>NC_135531.1:171624209-171980680 GCF_045843805.1 Urocitellus parryii | reverse complement strand
AGGTTTAGTGTTAGGGTTTGGATTAGGGTTAGGTTTAGGGCAAGGGATGAGTTTATACCTAGATTTAGGGATAGGGTGAGGGTAAGAATTAGGGTTAGGGTTATGGTTATGATGAAAGTGAGGATTATGTCTAGGATGTGGGTTAAGGTTTGTGTTAGGGTTAGGACTAGGATTAGAGCTAGGGCTAATGTCAGGTCTAGGGTTAGAGTTAGGGATAGTTTTAGGGTTAGGTTTATATCTAGATCTATATTAAGGGTTAGGTTTATGGTTAGGGTCAGTTTTAGAGCTAGGGGTATTATTAGGGTCAGGGTTAGGGTTTAGGTTAGGTTATGGCTTATAGTTAGGGCTCAAATTAGCATCAGGTTTAATGGTGGGTTAATGATAGTTTTAGGTTTAGGGTTCAAGTTAGGTGCAGGGTAATGGATAGGGTTAGAGCTAGGGTTAGGGTTATGCTTAGGATTGGATCTAAGTTTAGGCTTAGGCTTAGGTTTAGGGCTTTGGTTAGCGTTAGGTTTTGCTTTATGGTTAAAGATAAGGTAGGGCTTGGATTAGGGCTAGGTTTTGCAACAGGTTAGGGCTATGGGTAAATTAAGAACTTGTTATGATTAGGGCTAGTTTTAGGGTTAATATTAGGGCTAGGTATAGTTAGGGTGATTTTTAGAGCTAGATTTAGTGTTAGTTTCAGAGTCAGTGTTCAGATTAGGATTATGGTTAGAATTAATTCAGAATTAGGACTAGGGTTAGGAATAGGGGAAGAATTAGTGTTTGGCTTAGGCTAAGGGTTATTATTAGGGCTAGGGCTAGGTTTTTCTTTAGGTCTAGGGCTAGAGTTATGGCTAGATTTAGGATTAGGTTTAGGTCAAGGGCTAGTGTTAGAGTTTGGTTTAGGGTGAGGTTCAAGCTTAGACCTACAATTAGTGTTAGGGTTTAGAATAAGGGTCAGGGTTAGGGTTAGGATTTGGGTTATGGTTAGAGCTAGAATGAGGGCTAGAATTAGGACTAGTAATAGGATTAGGGTTTGGGTTAGGTTCAGTATTAGGGTTAAAATTAGGATTATAATTAGTGTTAGGGTTTGGCTTAGGGTAAGGGATAGAGTTAGAGCTAGGGTTGGGGCTAGTTTTAGGGTTAAATCTAGGTTTAGAGCTCAGATTAGTGCTAGTTTTTGTGTTAGAATTAGGGGTAGGGTTAGAGTAACAGCTAATGTAAGAACTAGGGTTACATTTAGGGTTAATTTTAGTGTTATGGTTAGGGGGTTAGACCTCTAGTGTTAGGATTAGGTTTATGGTTAGGGTGATATTTAGAGCTAGTGTTAGTGTTAGGTTAGTAGTCAGGGTCAGGGTTAGTTTTAAGGTTAAGGTTAGGACTCAAATTATGGCTAGGGTTACTATAATTGTTCGGTTTAAGGTTAGGATGGTGTTTAGAGCTAGAGTGAGGTTTAGGGTATGAGTCAGAGTCAGGGTTAGTATTAAGGTTAAGGTTAGGACTTGAATTAGGGCTAGGGTTAGGTCTAGGTGTAGTATTAGGATTTGGTTTAAGTTAAGGTTTAGTATTAGGGCTATTGCTTGGTTTTGATTTACTGCTAGGGTCAGGGTTAGGGCTAGTTTTACAAGTAGCATTAGAATTAGGGCTAGTGTTTATGTTAGGTTTAGGCTTAGGGTTAGTGTTAGATTTAGAGTTAGGGATAGATCTAGGGTTATGGCTAGGAATAAGGATAGGGCAAGGTTTATGGCTAGGGTTAGAGTTAGGGTTAGGGTTACGGTAATGGATAAGGTTAGGACTAGGGATAGGGCTAGTGTGAAAGTTAGAGTTAGTCTTGGGGCTATGGTTAGGGTTAGGGATAGGGTTAAATTAGGGCTAAAATTAGGGCTATGGTTATTGTTCAGCTTAGGCTTAGCATTAGGTTTAGGGTTAGGGTTAAATTTAGGTAAGGATTGGCATTATAGCTAGGTTTAGAGGTAGGGTGAGGGTTAGAATTAGGTTAGGCCTATGGTTAGGGTTAGGGTTATGATTAAGGCTGGTTTTAGGGCTAGGATGAGTGCTAGGGTTTGTTTTAGGGTAGGGCTAGGATTAGGGCTACGACTAATATCAGGTCTAGGGTTATGGTTAAAAATAGATTAAGGGTTAGGTTTATGGATACAGGTAGTGTAAGGGTTATGTTTAGTTTTAGGTCAGGTTTAGAGCCAGGGGTATTATTATAGTAAGTGCCTTGGTTAGGGTTTGGGATAGGCTATGGTTTAAATTTAGGGCTTGAATTAGCATTAAGTTTAGGGTTAGGGTAATGATAGGGTGAGGTTTCGGGTTTAGTTTTGGTTTAGGGTAATGAATAGTGTTAGTATTAGGGATAGGTTTAGGTTTAGGCCTAGTGTTAGCATTAATTTTTAGGGTTATAGTTATGGTGATAGATAGGGTTAGAGCTAGGGTTAGGGAAAGGGTTATACTTATGATTAGCGCTAGGGTTAGGGTTAGTGTTAGAGTTAAAGCTTGGGTTAGGGCTTGAATTAGGTCTAGGTTTTGTGTTAGTGCTATGGTTAGGGTTATGGCTAATGTAATTATCAGGGTTACATTTAAGGCTAAATTTAGGTTTAGGGTTGGTTCTAGTTCTAGTGTTAGGTTTAGGTTCAGGGTTAGGGTTATCTTTAGTGGTATGGTTAGTGTTTTGGTCAGATTCAGGGTCAGGTTTCGTTTTTGGTTCATCTTAAAACTTGAATTAAGGCTAACTTTAGGGCTAGGCATAGGGTTTGGTTTAGGTTAAGGGTTAGGTTTAGGGCTATGTCTCGAATTTTATTTTAGGGCTAGGGCTAGGATTAGGGCTAGTTTTTGGATTAGCATTAGGATTAGGGCTAGTGTTAGGTTTAGATTTAGGCTTAGGGTTAAAGTTAGATTTAGAGTTAGAGTTAGATCTAGGTTAGGGCTAGGGCTAAGGATAGGGCTAGGGTTAGGGCTAGGATTACTGTTCCAATAAGGGATAGGGTTAGAACTAGGGATGGGGCAAGTGTGAGAGTTAGAGTTAGTCTTAGGGCTAGGGTTAGGGCTAAGGTTAGGGATAGGTGTAACTTAGGGGTAAGATTAGGGCTAGAATTAGGGCTAAGATTAGGGCTAGGGTTAGAGTTAGGGTTAGGCCTAAGGTTAGGGTTAGGGTTAGGATTAAGGCTAGGTTTAGGGCTAGGATAGGGCTGAGGTTTGTGTTAGGGTTAGAGCTAGGATTAGGGCTAGTGCTAATGTCTGGACTAGGGTTATGTTTGAGGATAGATTTAGAATGTTTTATGGCTAGGTCTAGTGTAATGGTTAGGTTTAGGGTAAGGGTCAGGTTTAGACCTAGGGGAATTATTACAGTAAGATTCAGGGTAAGAGTTTGTTTGAGGTTAGTGTTTAGGGTTAGGGCTCTAATTAGCTTTAGGATCAGGGTTAGAGTAATGATAGGTTTTTGTTTAGGGTTCAGTTTAGATTTAGGGTAATTGATAAGGTTAGGGTTAGCAATGGGTCTAGAGTTAGCATTATGGTAAGAGTTATGGTTAGGATAATTGATAGGCTTAGAGCTATGCTTAGGGCCAGGTTTATGGTTAGAAATAGGTCTTGAGTTAGGGTTAGGGTTAGATCTAGGGTTAGGGTTATGTTTAGTGTAAGAGTTGGGTTTTGAGCTAGGTTTAGGGCTAGGGCGAGGATTAGGTTTAGGGATAGGTCTAGGGATAAGATTACAGTACGGTTAGGGTTAGGGTTAGGATTAAGGCTACGGTCATCATTAGGGGTAGTGTTAGGGTTAGGGTAATGGATACTATTAGATGTAGGTTTAGGTTTATGGTTAGAGTTAGATTGAGGTTTAGGCTTAGGGTTAGGGCTATGGTTATGGTTAGGTTTATGATAAGGGTTAGGGTTTGAGCTAGAGTTAGGTCTATGGTGAGGATGAGGTTTAGAGTTAGGTCTAGGATTAGTTTTCTGATTAGGCATAGGGTTAGGATTATGCCTAGGGTTATCAATAGATTTAGGGTTATGTTTAGGGTAATGGGTATCTTTAGAGCTAGGTTTAGTGCTAGAGTTAAGGTTTGGATTAGGGCTAGGTTTATGGTTAGATTTAGGGATAAGTGTAGGTTCATATTTAGGGCAAAGGTTAGGTTATGAGCCAGGGTTAGTACTAATGCAAGGGTTAGGGTAGGGTTACGGCTACAGTTTGTGTTACTATTATGCCTAAGGCTAGGTTTAGGCCTAGGATTAGATCTAGGTTTTGTGTTAGGTTTAGGCCTAGGGCTAGGGCTATGGGTAATATAAGAGCTAGGGTTATGATTAGGGCTATTTTTAGGGTTAGAGTTATGGCTAGGTCTAGTGTTAGGTTTAGATGTTGGTTAGGCTCAGATTTAGAGATAGGTTTACTATTAAAAGCAAGGTCAGTGTTCAGGTTAGAGTTAGGGTTGGGGTGAAAGCCAGAATTAGGACAACATTAGATTTAGGGGTAGGGATAGTGTTTGTTTTAGGTTAAGGGTTATTGTTAGGGCTAGGACTAAGATTTTGTTTAGGTCTAGGGCTAGAGTTATTGCTAGATTTAGGATTTGGTTTAGGTTTAGGGCTAGTGTTAGAGTTGGGTTTAGGTATAAGGTTACTATAAGGCTTGTTTCAGGGTTCGGTTTATGGTTAGGTTCAGGTTTAGACCTATAATTAGTGTTAGTGTCAGAATAAGGGTGAAGGTTATGGTTAAGTTTTGGGTTAGAATTAGAGCTAAAATGAGTGCTTGGGTAAGGACTAAAAATAGGGTTAGGCTAAGGATTAGGATTAGGACTAGGGTTAGCATTATGGATAGGGTTTGGCTTAGGGTAAGAGATATGATTAGGGCTAGAGTTAGGGTTAGGTTTAGGACTAGGGTTAGGGTAGGGTTAGGGTTAAATCTAGTGTTAGGGCTCGGATTAGGCCTATTTTTGTGTTGGGGTTAAGGGTAGAGTTAGGGCTAAGGCCAATGTAAGATCTAGGTTTACGATTAGGGTTAGTTTTAGGGATGGGATTTGAGCTGGTCTAGTGTTAGCATTAGCTTTAGGCTTAGGGTGATATTTAGAACTATGGTTAGTTTAGGCCTAGTACTTGAATTGGAGCTAGGTTTATGGCTAGTTGTAGGATTAGGGTTTGGTTTAGGTTAAGGTTTAGTGTTAGAGCAATGGCCTGGTTTTGTTTTAGGGATAGGACTAGGGTTAGGGCTAGTTTTAGGATTAGCAATGGTATTAGGGCTAGTGGTAGGGTGAGGTTTAGGCTTACGTTTAAGGTTAGATTTAGGGTTATGGTTAGATCTAGGGATAGGGCTATGGCTACGGAGAGGGCTAAGGTTAGGGCTAAGGTAACGAATAGGGTTAGAAATAGAAATAGGGCTAGGGTGAGAGTGAGTTAGTCTTAGGACTAGGTTTAGGGGTAGGGTTAGTGTTAGGGCTAGTATTAGCACTAGTGTTAGTGTTAGTGTTAGGCCTATGATTAAGGCTAGGGTTAGAGTTTGTGTAATTGTTAGGGTTAGGGTTAGTTTTAGGGGATGTGATGGGCTTATAGTTAGGTTCAGAGCTCGGTCAAGGGTTAAAATTAGGGATACAGCCAGTGTGAGGGTTTGGATTAGGATTAAGGCTAGGTTTAGGGCTATGGTGAGGGCTAGGTTTTGTGTTAGGGTAAGGGCTAGAATTAGGGCTAGGACTAATGTCAGGTCTAGGGTTATGGTTAGGGTTAGGTTTATGGCTAGGTCTAGTGTAAGGGTTAGATTTAGGGTAAGGGTCAGGTTTAGAGCTTGGTACATTATTAGGGTCAAAGTCCAGGTTAGGGTTTACTTTAGGTTAAGGTTTAGGGTTAGGGCTCAAATTAGCATTAGGGTTAGGGTTAAGGTTAGATTAATGAATAGGATTAGGTTTAGGGTTCAGGTTAGGTATAGAGTAATGTATAGGGTTAGTTTTAGGGATAGTGTTAGGTATTAAGCCTAGGGTTAGCATTTGGGATAGGCTTATGTGTAGGGTAATTGATAGAGTTAGTGCTAGTGTTAGGGATTGCTTTAAAGTTAGGATTAGGACTAGGGTTAGGGTTAGGCCTAGGGTTAGTGTTAGGGTTAGGTTTTTGTTAAGGGTTTATGGTTAGGGCTAGGGCAATGTTTAGGGTTAGAGTCAGGGCTATGGTTAGAGTTAAGCCTTGGGTTAGCATTAGTGTTAGGATTATATTTAAGGTAATGGATAGAATTTGAGATAGGATTTGTGCTCCTTTTGCCGTTAGGATTAGAGCAAGGGTTATGTTTAGTGTTATGGTTAAGGTTACATTTAGGATAAGAGTTAGAGTTTGAGCTAAGGTTAGGGCTAGGCAAGTGTGAGGGTTAGGGATAGGGCTAAGGTTAGGATTAGGCTTACAGCTAGTTTTAGTGCTACATTTAGGGCTAGGTTTGGGGGGGGAGGTTTATGGTTAGTGTTAGGACTATGGGTAATGTAAGAACTAGGATTATGGTAATGGCTAGTTTTCAGGTTAGGGTTATGTATAGGTCTAGTTTTAGGGGTATGTTTTGGGTTAGGATCAGGTTTAGAGGTAGGGTTTGTGTTAGGGAAAGGGTCAGTGTTCAGGTTAGCATTGGATTTACGGTTAGGAGCACAATTTTACTAGGGTTAGTTCTAGGGGTATTGTTAGTCATTGCGTTAAACTAATGGTTATTGTTAGTGCTAGAGCTAGGTATGTTTAGGGCTAAGGCTAGAATTATGGCTATATTTAGGATTAAGTTTAGGTCTAGTGTTAATGTTACGGTTAGGTTTAGGTATAGGTTTACCCATTGGGCTAGTGTTAGTGTTTGGTTTAGGGTTAGGGTCAGGTTTAGATCTAGGGTTAGTGTTAGGGTCACAATAAGGGTCAGGGATAGGCTTAGGGTTTGGGTTAGGGTTAGACATAGAATGAAGCCTAGGGTTAGGACTAGTAGTAGAGTTAGGTTTTGGGGTAGGCTAAGGATTAGTGTTAGGACTAGGGTAGCATTAGGGTGAGGATTGGCATAGGGTAAGGGATAGGGTTAGGGTTAGTGTTAACGGTAGAGTTAAAGCTAGGGTTAAGGTTCAGATTAAGGCTAGGTTTTGTGTTAGGGTTAGGGCTATTGCTAATGAAAGACCTGGCATTATGATTAGGGCTAGTTTTAGGATTCAGGTTAGGGCTAGGTTTAGTGTTCGGGTGAGGTTTCGGGTTAGGGTGATGTTTAGAGCTAATGTTAGTTTTAGAATCCCAGTCAGGGTCATTGTTAGTTGTACAGTTAGGTTTAGGACTCAAATTAGGCCTAGGGTAAGTGCTAGGCATAGTGTTAGGGTTTGGTTTAGGTTAAGGTTTAGGTTTAGAGCTGTAGCTTAGTTTTGCTTGAATGTTATGTCTATGGTGAGGAATAGTTTCCTAATTAGCATTAGAATTAGGGCTAGTGTTAGGGTGAGGTTTAGGTTTAAGGTTAGGGTTAGATTTAGAGTTACAGTTAGATCTGGGTTTAGGGCTAGGGCTAAGTTTGGGGCAAAGGTTAGGGCTAGGCTTTGAGTCATGGTAAGGGATAATGTTAGAACTAGGGCTAGGGCTAGGGCAAGAGTTAGAGTTAGTCTTAGGGCTACGGATATGATTAGGTTTAGGGTTAGTGCTAAATTAGGTCTAGAACTAAAGCTATGTTTAGTATTAGGGCTAGGCCTTGGTTTAGGGCTAGGGTTAGAATTAAGGTCATGGTACAGTATGATATTATAGCTAGGTTAAGGGCTCTGGTGAGGGTTCACTTTAGGGTTAGGCCTAGTGTTAGGGTTAGGGTTCGGATTAAGGCTAGGTTTAAGGCCAGGATTAGGGCTTTTTTATTATTATTATAAGGGCTAACATTAGGGCTAGGGCTAATCTCAGGTATGTTTATGGTTAGGGATAGTTTCAGGGTTAGGTTTATGGCTATGCATAATGTAACGTTTAGGTTGAGGGTTAGGGTCAATTTTGGAGATAGGTGTATTATTAGGGTCAGGGTAACCGTTAGGGTTTTTTTAGGTTAAGGTTTAGGGTTAGGGCTCAAATTAGGTTAGGATTATGTTTAGGGTTAGGATAATGGATATGGTTAGGTTTAGGGTTCAGGTAAGGTTTAGGGTAATGAATAGGTTTAGGGTTATGGATAGAGTTAGGGTTATCCTAGGATTAGTATTAGGGTTAGGGTTAGGGTTAAGGTAATAGATAGGATTAGAGTTAGAGTTAGATTTAGGGCGAGGGTTATGGTTAGGATTAAGACTAGGGTTAGGATTAGGTTTAGAGTTAGGTTAAGGTTAAAGCTAGTGTTAGGGTTAGGGCTAGAATTTACATTAGGTTAGGGTTATGGTAGGGCTATGGCTAATAATATAAGAACTAGGGTTATGATTAGGGCTAGTTTTAGGGTTAGGGTTGGGGCTAGGTCTAGTGTTAGGTTTAGGTTATGATTAGAGTGATGATTTAAAATAGGGTTAGTGTTAAGGTCAGAGTCAAGGTCAGTGTTAGTTTTAGGGTTAGGGATAACACTCAAAATAAGGCTAGAGTTATGGGTATGTGTAGAGTTAGGTTTTGTGTTAGGGTTAGGGTAAGAATTAGGGCTAGTTCTAATGTCAGGTCTGAGGTTACAGTTAGGTTAGTGTTAGGGTTAGGGCTAGGGCTCAGTTTTGTTTTAGAGCTACAGCTAGGTTTAGAACGAGTTTTAGGATTAGTGATAGTGTTAGGGCTAGTGGTAGGGTGAGGTTCAGGCTTAGGGTTTGGGTTATATTTAGAGTTATGATTAGATCTAGGGTTAGGACTTGGGCTAGGTTTAGGGGTTAGTTTAGGGCTAGTGTTAGGGTTATGGTAATAGATAGTTAGTACTAGACATAGGTCTAGGGCAAGAGTTAGACTTAGTCTTTGGGGAAGGATTAGAGTTAGAGTTATGATTTGCAGTAAATTAGGGCTAGGATTAGAGCTATGGTTAGTGTTAGGTTTAGGGTTATGGTTAGCATTAGTGTTAGTGTCAGATTAGGGTTACAGTTAGCGGAAGGGATGTGGCTGTATCTAAGTTCAGAACAAGGGCGAGGGTTGAAATTAGGGATTGGGCTGGGGTTAGGGTTCAGGTGAGGATTAAGGCTAGGTTTAGGGCTACAATGAGGGCTTGGGTTTGTGTTAGGTTTAGGGCGAGAATTAGGTGTATGGCTAATGTCAGTTAGGGTTACGCTTAGAAATAGTGTTAAGGTTAGGTTTATGTCTAGGTCTATTGTAAAGGTTAGGTTTCGGGAAAGGGACCAGTTTAAAGCTAGGTATACTGTTAGGGTAAGTGTCTTGTTTAGGGTTTCGTTTAGGTTATGGTTTAGGTTTAGAGATTGATTTAGAATTTGGGTTAGGAATTGGGTTAGAGTAATTAATAAGGTTAGGTTTAGTGTTCAGGTTAGTTTTAGGAAATGGATAGGGTTAGTGTTAGAGATAGGTTTAAAGTTAGGCCTAGGGTTAGCATTTGGATTAGGCTTATGTTTAGGGTAATGGATAGTTTTAGGGCTAGGGCTATGGTTAGGATTAGGGCTAGGGTGAGGGTTAGGATTAGGTTTAAGACTGGGGTTAGTGTTAGGGCTAGGTTTAGGGTAAGTGTTAGGATTTGAGCTATAGTTAGGGCTAGGGCAATGGTTAGGGTTAGTGTGATGTCTAGGTTTAGGGTTAGGGTTAAGTTTAGAGATAGGTTTAGCGTTAGGGTTAGGGTTATGTTTAGGGTAATGGATAGAGTTAGAACTAGAGTTTGACCTTGGTTATGGTTAGGATTAGGACTAGGGTTAGGGTTAGAGTTAGGTCTAGAGTTATATTTGAGTAAGGGTTAGTATTTGAGCAAGGGTTAGGGTTAAGGCAAGGGTTAGGGTTAGGGTTAGGTCTAGAGTTATGGCTAGGGTTACACTTAGAGCTAGGTTTTGTTGAGGTTTAGGGCTAACGTTAGGGCTATATGTAATGTAAAACCTAGAGTTAGGGTTATGGCTAGGTCTAGTGTTAGGGTTATGGCTAGATTTGGGGTTAGCATAAAGTTTAGAGCTAGGATTTGTGTTACAGGAAGGGACAGTGTTTGGGTTAGGGTTATGGCCAGAATTAGGACTAGGTTTAGGTCTAGATGTAGAGGTAGTGTTTGCGTTAGGTTAAGGGTTATTGTGAGGGCTAAGGCTAGATTTTTGTTTAGGTCTAGAGCTGAAGTTAAGGCTAGATTTTGAATTAGGTTTAGATCTAGGGATAATGATAGGGTTAGGTTTAGGTATAAGGTTACCAGTAGGGCTAGTGTTAGGGTTTGGTTTAGGGTTTGGTTTAAGTTTAGGGTCAGGTTTAGACCTCTGGTTTCTGTTATGGTCAGAATAAGGGTCAGGGTTAGGTTTAGGGTTTTGGATAGGGTTAGAGATAGAATGAGATCTAGGGTTAGGACTATTAATAGGGTTAATATTTGTTTTGCCTAATCATTAGGAATAGTTCTAGGGTTACCATTATGGTTAGGGTTTTGCTTAGGGTAAAGGATAGGTTTAAACATAGGGTTAGGGCTAGGGTTAGGGTTATGGTTAGGGTTAAACCTAGGTTTAGGGCTCAGATTAGGGCTAGTTTTGTGTGAGGTTTAAGATAGGGTTAGGGGGCTGGGGAAGTGGCTCAAGTGGTGGCGCGCTCGCCTGGCATGCGTGCGGTCCGGGTTCGATCCTCAGCACCACATACAAACAAAGATGTTGTGTCTGCCGAGAACTAAAAAATAAATATTAAAAAATTCTCTCTCTCTCATTCTCTCTCTGTCTCTCTGTGTCTCTCTCTCTCTCTCTCTCTCTCTCTCTCTCTCTCTCTCTCTCTCTCTCTTTAAAAGATAGGGTTAGGGCAATGACAAATATAAGAACTAGGGTTACAATTAGGGTTAATTTTAGGGTTAGCTTAGGGGTAGGTCAGTGTTAGGGTTAGGTTTAAAGTTAGATTGAGAGTTATACCTAGAGACAGTGTTAGGATATGTGTCAGGTCAGGTTAGTTTTACGGTTAGGGCTAGGGTTACTGTTAGGGTTTGGTTTAATTTTAGGGTGCTGTTTAGAGCTAGGGTGAGTGTTAGGATATGAGTCATCGTCAGGGTAATTTTTAAGGTTAGGATTAGGACTTGAATTAGGGCTAGGGTTAGTTCTAGGTGTAGTGCTAGTGTTTAGTTTAAGTTAAGGTTTAGTGTTACACCTGTTGCTCATTTTTGTTTTAGTGCTATGTTTAGGGTTAGGGCTAGTTTTATGATTAGCTTTAGGGTTAGGGCTAGGGTTATGGTTTGGGTTAGGATTAAGGCTGGGTTTAACACTAGGATTAGAGATAGATTTTGTGTTAGGGTTAGGGCAAGAATTAGGGTTACGGCTAATGTCAGGTCTAGTTTTACAGTTAGGGCGAGTCTTAGAGATAGGTTTATGGCTAGGTCAAATTTAAGTGTTACATTTAGGGAAAGGGTAAGGTTTAGAGCTAGGCATATTATTAGGGTCATGGTCAGGCTTCAGGTTTGGGTTAGGATAAGATTTAGATTTAGGGCTCAAATTAGCATTAAGGTTAGAGTTAGGGTTAGTGTAATGGATAGGGTTAGGATTAGGGTTCAGGTTAGGTTTAGAGTAATAGATATGGTTTTGGTTTCTGAGAGGTTTTGGGTTAGGCCTAGAGTTAGCATTAGCGTTATGGTATCGTTAGGGTAATTTATAGGGTTAGACCTAGGGTTAGAGCTAGGGTTATGGTTAGGATTAGGGCTAGAGTTAGGGTTAGGGTCAGTGTTAGGGCGAGGGTTAGAGTTAGGATTACATTTCAGAAATGGTTTAGGGTTTGAGCTAGGTTTAGTGCCAGGGTAAGATTAGTGCTAGGGTTATGGTCATGGTTAGTTTTAGTGTTAGTGATAGGGTTAGGGCTAGAGTTATCATTTGGGTTAGGGTAATAGATTTAGATGTCATTTTAGAGTTACGGATAAGTTTAGGTTAGAGTTAGGGTTAGCTTTAGGGTTTGGGTTAGGATTTGAGCTAGCTTAGGTTAGGATTAGGGTTAGGTTCACTGTTAGTTCTAGGATTAGGTTTATGTTTATGTTTAGGGTATGTTTAGCTTTAGATCTAGTGTTATCATTAGAGTTAAGTTTAGGGTTAGGGTAATGGGTAGGGTTCAAGCTAGGGTTATGTCTAGGGTTCAGGTTAGGTTTAGGTCTAGGATTAGGTTAGGGTTAGGCCTTCACTTAGAGTTAGGGTTAGCTTAAGTTTAAAGATTAGGGATTGAGGTAGGGTTAGGGCTGGAGTGAGGGTTAGGGTTACAGTCAGGGCTAGGGTAGGGTTAGGATTAGGGTTAGGGCTAGGATTAGCATTAGGTTTAGTATTATGGTTAAGGTAGGGGATAGAGTTAGAGCTAGGGTTTGTGCTATGGTTAAGGTTAGGATTAGGTCTATAGTTATGATGAGGTTTTGGGTTTGGGCTAGGGTTATGTTTATGGTAAGGTTAAGGATTTGAGCTAGGGTTAGAGCTAGGATAAGAATTAGGGTTAGGTTTAAGGATAGGTTTAGGGTTAGAGTTATGCTTAGGGTTAGGTTTAGGGCTACAATTTGGGCTAGGTTTGTGTGAGGTTTAGGGCTTGTGTTAGGTGTATCAGTAATTTAAGAGCTAGAGTTATGGTTATGGCTAGATTTAGGGTTTTTCTAGTATTAGGGTTTGTTTTTGGGTTAGGATAAGGTTTAGAGATAGGGGTTTTGTTAGGGTAAGTGTCAGGGTTCAGGTTAGGATTAGGTTTTGGGTTAAGTCCAGAATGTGGACTAGGGTTAGGTCTAGGGGTAGGGTTAGTGTTTGGTTTAGGTTAAGGGTTATTGTTAGGGCTAGGGCTAGGGTTATGGCTATATTTAGAATTAGGTTTAGGTCTAGGGCTAGGTTTAGTGTTAAGTTTAGGTCCAGGTTTACTGGTAGGGCTAGTGTTAGGTTTTGGATAAGGGTTAGGGTCAGTTTTAAACCTAGCTTTTGTGTTAGATTAAGAATAAAGGTCAGGGTTAGGGTTAGGGTTTGGGTTAAGTTTAGAGCTAGAATGAGGGTTAGGGTTAGGATTAGTAGTAAAGTTAGGGTTTGGGGTAGGCTTAAGATTAGGGTTAGGACTAGGGTAGCAATAGGGTGAGGGTTGGTCTTAGGGTAAGGGATAGGGTTAGAGGTAGGGTTAGGTCTATGAATAGGGTTAGGGTTAGGGCTAGGGTTTGGGTTAAAGCTAGGGTTAGGCCTTGGATTAGGGCTACATTTTGTGTTAGGTTTAGGGCTATGGCTAATGTAAGAACTGGCATTACAATTAGAGCTAGTTTTAGGGTTAGGTTTAAGGCTAGGTGTAGTGTTAGGATTAGGTTTAGGAATAGGGTGATGTATAGAGCTAGGGTCATTGTTAGGGTCAGAGTTAGGGTTAGTATTAGTTCTAAGGTTATGGTTAGGACTTAAATTAGGGCTAGTGTTAGGGCTAGGTGTAGGTTTAGGCTATGGTTTAGGTTAAGTGTTGGGGTCAGTGCTATGGCTTGGTTTTGCTTGAGCACTAGGACTAGGGTAAGTACTTGTTTTCAAATTAGTGTTAGGGTTAAAGCTAGTGATAGAGTATGGTTTAAGTTTATGGTTAGGGTTAGATTTAGAGTTAGGGTTAAATCTAGGTTATGGCTAGGGTTTGGGCAAGGGTTTGGCTTATCATAAGAGATAGGGTTAGATCTAGGGATAGGGCTAGGGGGAGAGTTAGAATTAGTCTGAGGGTTAGGGTTTGGTAGGGTTAGGTTTAGGGTTTTAATAGGTCTAGGTTTAGAGCTAGGGTTAGTATTAAGGCTAAGCCTAAGTTTAGGGCTAGGGTTAGGGTTCTGGTTATGGTTAGGCATGATGTTATCACTAAGTTTATAATGAGGGCGAGGGTTAAAATTAGGGTTAGGTCTAATGTTATGGTTAGGGTTAGGATTAAAGCTAAATTTAGGGCTAGGATTAGGGCTAGGGTTTGTGTTAGGGTTACAGCTTCATTAGTGCTAGGGGTAATGTCAGGTCTAGGGTCATGGTTAGAGATAGTTTTAGGGTAAGGATTATGGCTAGGTATAGTGTAAGGGTTAAGTTAAGGTTTAGGGTAAGGTTTGGAGCTAGGGGCATTATTAGGGTAAGGTACAGCGTTGCGGGTTGGATTAGGTTAATATTTAATGTTAGGGATAAAATTAGCGTTAGAGTTAGTGTTAGGATTAGGTTTATGGATATGGTTAGGTTTAGGGTTCAGGTTAGTTTTAGTGTAATGAACAGGTTTAGGGTAAGGAATGGGGTTAGGGTTACCCTAGGGTTAGCATTAGGGTTAGGGTTAGGGTTAAGGTAATGATAGGATTAGAGCTAGGTTTAGGGCTAGGGTTATTGTTAGGATTAGGGCTAGGGTTAGTGTTAGGTTTTGGGTTATTTCAAGGTTAGGCTTACCATTAGATTTAGGGTAAGTGTTAGAGCTAGGGTTACGGTTATTGTTAGTGTTAAAGCTAGTGTTAGGGCTCTGATTGGATGGGTTTTGGGTTAGGGTACTGCTAGGGTTAGGGCTACAGCTAATGTAAGTACTAGGGTTATAATTTGGGCTAGGGTTAGGGTTAGGGTTAGGTCTAGTGTTTGGGTTCTGTTTAGGTTTTGGTTGATGTTTAGAGCTAGAGTTAGTTTAGGGTCAGAGTAAAGGTCAGGGTTAGTTTTAGGGTTAGGGATAGGACTCAAATTAGAGCTAGGTTTAGGGATAGGTGTAGGCTTAGGGTTTGGTTTAGGTTAAATGTTAGGGGTAGGGCTATGGCTCTGTTTTGTTGTAGGGCTTGGGCTAGGTTAGGACTAGTTTCAGCATTCGTGTTAGTGTTACAGCTTGTGTTATTGAGAGATTTAGGCTTAAGTTTAGGGTTACATTTAGAATTAGGAATAGATGTAGGATTATGGCTAGGGCCTAGGTTAGGGCTAAGGTTAGAGCTAGTTTTAGGGTTATGGTAAGGGTTGGGGTTAGAAATAAGAATAAGATTAGGGTGAGAGTTAGAGTTAGTCTTAGGGCTAGGGTTAGGTTAGGTTTAGGGCTAAATTAGGGCTAGGATTAGGTCTAGGGTTTGTGCTAGGTTTAGGTCTAGGGTTTGTGCTAGGTTTAGGCCTAGTTTTAGGCTTAGGTTTAGGTTTAGGGATAGGGTTATGTTTAGGAGAAGGGATGGGGTTATAGCTAGTGTTAGGGCTTGGTTGAAGTTTAGAATTATAGTTAGGGCAAGGATTAGGTTTTGAGTTAGTAATAAGGCTAGGTTTAGGGCTAGATTGAGGGCTAGGGTTTGTTTTAGTGTTATGTCAAGAATTAGGGCTAGGGCTAGTGTCAGGTCTAGGGTTATGGTTAGGGATAGATTGAGGGTTAGATTTATGGCTAGGTCTAGGATAAGGGTTAGGTTTAGAACTGGGGTTATTATTAGGGTTAGAATCAGGTTTTGGTTTTGCTTTAGTATAGGGTTTAGGATTAGGGTTCAAATTAGCATTAGAGTTAGGGATATGGTATGATAAGGTTAGGTTTAGTGTTCAGGTTAGGTGTAGGGTAATAGATAGGGTTAGAGTTAGTGAAAGGGTTAGGTTTAGGCCTAGGGTTAGCATTAGAGTAATGGTTATGTTTAGGGTAATGAAGAGGGTTAGAACTAGTGTTAGGGCAAGGGTTATGGTTAGTATTAGGGCTTGAGGTAGGTTAGGGTAAGGTTTAGGCCCTGGGATAGCATTAGGTTTAGGCTTAGGGTACGGTTTAGAGTTTGAGCTAGGGTTAGCACTAGGGCGAATGTTAGGTTTAGGGTTAGGCCTAGGTTATAATTACGGTTAAGGTCAAGGTTAGTGTTAGGATTAGGGCTAGGGTTATCATTAGGTTTAGGGTATTGGATAGGGTTTGATGTCGGGTTAGGGTTAAGGTTAGTGTTAGGTTTCAGCTTAAGGGTAGTGTTAAGGATAGGTGTAGGGTTAGGTTTAGGGTAATGGTTAGGGTTTGAGCTAGGGTTAGGTCTATGACAAGTTTTAGGTTTATGGCTATTTCCAGGGTTAGGGTTAGGGTAGATTTAGGGTTAGGGCTAGGGTTATCATTGGGGATAGGGTTAGGGTTAGGGTAATGGGTAGGGTTAGAGCTAGAGTTATGGCTAGGGTTAAGGTTAGGATTAGGGCTAGGGTTAAGGTTAGGTTTAGGTTTAGGACAAGGGTTCGTGTTAGCATTAGGTTATATTTAAGGGTTAAGGATTGAGCTAGGATTTGCACTAGGATGACCTTTAGGGTTGGAATCAGGGTTAGGGTTAGGGCTAGGGTTAGCATTAGAGTTAGGGTTATAGTTAGGGTAATGGATAGAGTGAGAGGTAGGGTTTGGCTTATGGTTATGGCTGGTTTAAGCATTAGTGATATGGCTAGGTCTAGTTTAGGGTTAGGTTTTCGGTTAGAAATGGTTTTAAGCTAGGGTTTTTGTTAACGTAAGGGTCAGTGTTTGGGTTAGGATTAGGGTTATTATTAGGTCAAGCATTAGGACTAGGATTAGGTCTAGGGGTAGGGTTACTGTTTGGGTTAGGTTAAGGGTGATTGTTAGGGCTAGGGCTAGGTTTTTGTTTACGGCTTGGGCTAGAGTTATCGATAGATGAAGGTTTAGGTGTAGATCTAGGTCTAGTGTTAGGGTTAGATATAGGTAGAGGGTTACAGGTAGCACCAATGTTAGGGGTCGGCTTAGGGTTAGGGTCAGGTTTAGACCTATGGTAAGTATTAGGGTCAGAATAAGGGTCAGGGTTAGATTTAGGGTTTTGAATAGGGATAGAGCTAGATCGCGAGCTAGTGTTAGGACTAGTAATAAATAGAGTTAGGATTTGGGTTTGGCTAAGGATTAGTTAAAACTAGGTAGCTTTAGGGTTAGAGTTTAGCTTAGGGTAAGGGACAGGGCTAGTGCTAGGGTTAGTGCTATGTTTAGGTCTAGGCTTAGGGTGAGGGTTAGGGTTAGGGCTAGGGTTAGAGTTAAAGCTAATGTTATGGCTCGTATTAGGGCTAGGTTTTGTGTTAGCTTTAGGTCTATGGCTAATGTAAGAACTAGGGTTACAATTGGGGCTAGTTTTAGGGTTATTGTTATGTCTAGATCTAGTATTAGGTTAGCTCTAGGGTTAGGGTTATGTTTATGATAATAGATAGGTTAGGGTTAGGGAATGTGTTAGGGTTAGGCTGAGGGTTAGCATTAGGGTTAGAGTTTGGGTTAGGGTATTGAATAGGGTTAAAGCTAAGGTTAGGGCTAGGGTTAGGGCTAGGGTTAGGGTTAGGGTTAGTGTAAAAATTAAAGTTAGAGTTAGGTCTAGGGTAAGGGTTAGATCTACATTATAGTTAGAGATATGGTTATAGGGTTTGGGCTCAGATTAGTGCTAGGTTTTGGATTTTGTTAGGACTAGTGTTAGTGATATCGCTAATGTAAGAACTAGGGTTTTATTAGGGCTAATTTTAGGGTTATAGTTAGGGCTAAGTCTAGTTTTTGGATTAAATTTAAGTTTAGGGTGATGTTTTGAGCTATGATTAGTGTTAGGTTCAGAGTCAGGTTCAGGGTTAGTTTTAGGTTAAGGATAGGTATTTAATTAGGGGTAGGCTTAGGGATAGATGTAGGGTTAGGATTTGGTTTAAATTAAGGATTAGGGTTAGTGTTATAGCTCAGTTATGTTTTTGGGGTAAGGCTAAGTTTATGGTAAGGGATAGGTTTTGAACTAGAAATAGGGCTAGGCAAGAATGAGATTTAGTCTTAAGGCTAGGGTTAGGGTAATGGTTAGGGTTAAACTAGGCCTAGGAATAGGTCTAGGATTAGTGTTAGGGTTAGGCCTAATATTATGGCTATGTTTAGGGTTAGGTTTAGGGTAAGAGATGGGGTTATAGCTAGGTTTAGGGCTAGGGCGATGATTAGAATTAGGTTTAGGGATAGGGTTAGGATTGGTTTAGGATTAAGGCTAGATTAAGGTTTTAGGATAAGGGCTAGGGTTCTTTTTAGGTTTAGGGTAAATTTTAGGGATAGGGATAATGTCAGGTTTAGGGTTATTGCTTGGGGTAGTTACAGGGTTAGTTTATTGGCTACGTCTTGTATAAGGGTTAGGTTTAGGGTAAGGATCAAGTTTAGAATTAGGTGTTTTTTTAAAGTCAGCTTCAGGTTTTGGTTATGGGTTAGGTTAAGTTTTAGGGTTAGGGCTCAAATTAGGGTTAGGGTTAGAGTTAGGTTTAGGGTAATGGATAGGTTTAGGTTTAGGATTCAGGTTAAGATTAGGATAATGGGTATGGTTAGGGTTAGTTATAGGATTAGGGTTAGGTCTAGGATTAGCATTTGGGTTATGGTTATTGTTAGGGTAATGGATAGCATTAGAGCTAGGGTTAGGGCTAGTGCTTTGGTTAGAATTAGGGCTAGAGTTAGGGTTAGGGTTAGGGCTCGGGCTAGAGTTAGTGTTTGGGTTAGGTTAGGATATAAGTTAAGTTTTGAACTAGGGTTAGTGCTAGGGTGAGAGTAAGGTTTAGTGTTATATCTAGGGTTAGATTTACCATTAGGGTTAGGGTTAGAGTTAGGGTTAGGGCTAAGGTTACCTTTAGAGTTAGGTTAATGGATAGGATTAGATGTCAGGTTAGGGTTAGGGGTAGTTTAGGGTTAGTGTTAGGGTTTGGGCTAGGGTTAGGGTTAGAGTATAGTTTAGGATTTGATCTAGGTTTAGGACTATGATGAGGGTTAGGTTTAGGGTTAGGTCTAGGATTAGTTTTACAGTTAGAGTTAGAGGTAGGGTTATCATTAGGTTTAGGGTTTGGTTTATTGTAATGGATAATTATAGAGATAATATTAGGGCTAGTATTAACATTATGATTAGGGCTAGGGTTAGCGTTAGGTTTAGGGATAGGGCTAGGGTTATGTTTAGGGTTATGGTTAGGGTTTTAGCTAGGTTTAGGTCTAAGTTGAGGGTTAGGATTAGCATGAGGGATACGATTAGGGTTGGGGTTATGCTTAGGACGAGGTTTAGGCCTAGGATTAGGGCTAGATTTTGTGTTAGGTTTAGAGTTAGGGTTAGGGCTATGGGTATATAAGGACTAGGGTTATGATTAGGATTATGGCTAGGTCTAGTGTTAGGTTTATGTTTTGGTTAGGGTTAATTTTAAAGCTAAGTTAGTGTTAGTATCAGGGTCTGTATTTGGATTAGAATTGGGGTTAGAGATAGAGCCTAAATTAGGATTGGTTAGGTCTAGATGTAGAGTTAGTGTTTGGGTTAGTTAATGGTTATCATTAGGGCTTGGACTAGGTTTTTGTTTCAGTCTTGGGTGAGAGATATGGCTAGATTTAGGATTAGGTTTATGTCTAGGCTAATGTTAGTGTTAGATTTACGTATAGGTTTATGGGTAGGGCTAATGTTAGAGTTTGGTTTATGGTTAGGGGCAGGGATACCGTTACTGTTTGGGTTATGGTTACAACTAGAATGATGGCTAGGGTTAGGAGTAGTAATACAGTTAGGATTTGTGTTAGGCTAAGGATTAGTGGTAGGACTAGGGTTAGCATTAAGGTAAGGGTTTGGCTTAGGGTAAGGGATAGAATTAGTCCTAGGGTTAGGGTTAGGGTTAGGGTTAGGACTAGTGTTAGGGTTAGGTTTAGGTATAGGTTTATTGCTAGTGCTAATGTTAGGGGTCAGTTTAAAGTTATGGTCAGGTTTTGACCTACGGTGACTTTTAGGTTCAGAATAAGTGTCAGGTTTGGGTTATGGTTAGAACTAGAATGAGGGCTAAGGTTAGGACTACTAATAGGGTTAGGATTTGGGGTAAAATAAGGATTAGGGTTAAGACTAGTGTTAGCATTAGGGTTAGGGTTAACTTAGGGTAAGGGATAGAGTTAGAGCTAGGGTTAGGGCTATGTTTAGGGTTAGGGTTAGGGCTAGTGTTAGAGTTAGTGAAAGGGTTAAATCTAAGGTTAGGTCTCAGTTTAGAGCTAGGTTTTGGTTAGAGTTAGGGCTAGGTTTAAAGTTACAGCCAATGTAGAGACTAGTGTTATGATTTGGGCTAGTTATAAGATTAGGGTTAGGACTAGGTCTAGTGTTAGGTACACTAACCAGAAAACTGACTCTAGACATAATCCTAAATTTAAAACCCGGCATAGCCCTAACCCTAACTCAAACCCTAAACCTAACCATAAACCTAAGCATAACCATAGCCCTAATCCTAACCCTAAACCAAAATCTAACCCTAACCCTAACCCTATATCTAACCCTATCCATTAACCTAACACTAAACCTAACCTTAATGATAACCCTAGCCCTAACCCTAACCCTAACACTAACTCTACCATAATCCTATCCCTAGACCTAACCCTAAAACTAACCCTCTCCCTAGCCATAACCCTAGCTCAAAACCGAACCCTTACAGTAACATAACCCTAAACCTAACCCTAGTTCTCAACCTAACCCTAACCATAACTCAATACCTATTCCTAACCTTAACTGTAGTTCTAACCTAAGCTCTAATCCGACCCACTACCATAACCATAACCCTTACCCTAATGCTAACCCTAAGCCTAATCCTAACCCTATTACTAATGCTAACCATATCAATTAGCTTAAACCTAACCTGAACCCTAAATTAAACCCTATCATTACCCTAACTCTAACCCTAATGCTAATTTGAGCCCTAAACCTAAATCCTAACTTAAACAAAACATTAAACTTGACCCTAACCTTAAACTTTCCCCTAGCTCTAAACTTGACCCTTACCCTAAGCCTAACCCTTACACTAGATGTAGACCTAAACCTAACCCTAAGATTACCTTTAACCATAACCCTAGACCTGATATTAGCCCTAGCCCTAGTCCTAGCCCTAAACACTAGCCCTATCCTAGCTCTAAACATAGCCTTAATCATAACCCTAACTCTACGCCTAGCCCTATCCCTACTCTAACCCTAACACTGCCTCTAAACCTAGCTATAACGCCATCCCTTATCCTAAATATAAACCTAACCATAACCCTATTGCTAGGCCTAAACTGAACACTAACTCTAGCCCTAATCCTGGCCTTAACATAACCCTTATCCAAACCCTAACCCTAATCCTAGCCCTAAGATAAACTCTAACTCTCACACGAGCCCTATTCCTAGTTCTAACCCTATCCCTTACCATTACTCTATACCTAGCCCTAACCCTAGCCCTAACCCTTGCCCTATCATTAGTCCTAGCCTAACCCTAGACCTAAGCTTAACTCTAAATATAACTCAAACCATAAGCCTAAGCCTAACACTAACACTACACCTAACCGTAATACTCATCATGAAACTAGTGTTAACCCTAACCCTGGAATGAAAACAAAACCGAGCAATAGACCTAACCCTAAACCTTAACTTAAAACAAATCCTAAATTACACCTAGAACAAATCCTAGCCCTAATTCGAGTCCTAACCCTAACCTTAAAACTAACCCTGACCCTGACTTGTACCCTAACACACTAGCTCTAAAACACCACTCTAACCTTAAACCAAACCCTAACAGTAAACCTAGCACTAATTTGAGTCCTAATTCTAAAACTAACCCTGTCCCTGACTCCTATCCTAACAATAACCCTAGCACTAAATTCATCCTAAACTTAAACCTAACCATAAACACTAATCTTAAAAATTAACACTAAATCTAACTAAATTGTAATTCTGATTCTTACATTATATGTTGCTCCAACCCTAGCCCTAATGCTAACACACAAACTAGCCATAATCTGAGCCCTAAACCTAGCTTTAACACTAACCCTAATCCTAACCCTACCCCTAACACTAGCTCTAACTCTATCCCTAAACCTAAGCAAAACCCTAACCCTAATGTTAACCCTAGACCTATCCCTAATCCTTAGGCTAATCAAAACCCTAACCCTATTAATAGTCATAAACCTAGCCCTCATTCTAGCTCTAACCTATCCCAAACCCTAAACCTAAACCTGACCCTTATCCTGACCATAACACTAACCCTAGGTATAAACCTGATTCTATCCCTAGACCAAAACTTAACATGAGCTCTACCAGTAAACTTATACTAAACCTGACTCTGCCACTAGCCCTAGACCTAAACCTAATCATAAATGTAGCCTTGACTTTAGCCCTAGACCTAAACAAAAACCTAGCCCTAGCCCTAACAATAACTGTTAACCTAATGCAAAGTCTAACCCTATCCCTAGACATAAACCTAGTCCTAATTCTGGCATTAACCTTAACCCTAACACTAACCTGAACACGGACCCTGCATTTAACACTAAGCTAACTCTAAACCTGACCCTAACCAAAAACCTAAACCTAACGCTAGACCTAGCCATAACCTAAACCTACAACTAGCCCTAATCATAATCCTACATTACCCAAAGCCCTAACCCCTCACATTAACCTAACACAAAACCTAGAGCAAATCCTAGGCCTAAACCTAGCCCTAAGCGTAACCCTAACCCTAACCCTAGCCTCAATTTTAACCATAACTGTAGCCTTAGTTCTAAACCTTACTCAATGCCTAACCCTTACCCCAAATATAAACTTAGACTTATCCCTAACTCTAACCCTAACCCTATCCCGAACCATAAACTTAACCCTATCCCTAAACCTAGCTCTGAACATACCCATTACTCTAACCCTTACCCTAACCCTTACCCTAACCCTACCTGGAAAACTAACCCTAGACCTAACCCTAAACTTAACACTTTCCATAGCCCTAACCCTAGATCAAACCCTAACCTGTACCAGAGACCTAAACCTAACCATGCCTTTATCTTAACACTAAAAGTAAATCTAACCCTAGAACTAATCCTAAACTTACATCTAAACATATCCATTACCCTAAACCTTATCCTAACCCTAATAATAAACTTAGCCCTAACCCTAACCCAAATCCTAAACTTACCATAATCCTATCCCTAGAACTAGTGCTGATCCTAACCTCAACTTAGCCATAGCCCTAACTCTAACTCAAACCCTAACACGTACACTAAACAAACCTTAGCCGAGTGAATCAGGCGGTATAGCGATACCAGACTTCAAGCTATACTACAGAGCAATAGTAACAAAAACAGCATGGTACTGGTACCAAAACAGGCGGGTGGACCAATGGTACAGAATAGAGGACACAGTAACCAATCCACAAAACTACAACTATCTTATTTTTGATAAAGGGGCTAAAAGCATGCAATGGAGGAAGGATAGCATCTTCAACAAATGGTGCTGGGAAAACTGGAAATCCATTTGCACCAAAATGAATCTGAATCCCTATCTCTCGCCGTGCACAAAAGTTAACTCAAAATGGATCAAGGAGCTTGATATTAAATCAGAGACACGGCATCTGATAGAAGAAAAAGTAGGTTATGATCTACACGCTGTGGGATCGGGCTCCAAATTCCTCAATAGGACACCCATAGCGCTAGAGTTAACAAATAGAATCAACAAATGGGACTTACTCAAACTAAAAAGTTTTTTCTCAGCAAAAGAAACAATAAGAGAGATAAATAGGGAGCCTACATCCTGGGAACAAATCTTTACTCCACACACTTCAGATAGAGCCCTAATAACCAGAATATACAAAGAACTCAAAAAATTAGACAATAAGATAACAAATAACCCAATTAATAAATGGGCCAAGGACCTGAACAGACACTTCTCAGAGGAGGACATACAATCAATCAACAAGTACATGAAAAAATGCTCACCATCGCTAGCAGTCAGAGAAATGCAAATCAAAACTACCCTAAGATACCATCTCACTCCAGTAAGACTGGCAGCCATTAGGAAGTCAAACAACAATAAGTGCTGGAGAGGATGCGGGGAAAAGGGCACTCTTGTTCATTGCTGGTGGGACTGCAAATTGGTGCAGCCAATTTGGAAAGCAGTATGGAGATTTCTCGGAAAGCTGGGAATGGAACCACCATTTGACCCAGCTATTCCCCTTCTCGGTCTATTCCCTAAAGCCCTAACAAGAGCATGCTACAGGGACACTGCTACATCGATGTTCATAGCAGCTCAATTCACGATAGCAAGACTGTGGAACCAGCCTAGATGCCCTTCAATAGATGAATGGATAAAAAAAATGTGGCATTTATACACTATGGAGTATTACTCTGCATTAAAAAATGACAAAATTATAGAATTTGGAGGGAAATGGATGGCATTAGAGCAGATTATGCTAAGTGAAGCTAGTCAATCTTTAAAAAACAAATACCAAATGACTCCTTTGATATAAGGGGTGTAAACAAGGACAGGGTAGGGACGAAGAGCTTGAGAAGAATATTTACAGTAAACAGGGATGAGAGGTGGGAGGGAAAGGGAGTGAGAAGGGAAATTGCATGGAAATGGAAGGCGATCCTCAGGGTTATACAAAATGTCATATAAGAGGTAAGGAGGGGTAAGTCAAGAGAATACAAATGGAAGACATGATTTACAGTAGAAGGGGTAGAGAGAGAAAAGGGGAGGGGAGGGGAGGGGAGGGGAGGGGGGATAGTAGACAATAGGACAGACAGCAGAATACATCAGACACTAGAAAGGCAATATGTCAATCAATGGAAGGGTAACTGATGTGATACAGCAATTTGTATACGGGGTAAAAGCGGGAGTTCATAATCCACTTGAATCAAACCGTGTAATATGATGTATTAAGAACTATGTAATGTTATGAACGACCAATAAAAAAAATAAATAAATAAATAAAACCTTAGCCGAAACCCTAACCCTAACACTAACCCTAAGAGAAACTTTCACACTAGCCCTATTCCTAGTTCTAACACAATCTCTGACCATAACCTAACCCTAGCCCTAACCCTTGCCCTATCCTTAGTCCTAGCCTAATGCTAGATCTACACCTAACTCTAAATGTAACCCTGAACATAACCCTAAGCCTAACACTAACACTAGACCTAACCCTAATGCTAATCATAAAACTAGTGCTAACCCTATTCCTGGGATAAAACAAAACCAAACAATAGACTAACCCTAAACCTTAACTTAAACTAAACCCGCAATTACACCTAGAACTAATCCTAGCCCTTATTCGAGTTCTAACCATAACCTTAAAACTAACCCTGACCCTGATTTATACACTAACATGTACCCTAGCTCTAAAACACCATTCTAACTTTAACCAAACCCTAACAGTAAATCTAGCCCTAATTTGAGTCCTGACCCTAATCCTAAACCTAACCCTGTCCCTGAATCCTATCCTAACAATAACCCTAGCTCTTAATTAATCCTAACCTTAAACCTAACCCTAACACTAGAACTACCCCTAATACTAACCCTAACTCTAACCTTAATTGTAACCCTGATTCTTACATTACTTGTTGCCCTATTCCTAGCCCTAACCCTAACACAAAATCTAGCTCTAATCAGAGCCCTAATCCTAGCTTTAACACTACCCTACCCTTTAACCTTCCCCTAACACTTCCTCCCTCTATCCCACTTTCAACCTCCAAACTTTTACTATTTATATATATAGGGTAATTTTATGAATAAAGATAAGGAATTTGAATTTATACATTCTTCCATAAATTACCTCTGTCTATTCATTACAGTTCTCCTCCAATTTTCTAAGATAGATTAATCTCATACCCTCACTCCATTCTCCCTTAACATAGCATCCTACCCCTGACCATCAGTTCTCTATATACCACCAGAAATGGTATGCCTTTTATGAAACTAATGACTATATTCTAAATAATAATTGAAGCCAACATCTGTAGACATAGAATCTAAATATAAATGTATTTATAATTGTTAGGCTTAGGCTTTGTGTTAGGGTTAGATTTAGAGTTGGGATTTGATCTATGGTTAGGGCTAGGACTAAGGATAGGGCAAGGGTTAGGACTAGGGTTAGGGCTAGGGTTATGGTTATAGTAAGGGATAGGGTTAGAACTAGTGATAGGCTAGTGTGAGAGTTAGTTAGTTAGTAGGGCTAGGGCTAGGGTTATGTTTAGGGATAGGCCTAAATTAGAACTAGGGTTAGTGTTAGGTTTAGACCTCAGGTTAGGGTAAGAGTTAGGGTTACATGTAGGGTAAGGGAGTGGGTTATAGCTAAGTTGAGGGCTAGGGCGAGGGTTAGTATTAGGGTTAGGGCTAGGGTTAGGGTTAAGGTTATGATTAAGGCTAGGCTTAGGGCTAGAATGAAGGCCAGTGTTTGTGTTAGGGTTAGAGTTAGTGTTAGGAGCCACAGCAAAAATATTGATATAGGCACCTTTGGATTTAATGACTGCCAGCCAGCAATTCACATTCATATGGTAATTGGACTCATGCTGTTTAGCTGGGCCCATTTCAGGACTCAGGTTACTCATGTCACTCTTGTAATGGGAGAGTTCCCATTGGCTGGAAAAGGATGGTAGGAGGGTGTTCCGGGGGAAGGGGAAGCCCCCCCGGCTCAGGTAGAACACACGTGTGGTGGACCCACTTGTTAGGGGACGCACACGGCCTCTCTCTAAATAAAACTTTGTCTCAGTTTGACTGGCTTGTGTTTTTGTGCCCAACCGGGTTGTAAGATTGCAAGCCCGCGTGCACTGACAGCTCAGCAGGGAATCGCTCAGCAGGGGTGCCGCAGGCAGTGCTCGACGGCGATAGCAGCGGCAGGAACGGGGCTCAGCCAGCTCGCTCGGCCCGGGCCGAGAAAAGCCTGCGGCATTTTGGTGGCCCTGTACTGGGGACGCCCAAAATTTAAAGGTGAGTAATATCGCTCGCCCCTAAGGAAAGGCGACAGAATGGGTATTTCTGTTTTGATTTATTCTGCTTTTATTTCAGGCTCTCTAGCCTTACAATTTTTTCAGGCGAATTGGGAAAAATGGTTAACTCAAGGTTTGAAGTTATTCGGCCCTGAGAGAGAGAAAATTGACATAATCACTTTCCTCCTCTCCGTTTCTGTTTCATTCTGTTTTGGCTTTCTTCTATCCTATCTTATTGGGTTACGTTACCTTTATAGTAGATTAGAATCTAGTAAAAAACAAACCGAAAAACTGTTAAGTAAATTGTTAGAGGTCCAGGCCATGGCAGAAAACATATTAGGTCAAGCAAAACAAAAGGTCTCTCAAGCTAGTCAGATAGAAGAAAATTTGAACAAGGCAAGCTCAGGGAAAAAACGGTCGTCAGATAGGGAGGCTGCTACTAACTCCGTTCCACCACCAGAGGGCATAATTCAACCAACAGCTTTACCTGCCTCCATAGATGATGAACGGAATCCTGAGGCGGGACCCCAAAAACTAGCATGCCCTGTAGTTGAGCAGGGAGAAGAAAGAGAACGAGCTTACCGTGCCTTAGATTTCAAAATAATAAAGCAATTAAAGGAAGCTGTAGCAACCTACGGCCCGGCCGCTCCCTTTACAGTCAGTATGGTCGAATCTATTACCAGCTGGAACTTAACACCAACAGATTGGGCTAACGTGTGTAATTCTGTGCTAAATAGAGGACAATATTTATTATGGAAAATTGCCAATGAGGAATTTTGTAAGGAGACAGCTAGGCGAAATGCAGAAGCAGGTTACCCTGAACGAGACCTAAAAATGTTACTGGGGAAAGAAGAGTTTCAAGGGCAAATGCAACAGCTCAGATATGATCCTGGCGTATACGCTCAGATCGCTATAAATGCAATTAAGGCATGGAAAACTTTGAAGGGACAAGGGGATTTTCAAGGTCAACTATCTAAGATAATACAAGGAGTTAATGAGCCCTACGCTGACTTTGTAGCTAGACTTATTGAAGCAGCCTCTGAGACATTTGAAAACACAGAACAGGCAATGCCATTTATAAAACAACTGGCTT
This sequence comes from Urocitellus parryii, assembly GCF_045843805.1. Classification (NCBI taxonomy): domain Eukaryota; kingdom Metazoa; phylum Chordata; class Mammalia; order Rodentia; family Sciuridae; genus Urocitellus; species Urocitellus parryii. The sequence goes on along the minus strand of NC_135531.1, from coordinate 171,953,001 downwards.
ACGATCAAGAAAATCGTTGCTGCAAAGAGGTCATTAGACCGTGGAAACAGGAAGATTTAAACACATATATTAAATTATGTAGAGACATTAATGAACAAGGACAAGTCATGGCAGCTGAAGTAAAACAGGCTTTAGGTACCAAGCCAAAAACATGCTATAATTGCAATCAAGAAGGACATTTTAAAAGAAATTGCCCCATAGGAGGAGGGTTTAACAAAGCTAAGTATCAAAAGAGTAGAATCCCGGGTATTTGCCCACGATGCCATAGAGGGAGACATTGGGCTAATGAATGCCATTCTCAAACCACCATAGAGGGTATTCCGTTATCAAAAAATGGACAAAGACCAAGTGTCTACCCACGATATCGTGGAGAAAGGTATCAGGCCCCGTTGTCAAAAAACGAATTGGAGGGCCCAATGCCCCGGGGCCCAAAACCACAAACATACGGGGCAATGGAGGAACCCAACAGCACCATCAAGGTGGTGCCCAGGACGCATTATCCATTAGATCCCTCATCAGACAGACTAGAGGGAGCGCAGGGTTGGACATCTGTGCCTCTGCCAGAGCAGTATTAACTCCAGAGATGGGAGTTCAAATCATTCCCACAGGAGTAAAAGGACCTCTTCCCCAGGGAACAGTAGGCTTATTATTAGGACGCAGTTCTTCTACACTTAAAGGACTTATGATAAGTCCTGGGGTAATTGATCCCGATTATGAGGGTGAAATAAAAATTATAGCTAGTTCTCCAAGAGGTATATCAGTAATTTCATCAGGAGATAGAATAGCACAGTTATTAATAATACCAAGCCTACATGATAAATTTTCCAGTTGTAATGTAGAAAGAGGTTCCAAGGGATTAGGCTCCACAGGTGTAGATTGGGCTATGCTATCTTTAAATTTAGATTCTCGCCCTATGCTAAAATTAAATATTCAAGGGCATGATTTTAGTGGACTGCTGGACACAGGCGCTGACCTCAGCATCATATCTCGCCAGGAATGGCCTAAACATTGGCCATTACAGCAAGCCACACAAACGCTTAGAGGCCTAGGAGTGGCGACTAATCCCCATAGAAGTGCAATGGTATTAGATTGGAAGGATCCTGAAGGATGTGAAGGAACTATACAGCCCTATGTATTGGACCATCTCCCCATAAATTTATGGGGACGAGACATCCTAGATCAATTAGGATTGACATTAACAAATAACGTCAATCCTAACGCGCCCACTACTAGGGCAAAACAAGGCTTTAGAAAAGAAAAGAGATTGAGAGATCAAGAACAAGATATAACAGCACCAATTCAAATAGATCAAGAGATAAATAAACATGGATTGGGTTTTCAAAAAGGGCCACTGAGACAATCAAAATTACTTGGAAATCAGAAAGACCAGTGTGGGTTCCTCAGTGGCCCCTAACTAAAGAAAAGATACAAGTAGCCCATGATCTGGTCAAACAGCAATTAGCGGAAGGACATATACAACCTTCCGTATCTCCCCATAATACTCCCATTTTTGTTATTAAAAAGAAATCTGGTAAATGGAGATTATTACAAGATTTAAGAGCCATTAATAATGAGATGGTTATTATGGGACCTGCTCAATCAGGGATTCCCCAATTGTCTGCTCTACCAAAAACCTGGCATGTTCTAGCTATAGATATTAAAGATTGTTTCTTCTCAATGCCAATTCATCCAGAGGATAGTCCACATTTTGCATTTACTATCCCTGCACTGAATCATGAAGGTCCTGATCAGAGATATGAATGGAAAGTACTCCCTCAAGGGATGGCTAACAGCCCAACTTTGTGCCAAATTTATGTTGATAAAGCAATCCAGCCACTTAGAAATCAAAACCCTGAACTACAGATATTTCACTATATGGATGATGTGTTAATGGCACATAAAGATAAAAACACATTGCTAGAATGTTATGCCACGCTTACAAACTTATTAAAAAATTATAATCTAGAGATAGCAATAGATAAAGTACAATTAAATCTTCCAATTAATTATTTAGGAGTTCTATTATCCTCAACCATGGTCCGTCCACCAAAAATTCAAATACGAGTAGATCAACTCAAATCACTTAATGACTTTCAAAAGTTATTGGGAGATATAAATTGGATAAGGCCTTATCTAGGCATACCAACAGGAGAATTAGGACCTTTATTTGATATTCTAAAAGGTCCATCAGATCCAAATTCACCCCGCATGTTAACGCCTGAAGCTAGAAAGGCATTAAAAATCATTGAAACATATATGGAAAATATGCATTTGGATAGAATTGATATAAGTTTGCCTTTATTATTTATTGTACTACCGACAAAAAATATTCCTACAGGGGTATTTTGGCAAGAAGGTCCATTATTATGGATACATTTATCTTATTCTCCTAATACTATTCTTACTAGATATCCTGAGGCTGTAGGGCAATTAATACTCAAAGGAATAAAAGCAGCAAAAGGAGTGTTTGGGATTTCTCCCAATAAAATTATTACTCCATATACTATGGATCAAATTGATGAGTTAGCTAATGAGTTAAATACTTGGGCAATAATCATGTGTAAATCTAGTGTTGCATTTGATAATCACTTGCCATCTAATCCTTTGTTGTCTTTTTGTCTAAGCATCCTGTAGTTTTTCCAAAAATGACAAGAAAAACCCCTATCATAAATGCTCCAAATATATTCACTGATGGGTCAAATAATGGTACAGCAGCAGTAGTTACTCCTGATCAAACTTTTACATTTTTAGTACCCAAACAATCAGCTCAAAAGGTAGAGCTCAATGCAGTATTGCAAGCTTTTATGATGTTCAAAGATTCTACATTTAATTTATTTTCTGATAGTCAGTATGTAGTTAATGCTATTGTATCTCTTGAAGATGCTGGTAGGATTTCTCCTTCCTCTACTGTTTTCTCTTTGTTTTCTGCTATACAAAGTCTAATCTGGGATAGAAAGGATCCATTCTTTATAGGACATATCAGAGCACATACAGGATTGCCTGGAGCCCTTAGTTTGGGTAATGAACTAGCAGATAAATCTACACATGACATACATATTTTCTCCACAATAGAAGAAGCTATAAATTTTCATAAAAGGTTCCATGTCAATGGTAATACTTTACAAAAACGTTTTAAAATAACTAAAGAACAAGCCAGACATATAATAAAACAATGTCAAAATTGTGTGACATTTTTGCCACAGGTTAATCTTGGAGTCAATCCTAGAGGACTGATACCTAACCATATTTGGCAGATGGATGTCACACACTTGCCAGAATTTGGAAAATTAAAATATTTACATGTTACAGTTGATACTTCTTCTGGATTTTTGATGGGCTCCCTTCATCCTGGAGAAAAAACTAAAGATGTTATAGCTCATTGCTTACAAAATTTTGCCACTGTGGGTGTTCCTAAACAGTTAAAAACTGATAATGGCCCGGGTTACACCTCCAAGTCTTTTAAACAATTTTGCTCATCATTTGGCATTACTCATATAACAGGAATCCCATACAACCCACAGGGACAAGGCATAGTTGAAAGAGCTCATCAAACTATATAAATGTACTTATTAAAGCAAAAGGAGGGAATTAGTAAAGGGTATATATCCCCCAAAGATAAACTTAAAATAACCCTTTTTACTCTAAACTTTCTAAATTTGGATTCATCAGGACTTAGTGCTGCGGAAAGACATATGTATCCGAAAAATGTACATAAGCCTAAGGTACTTTGGAAAGATATTCTAACAGGACAATGGAAAGGTCCAGACCCAGCAATAGTCTGGAGTCGGGGCTCCGTCTGTGTTTTTCCACAGGAGGAACAGCAACCAATTTGGATTCCAGAGAGATTAAAACAATTTCTACAGAAAAAGAAGATGATTTGACTCAAATCCATAACAGCTGATATCCAGAGTTCCAGCCTGGCTATTCTTACATCTGCGACAGTGATTTACCACGGTGCCTTTTTCAACATCTATTTTATTATTTGCATTTTTCCCACATCATAAAGTTCTATTTTATTTTATTTTATTTTACCTTATTTTTTAAGCTCATATAAACCTAGGTTAATGTTTTTCTGATCAGTTTTATTTTTTGACTGTGTTTTATTTTTTTTTTAACTGTAAAGTTTTTAAACATTGCAATGGAGATTTCACCTAGCTATAGCTACAAGGCCTTTATTTACTATTGTCTTATATGTTCTATGTTATGTATGCACTGTTTTGTGTTGTATGTCTGTATGTGTGTATGTCCATATTTCATTTATAAGGAGCGCTCATGTATAATAGATACAAGTATTCAAAAAAAAATTAGTCACGTGACTTATATGGTTTAATTTACTTTAGGTAAACAGCTGTTATTAAATTTTGCTTTTAAAGGTGGTTAACAGATATGTTTGTTTACTTTCACCTTTCCTTTTCATTATATTTCATAATTCTGTTCAAGATAATGTCTCTTTAGCAACATGGCCATAATTCCCATCTCCATCCCAGTGCCGGTGAAGACTAAGACCAAACTACAACTTTTATGATAGCTATCACTATAAACTGTATAAACTGATACATCTATCAAAATAACTCAATAAGACTGCTCAATCAAGGACTTAATATACTTTGGGAGGAAATGGACATATTGATAGACTCCTCCACTTTGAACTGCTCAATCAAGGACTTAATTTACTTTGGGAGGAAATGGACATATTGATAGACTCCTCCACTTTGAACTGCTTACACAACTTGCCTGGACTATGTATCACCTGTATGCATTGTGCTCTATTTGTTGATACAGCGAACTGGTAGTACTAAATATCTTAGCCGATGTGTCACCAGTGTTTCCAAAGGAGCCGTCAATTGGCTTGGTGTCTTGGCAATTCTGCGTCTTTCTCCCTTCTGCTAGTGATGGTCTGATTTTGGGGGCCAACAGAGGTGAGGCAAGAACCTCACCCCCCCACTGGCACCAAGGTTAAATTTGGGGGCCAACAGAGGTGAGGCAAGAACCTCACCCCCCCACTGGTGCATAGGCCATTTACACAGGTATGGCTATATACTGGACCGGTAGTCAGTGACGGGTATGATTCGGTTACAGTGGTATCAACCTAAGCCAGGAGACTGACGCAATAAGGTCAGTTTTCCCATGACGGGTAAGAACCATATGTGAATTGGACATACCTAACAGGCACGGTCCCTAGCCACATTTGCCTGTTGTTTATTTAAACAGAAGGGGGCAGATGTTAGGAGCCACAGCAAAAATATTGATATAGGCACCTTTGGATTTAATGACTGCCAGCCAGCAATTCACATTCATATGGTAATTGGACTCATGCTGTTTAGCTGGGCCCATTTCAGGACTCAGGTTACTCATGTCACTCTTGTAATGGGAGAGTTCCCATTGGCTGGAAAAGGATGGTAGGAGGGTGTTCCGGGGGAAGGGGAAGCCCCCCCGGCTCAGGTAGAACACACGTGTGGTGGACCCACTTGTTAGGGGACGCACACGGCCTCTCTCTAAATAAAACTTTGTCTCAGTTTGACTGGCTTGTGTTTTTGTGCCCAACCGGGTTGTAAGATTGCAAGCCCGCGTGCACTGACAGCTCAGCAGGGAATCGCTCAGCAGGGGTGCCGCAGGCAGTGCTCGACGGCGATAGCAGCGGCAGGAACGGGGCTCAGCCAGCTCGCTCGGCCCGGGCCGAGAAAAGCCTGCGGCAGTTAGTATTAGGGCTAGGGCTAATGCCAGGTCTAGGGTTACAGTTAGGGATAGATGTAGTGTTAGATTTATGGCTTGGTCCAGTGTAAGGGTTAGGTTTAGGTTAAAGGTTAGGTTTAGACCTAGGGTTATTATTAAGGTCAGGTTCAAGGTTAGGGTTTGGGTTAGGTTAGAGGTAAGGTTTAGGGCTCGAATAAGCATTAGTTTTAGGGTTAGGATTAATGACAGCATTAGGTTTAGGGTTTAGATGTGGTTTAGTGTAATGGATAGGGATAAGTTTTGGCCTAATATTTAGCATAAGGTTTAGGGTTATCATTAGGGTACTGGATAGGGTTAGACCTAAGATTAGGGCTAGGGATATGTATAGGATTAGGGCTTTTGTTTGGGGTAGGGTTAGGCTTAAGTTTAGGGTTAAAGGTAGGTTTAGGACTTGGATTAAGGCTAGGTTTTGGATTAGGTTAGGGCTAGGGTTAAGGCTACGGGTAATGTACAAAGTAGGGTTATGATTAGTGCTATTTATAGGGTTAGGGTTAGGGCTAGGTCTAGTGGTAGGGTTAGGTTTATGGTTATGACAATATTTAGAGCTAGAGTTAGGGTTAGGTTCAGAGTCAGATTCCATATTACTTTTCAGGTTAGATTTAGGGCTGCAATTAGAGATAGGTGTAGGGCTAGGTATAAGGTTAGAACTCGGTATAGGGCTAGGGTGAGAGAGTTAGTCTTAGGGCAAGACTGACTTTTTAGTGTTACGGTTAGGCCTAGGCTTAGGGCTAGGGTTAATGTTAGGTTTAGGGTTAGGGTTCAGTTTAAGGTAAGGGTTGGGATTACAGCTAGTTTTATGGCTAGGGTGAGGGTTATAATTAGGGTTAGGTTTAGGTTTATGATTAAGGTGAAGTTTATGGCTAGGATGTGGGTTAAGGTTTATGTTAGGGTTAGGACTAGGATTAGAGCTAGGGCAAAAGTCAGGTCTAGGGTTACAGTTAGACATAGTTTAGGGTTATGTTTATAGCTAGGTCTATTTTAAGGGTTAGGTTTATGGTTAGGGTCAAGTTTAGAGCTAGGGGTATTATTAGGGTTAGGGTCAGGTTTAGGGTTTTTATTTGGTTAAGGTTTAGGTTGAAAGCTCGAATTAGCATTATTGTTAAGTGTAGGGTAATGATAGTTTTAGGTTTAGGGTTCAGGTTAAGTGTAGGGTAATGGATAGGGTTAGGGTTATGGATAGGATTATGGTTTGGCCTAGGGTTAGCATAAGGGTTAGGGTTATCATTAGAGTAATGGATAGGTTAGAGCTCGGGTTAGGGCTATGGTTATGTTAATGATTTGGTCTAGGCTTAGGCTTAGGCTTAGGTTTAGGTTTAGTGCTATGGTTAGGATTAGGATTAGCTTTAGGGTTAAAGCTAGGGTAGGCCTTGGATTAGGGCTAGGTTTTGTGATAGGTTAGGGCCTCAGATAATGTAAGAACTTGTTATGATTCAGGCTAGTTTCAGGGTTAATTTTAAAATGGGCTAGGTATAGTTTTAAGGTTAGGTTTAGGGTTGGGGTGGTGTTTAGAGCTAGGGTTACTGTTAGTGTTAGAGTCAGTGTTCAGGTTAGTTTTATGGTTAGAATTAAAGCCAGGATTAGGTCTAGGGGAAGAGTTAGTGTTTGCTAAGGGTTATTGTTAGAGCTATGTCTAGATTTTTCATTAGGTCTAGGGTTCGAGTTATGGCTAGATTTAGGATTAGGTTTAGGTCTATGGCTAGTGTTAGGGTTAAGTATAGGTATAAGGTTACCAGAAGGGCTACTGTTAGGGTTCAGTTTAGGGTTAGGTTCAGGTTTAGACCTATGATTAGTGTTAGGGTCAGAATAACGGTGAGGGTTAGGGTTAGGGTTTGGGTTACGGTTAGAAGTAGAATGAGTCCTAGGGTTAGGACTAGTAATAGAGTTAGAGTTTGTGTTAGATTAAGGATTAGGATTAGCATTAGGGTTAGGTTTTTGCTTAGGGTAAGGGATAGGTTTAGAGCTATGGTTAGGGCTTGGATTAGGGCAAGGGTTATTTTTAAAGCTAGGTTTAGGGCTCGGATTAGGGTAGTTTGTGTTAGGTTTAGGACTAGGCAATGACTATTGTAAGAACTAGGGTTACAATTAGGGTGAATTTTGGGGTTATGATTAGGGGTTAAACCTCTAGTATTAGGATTAAGTTTAAGGTTAGGGTGATATTTAGAGCGATTTTTAGTGTTAGGTTAATTTTCAGGGTCAGAGTTAGTTTTAGAGTTAGGGTAAGGACTCAAAATAAGTCTAGGGTTACTCTAAGTGTTTGGTTTAATGATAGGGTGGTGTTTAGAGCTAGAGTATGTGTTAGAATATGAGTCAGAGTCGGGGTTAGTATTAAGGTTAAGGTTAGGACTCAAATTAGTGCTAGGTTTAGGTCTAGGGGTAGTATTAGGATTTGGTTTAAGTTGAGGTTTAGTGTTAGTGCTATTAGTTTTGTTTTACTGCTAGGGATAGGGTTAGAGATAGTTTCATTATTAGTGTTAGGGTTAGTGCTAGTATTAATGTTAGGCTTAGGGTTAATGTTGGAGTTAGAATTAGAATTAGAGTTAGATCTAGGGTTATCACTAGGAATGAGGATTAGGCAAGTGTTATGGCTAGGTTTATGGCTATGTTTAGGGCTAGCGTTAGGGTTAAGTTAAGGAACAGGGTTAGAAGTAGGGATGGGGCTAGTGTAAGAGTCAGAGTTAGTCTTAGGGATATGGTTAGCATTAGAATTAGGAATAGGGTTAAATTAGGGCTATGGTTAGTGTTCAGCTTAGGTCTAGTGATAGGGTTAGGGTTAGGATTAAGTTTAGGGTAAGGGATGGTGTTATAGCTAGGTTTAATGGGAGGGTAAGGGTTAGAATTAGGTTAGGGCTATGGATAAAGTTAGGGTAATGATTAAGGCTAGGTTTAGGACAAGGATTAGGGCTAGGGTTTGTTTTAAATTTAGGGCTAGGATTTGGGCTAGAGCTAATATCAGGTCTTGGGCTATGGTTAAAGATAGTTTTGGTGTTAGGTTTATGGCTACCTGTAGTGTAAGGGTTAGTTTTAGGGTCAGGTTTAGAGCTAGGACTATTTTTACAGTCAGGGTCTGGGTTAGGGTTTGGGATGGGTTAAGTTTTAGAGTTAGGGCTCAAATTAGCATTAGGGTTAGTGTTAGGTTAATGATAGGGTGAGGATTAGAGTCTAGATTTGGATTAGTGTAATGGATAGAGTTATGAATAGGGATAGGGTTAGGTTTAGGATTAGTTTTAGCATTAGAGTTAGGGTTATGTTTATGGCAATGGATAGGGTTAGAGCTAGGGTTAGGGCTAGGGTTATATTTATGATTAGGGCTAGGATTAGTTTTAGATTTAGGGTTAAAAGTTGGGTTATGGCTCGGATGAGGTCTAGGTTTTGTGTTAAATCAGTACCAGAGTTAGGGTTATGGCTAATGTAAGTACCAGGGTTATGTTTAGGGCTAAATTTAGGGTTAGGGTTAGTACTATGTCGAGTGTTAGGTTTAGGTTTAGAGTTAGGGTTATGTTTAGAGCTATGGTTAGTGTGATGGTCAGAGTAAGGGTCAGGGTTAGTTTTAGGGTTCAGATTAAAACTCAAATTAGGGCTAGGGTTAGGGTGAGGGTTTGGTTTAAGTTAAGGGTTAGGGTTAGGGCTATAGTTCAGTTTTGTTTTAGGGCTAGGTCTAGGGTTAGATCTAGTTTTAGGATTAGCATTAGGGTTAGGGCTAGTGTGAGTATTAGAGTTGGTGATAGGGCTAAAATTAGATTTAGGGTTCGGGATAGTGTTAAATTAGGGCTAGGATTAGGGCTAGGGTTAGTATTTAGCTTAGGCCTAGCGATAGGGATAGGGTTAGGTTTAAGTTTATGATAAAGTATGGTGTTATAGCTAGGTTTAGATGTAGGGTGAGGGTTAGAGTTAGGGTTAGGGTTATGGCTAGGGGTGGAGTTAGGGTTATGATTAAGGCTAGGTTTAGGACTAGGATGAGGGATAGTGTTTGTTTTAGATTAAGGGCTAGGATTAGTGCTAGGGCTAATATCAGGTCTAGGGTTATGATTAAAAATAATTTTAGGGCTGGGGATGTGGCTCAAGCGGTAGCGCGCTCACCTGGCATGCGTGCGGCCCGGGTTCGATCCTCAGCACCACATACAAAGATGTTGTGTCTGCCGAAAACTAATAAATAAAATTCTCTCTCTCTCTCTCTCTCTCTCTCTCTCTCTCTCTCTTAAAAAATAATTTTAGTGTTTGGCTTATGGCTACTTCTAGTGTAAGGGTTAGGTTTAGGGTTAGGGTCAGGTTTAGAGCTCAGGGAATTATTAGATTAGGATTTGGCTTTGGTAAGGAATTAGGTTTGAGGCTCAAATTAGCTTTAGTGTTAGGGTTAGGGTATAGTTAGAGTTTGTTTTAAGGTTCAGGTTTGGTTTAGGGTAATTGATATGGTTAGCATTACTGATAGGGCTAAGGTTAGGCTTAGGGTTAGCATTAGGGTAAGGGTTATGAATAGGGTAATTGATAGGGTTAGAACTAGAGTTATGGTTAGGAATATGCCTTGAGTTAGGGTGAGAGTGTTAGAACTAGGTTTAGACTTAAGTTTAGCATAAAGATTAGGTTTTGAGCTAGGGTTAGGGCTAGGCTTAATATTAGGTCTAGGGTAGGTTTAGGGTTAGGGTGGTGTTTTTAACTAGGATGAATGTTAGGATATAAGTCAGGTTCAGGGTTATTTTTAAGGTTTGATTAGGACTCGAGTTAGGGCTTAGGTTAGATCTCAGTGTATTGCTGGGGTTTAATTTAATTTAAGGTTAGTTTAGGCCTGTTGCTCAGTTTTGTTTTAGTGCTCTGGTTAGTGTTAGGGTTAGTTTTATGATTAGCTTTAGGGTTAGGGCTAGGGTTATGGTTCGGTTTAGGATTAAGGCTAGATTTAAGGCTAGGATTAGGGCTAGGTTTTGTGTTAGGTTTAGGGCAAGAATTAGGGCTAGGACTAATGTCAGGTCTAGGTTCATAGTTAGTGATATTTTTAGGGTTAGGTTTATGGCTAGTTCAAATTAAAGTGTTACATTTAGGGAAAGGGTCAGATTATGAGCTGGGGTATAATTAGGGTCAGAGTCAGGATTTGGGTTTGGGTTAGGTTAAGGTTTAGGTTTAAGGCTCAAATTAGCCTTAAGGTTAGAATTAGGGTTAGGGTAATGGATAGTGTTAGGTTTAGGGTTAGGTTAGGTTTAAGTTAATGGATTATGGTTAGGGTTTGTGATAGGTTTAGAGTTAGGCCTAGGGTTAGCATTAGGGCTATGGTTATCTTTAGGGTAATTTATAGGATTAGACCTAAGGTTAGGGCTAGGATAATGATTAGGATTAGGGCTAGATTTACGGTTAGGGTCAGGGTTAGAGTGAGGGATACACTTAGGATTAGGTTTAGGGTATGGTTTAGGGTTTGAGCTAGGATTTTTGCTATGGCTAAGATTAAATTATGATTTGGTCTAGAGTTATGGTCATGGTTAGTGTAATGGTTAGGGCTAAGGTTATCATTAGGGTTAGGGTAATAGGTTGAGATGTCAGGTTAAAGATAGGTTTAGGTTTAGGTTAGCGTTAGGTTTATGATTAGGATTAGCATTTGAGCTAGCTTAGGGTTAGGGTTTGTTTCACTGTTAGTTCTAGGGTTAGCTTTATGTTTAGGGTTAGGGTAGGTTTAGCTTTAGGTCTAGAGATATCATTAGGGTTAAGTTTAGGGTTAGAGTAATGGGTAGGATTCAAGCTAGGGTTAGGCTTGGGTTAAGGTTAGGATTAGACCTTGGGTTAGGTTTAGGATTAGACCTTGGGTTAGTGTTAGGTTTAGATTAAGTGTAAGGGTTAGGGATTGAGCTAGGTTTAGGACTAGGTTGAGGGTTAGGTTTACAGTCTGGGCTAGGGTAGGTTTACGGTTAGGTTTAGGGCTAGGGTTAACATTAGTTTTAGGGTTATTGTTAGTATACTGGATAGAATTATAGCTAGGGTTTGGGCTATAGTTACAGTTAGGATTAGGGCTAGAGTTAGGGTGATGTTTAGTGTTTGAGCTAGGGTTATTTTAGGGTAAGGTTTAGTGTTTGAGCTAGTGTTAGGGCTAGAACGAGGGTTATGGTTAGGGTTAGGGCTAGGTTTAGGGTTAGAGTTATGCTTAGGGTTAGGTTTAGGGCTGTAATTAGGGCTAGGTTTTGTGTGAGGTTTAGGGCTACTGTTAGGTATATGTGTAATGTAAGAGCTAGAGTTATGGTTATGGCTATATTTAGAGTTTCTTTAGTGTTAGGGTTAGTTTTTTGGGTTAGGATAAGGTTTAGAGCTAGGTATTTTGTTAGGGTAAATTTTAGGGTTCAAGTTAGGATTAGGTTTAGGATGAGGTCCAGAATGAGGATTAGAGTTAGGTCTAGGTGTAGAGTTAGTGTTTGATTTAAGTTAAGGGTTATTGTTAGGGCTAAGTCTAGGGTTATGGCTATATTTTGGATTAGGTTTATGTACAGGGCTAGTGTTTTTGTTAGGTTTATGTTTAGGGTTAATGGTAGGGCTAGTGTTAGTTTTCGGATAAGGGTTAGGCTCAGGTTTAAACCTAGGTTTAATGTTAGTTTCAGAATAAGGGTCAGGGTTAGAGTTAGGGTTTGGGTTAAGTTTAGAGCTAGAATGAGGGTTAGGGTTAGGACTAGTAATAAAGTTAGGGTTTCATGTAGGCATAAAATTAGGGTTAGGACTAGGGTACCAATAGGGTGAGGGTTTGACTAAATGTAAGAAATAGAGTTAGAGCTAGGATTAGGACTAGGGATAGGGTTAGGGTTAGGGTTAGGGCCAGGGTTAGGATTAGGGTTAAAGCTAGGGTTAAGCCTTGGATTAGGGCTAGGTTTTGTGTTAGGTTTAGGGCTATGGCTAATTTAAGAACTGGCATTACAATTAGGGCTAGTTTTAGCGTTAGGTTTAGGGTGAGGTCTAGTGTTAAGATTAGGTTTAGGGATAGAGTGGTGTGTAGAGCAAGGTTTAGTGTTAAGGTCAGAGTCAGGGTTAGTATTAGTCCTAGGGTTAGGGTTAGGACTTGAATTAGGGCTAGGTTAGGGCTAGCTGTACATTTATGGTTTGGTTTAGGTTAAGGGTTAGGGTCAGTGAAATGGCTTGGTTTTGCTTGAGAGCTAGGGCTTGGGTTAGGGCTAGTTTTCAAATTAGGGTTAGAGCTAGTGTTAGGGTGTGGTTTATGCTTAGGGTTACTGTTAGATTTAGAGTTAGGGTTAGATCTAGGTTTATGGATACAGCGACGGTTAGGGCTAGGGCTAGGGCCAGGGTTTGAGTTATTATAAGTAATAGGGTTAGAACTAGGAATAGGGCTAGGGCGAGATTTAGTGTTAGGATTAGATTTAGGGTTAGAATTAGGGCTAATTAGAGCTAGAATTAGAGCTAGGGTTAGTATTAACGCTGAGCCTAGGTTCATGGCTACAGTTATGGTTATGGTTATGGTTAGGTATGATGTTATAGCTAGCTTTAGAACTAGGGCGAGGGTAAATTTAGGGCTTCATTAGGGCTACAGCTAATGTCAGGTCTAGGGTTATGGTTAGAGATAGTTTTATTGTTAAGATTATTAGGGTTAGGATTAGGTTTATGGTTATGGTTAGGTTTAGGGTTCAGGTTAGGTTTAGGGTAATGTATAAGTTTAGGGTTAAGAATAGGTTTAGGGTTATCCTAGGGTTAGCATTAGGTTTAGGATTAGAATTAGGGTAATGGATAGGGTTACAGCTCGGTTTAGGGCTAGGTTTATGGTTAGGATTAAGGCTAGGGTTAGGGATAGGTTTGGGGTTATGTCAGGGGTTAGGGTTAGGGTTAGGTTTAGGGTAAGGGTTAGGGCTAGATTTAGGGTTATGGTTAGGATTAAATGTAGTGTTAAGGCTCTAATTAGGGATAGGTTTTTGGGTTAGGTTAGGGCTATGTTTAGGGCTACAGCCAATGTAAGATCTAGGGTTATGATTAGAACTAGTTTTAGGGTTAGGATTAGGGCTAGGTCTAGGGTTAGGTTTGGGTTTGGGTTTTGAATGGTGTTTAGAGCTAGGGTTAGTGTTAGGGTCAGAGTCAGGGTCAGGATTTGTTTTAGGGTTAGCAAGTTTTAGGGCTAGGTGTAGGCTTAGGGTTTGGTTTATGTTAGAGGTTAGGGTTAGGGCTATGGCTGGTTTGTTTTTTAAAGCTAGGGCTAGGGTATGGCTAGTTTTAGGACTAGTATTAGTGTTACAGCTTGTGTTAGTGAGTAGGTTTAGAGTTAGGGTTTGATATAGGATTAGGGCTAGAGCTACTGTAAGGGCTAATGTAAAGGCAAGTGATAGGATTATGGTAAGGGATAGGGTTAGAACTAGAAATAGGGCTAGGTCTAGAGTTAGTGTTAGGGCTAGGGTTAGGTTAGGTTTAGGGCTAAATTAGGGCTAGGATTAGGTGTAGCATTTGTATTAGGGTGAGGCCTAGTTTAGGTTTAGGGATAGGGTTAGGTTTAGGGGAAGCGATGGGGTTATAGCTAGTTTTAGGGCTAGGTCATAGGTTAGAATTTTGGTTAGGGCTAGGGTTATGGTTTGATTTAGTAATACGGCTAGGTTTAGTGCTAGGATGAGGGCTAGGGTTCGCTTTAGAGTTATGGCAAGAATTAGGGCTAGGACTAGTGTCAGGTCTAGGCTTACATTAGGGAAAGATTGAGGGTTTGATTTATGGCTGGGTCTAGTGTAAGGGTTTGGGTTAGGGTAAGGGTTAGGTTTAGAGCTAGGGGTATGATTAAGGTTAGAATTAGGTTTCAGGTTTTGTTTAGGTTAAGGTTTATGTTTAAGCTTGAATTAGCATTGGGGTTTGGTTACGGTAATGATAGGTTTGGGGTTTAGATTTCATGTTAGGTGTAGGGTAATTGATAAGGTTAGAGTTAGCAAAAGGGTTAGGTTTAGGCCTAGGGTTAGCCTTAGGGTTATGGTTGTGCTTAGTGTAAGGGCTATGGTTAGGGCTAGGGTAATGGTTATTTTTAGGGGTAGAGTTAGGGTTAGGCCTAGGGTTAGGTTTAGGTTTAGGTTTAGGGTATGGTTTAGAGTTTGAGCTATGGTTAGCACTAGGGCAAGGGTTAGGTTTAGGGTTAGGTCTAGTTTATAGTTACAGTTAGGGTCAAGTTTATTGTTAAGGTTAGGGCTAGGATTATCATTATGTTTAAGGTATTGGATAGGGTTAGACATCATGTTAGCGTTAGGGTTAGGGTTGGGTTTTGGCTTAAGGTTAGCGTTAGGGATAGGTTTGGTGTTAGGTTTAGGGTAATGGTTAGGGTTTGAGCAAGGGTTAGCTCTATGACAAGGGTTAGGCTATGGTTATGTCTAGGATTAGGGTTAGAGTAGATTTAGGGTAAGGGCTGGGGTTATCATCAGGGTTAGGGTTATGGTTAGGGTAATGGTTATGGTAGGGTTAGAGGTAGGTTTAGGGCTAGGGTTATTATTAAGTTTAAGGTTAGAATTAGGGTAATGAGTAGGTTTATATCTATATATAGTGTTAGGGCTAGGGTTATCATTAAGTTTAGGGTTAGGGTTAGGATAATATATAGGCTTAGAGCTAGGTTTAGTGATAGGGTTAAGGTTGGGATTAGGGCTAAGATTAAGGTTAGGTTTAGGTTTAGGCCATGTGTTATTGTTAGGGTTAGGTTAAGTTTAAGGGTTAGGAATTGAGCTAGTGTTTGGACTAGGACGAGGATTAGGGTAAGAGTCAGTGTGAGGGTTAGGGCTAGGGTTAGCGTTAGCGTGAGGGTTAGGGTTAGGGTAATGGATAGAGTTAGAGGTAGGTTTTGGCCTATGGTGATGGCTAGTTTCAGGGTTAGTGATATGGCTGGGTCTAGTGTTAGGTTTATGTGTTTTTTAGGATAAGGTTTAAAGCTAGGGTTTGTGTTAGTGTAAGGGTCAGTGTTCAGTTTAGGGTTAGGTTTATTGTTAGGGCCAGCATTAGGATTGCGGTCTGGTCTAGGTGTAGGGTTAGATTTTGGGTTAGGTTAAGTGTTATTATTAGCGCTAGGACTAAGTTTTTGTTTAGGGCTAGGGGTAGAATTATCACTAGATAAATTATTCAGTGTAGGTCTAGGTCTAGTGTTAGGGTATGGTTTAGTTATAGGGTTATATGCAGTGCCAATGTTAGGGGTCGGTTTAGGGTTAGGGTCAGGTTTAGACCCATGGTTAGTGTTAGGGTCAGAATAAGGGTCAGGGTTAGGGTTAGGGTTTGGGATAGTGATAGAGCTAGATGGAGGATTAGGGTTAGGACTAGTAATAGATTTAGGTTTTGGGTTAGGCTAAGAATTAGATTAAGGACTAGGGTAGCTTTAGAGTTAGAGTTTGGCTTAGGGTAAGGGATAGGGTTAGCCCTAGTGTTAGGGCTAGGTTTAGAGTTAGGGTTAGGGCTAGGGTTAGGTTTAGGGTTTAGGGTTAAAGCTAGGGTTAGAGCTTGGTTTAGGGCTAGGCTAGGTTTTGTGTTAGCTTTATGGCTACGGCTAATGTAAAAACCAGGGTTACAATTAGGGCTAGTTTTAGGGTTAGTGTTATGTCTAGGTTTAGTGTTTGGTTAGGTTTAGGGTTAGGGTTTTGTTTCGGGTAATGAATAGGTAGGGTTAACGAATGTGTTATGGTTAGGCCGAGGGTTAGCATTAGGGTTAGGTTTAGGGTTAGGGTAATGGGTAGGATTAAAGCTAGTGTTAGGGCTAGGGTTATGGTTTGGGTTAGTGTTAGGTTTAGGGTTAGTGCAAGGATTAAAGTTAGGGTTAGGTTTAGGCTAAGGGTTAGGACTTGGTTTAGGTTTAGAGTTTAGGGTTAAAGCTAGGGTTGGGGCTCACATTAGGGCTAGATTTTTGGTAACATTAGGGCTAGTGTTAGGGATACAACTAATGTAAGAACTATGGTTATGATTAGGGCTAATTTTAGGGTTACAGTTAGGGCTAAGTCTAGTTTTATGGTTCAGTTTAAGTTCAGGGTGATGTTTTGAGCTAGGGTTAGTGTTAGGTTCAGAGTCAGGATCAGGGTTTGTTTTAGGTTTGGGGATAGGACTCAGATTAGTGGTAGGCTTAAGGCTAGATGTAGGGTTAGTATTTGGTTTAGGGTAAGAGTTAGGGTTAGTGCTATAACTCATTATGTTTTAGGGCTAAATATAAAGTTAATGGTTTTTTACAATTAATGTTAGTGTTATTGCTAGTGATAGGGTGAGTTTAGGCTTAGGGCTACATTTAGAGTTATGGTTAATTCTAGGGTTATGGCTATGGCTAGGGTTAGGGCTAAGGTTAGGTCTAGTGTTTGCGTTATGGTAAGGGATAGGGTTAGAACTAGGAGTACAGCTAAGGCAATAGTTAGAGTTAGTCTTAAGTCTAGGGTTCGGGTTGAGTTTAAGGCGAAATTAGGGCTAGGAATATGTTTAGAATTGGTGTTAGGTTTAGGCTTAGGGTAAGGGCTATGTAAGATTAGGTTTAGGGTTAGGTTTAAGGGAAGGGATGAGGTTATAGCAAGGTTTAGGGCTAGGCCGATGATTAAAATTAGGTTTAGGTCTAGGGTTAGGTTTGTGTTAGAATTAAGGCTAGATTTGGGGTTAGGATGAGGGCTAGGGTTTGTGTTAGAGTTAGAGCAAGTTTTAGGGATAGTGATAATGTCAGGTTTAGGGTTATGGGTAGGGATAGTTATAGGGTTAGGTTCATGGCTAGGTCTAATGTTAGGTTTAGGGTAAGGCCCAGGTTAAGAGTGAGGTGTAATTTTTAGGGTCAGGGTCAGGTTTCCATTATGTTAATTATCAGGGTTAGGGCTCAAATTATCATTAGGATTAGAATTACGGTTAGGTTTATGGATAGGTTTAGGTTTAGAATTCAGGTTAATGTTAGGGTAATTGGTAGGGTTAGGGTTAGTGATAGGGTTAGGGTTAGGCCTAGGGTTAGCATTTGGGTTAGGGTTATTTTTAGGGTAATGAATAGCATTAGAGCTAGAGTTAGGGCTAGGGTTTTGTATAGGATTAGGGCTAGGTTTTGGGTTGGGGCTAGGGCTAGGGTTAGGTTTTGTGTTAGGTTTAGGGTATAGGTTATGTTTTGAGCTAGGGTTAGTGCTAGGGTGAGGGTTAGGTTTAGGATTATGTCTAGGGTTAGATTTAAGGTTAAGGTTAGGGTTAGTGTTAGAGTTAAGCCTAAGGTTATGCTTAGAGTTTGGTTAATGCATAGGGTTAGATTTCGGGTTAGGTTTAGGGGTAATTTTAGGTTTAAGGTTAGTGTTAAGGTTAGGGCTATAATTATCATTTGAGTTAGGGTAATGGAAAGGATTAGATGTCAGGATAGGGTTAGGGTTAGTTTTAAATTTAGGGTTAGTGTTAGGGTTTGGGCTAGGGTTAGTGTTAGAGTAAGGGTTAGGTTTTTTATCTAGGGTTAAGGCTACGATGAGCCTTAGGTTTAGGGTTAGGTCTAGGATTAGGTTTACAACTAGGATTAGAGCTAGGGTTATCATTAGGGTTAAGGTTCAGTTTAGGGTAATGGATAATTTTAGAGATAGTATTAGGGATAGTGTTAACATTATGATTAGGTCTAGGATTAGGATTAGGTTTAGGGATAGGGTTAGGGTTATATTTAGGGTTTGGTTTTGGGTTTTATCTAGGGATAGGTCTAAGGCTAGGATTAGGGTTAGCGTGAGGGTTAGGCTTAGGTTAAGGAATAAGGTTAAGTTAGGGTTAGGGTTACGCTTTGGGTAGATTTAGGCCTAGGATTAGGGCTAGGTTTTGTGTTAGGTTTCGAGCTAGTTTTAGTGCTATGGTAATATAGTATTTATGTTTATGGTTATGGCTACGTCTAGTGTGAGGTTTAGGTTTCGGATAGGGTGAGCTTTATAGCTATGGTTAGTGTTAGTGTCAGGGTCTCTGTTTGGATTAGGGTTAGGGTTAGGGCTAAAGACAGAATTAGGATTGGTTAGGTGTATAGGTAAGGTTAGTGTTCGGCTTAGGTTAAGGGTTATCATTAGAGCTATGGATAGATTTTGTTTAGGTCTTGGTTAAAAATATGGCTAGATTTAGGATTAGGTTCAATCTAGTGCTAGTTTTAGGGTTAGGTTTAGATATAGGGTTATGGATAGGGCTAGTGTTAGGTTTTGGTTTAGGTTCAGGGTCAGAATAAGGATCAGGATTAGGGTAAGAATTTGGGTTATGATTATAACAAGAATGAAGGCTAGGGTTAGGACTAGTAGTTAAGGTTTGGGTTAGACTAAGGATTAGTTTTAGGACTAGGGTTAGCATTAGAGTTTGGGGTTGGCTAGGGTAAAGTATAAGTTTAGAGCTAGGGTTCTGGTTAGGGTTAGGGCTAATATTAGGGTTAGGGTTAGGGTGAAAGCTAGGGTTAGGTATCAGATTTGGGCTAGGATTGGGTTAGCATTAGGTTTAAGGTTATGGCTAATGTATGATCTAGGGTTATGATTAGAACTAGTTTTAGAATTAGGGTTAGAACCAGGTCTAGTGTTGGGTTAAGTTTTATGTTTAGGGTGATGTTTAGAGGTAGGGTTAGTGTTAATGTCAGAGACAGGTTTAAAGGTAGTTTTAGGGTTAAGATTAGGACTCAAATTAGGGTAGGCTTAGGGCTAGATATAAGGATAGGGTTTGGTTTAGTTAAAAGTTGAGGGTAGTGTTATGGCTCAATTTTGTTTTAGGTCGAAGCCTATGGTTAGGGCTAGTTTTAGGATTAGCATTAGGGTTAGGGCTAGTGTTAGGGTTAGGTTTTAGCGTAGAATTACAGTTAGATTCAGAGTTAGGTTTAGCTCTAGGGTTAGAGCAAGGTGTAGGTTAGAGCTAGGGTTATTCTAGGCTATGGCTAGGAATAATATTATAGTAAATATTAGGGTTAGAATTAAGGCTAGGGCTAGGGCAAGAGTTATAGTTAGTCTTAAAGCTAGGATTAGGGTTAGGTTTAGTATTAGGGCTAGGGTTAGTGTTAGGGTTAGTCCTAGGGTTAAGGTTAGGTCTAGGTTTAGTGTTAGGGTTAGGGTTTGGGTTAGGTTTGGTGTAACAATGGGGTTATAACTAGGTTTAGAGCTAGGGAAAGGGTTAGAATTAGGGTTAGGGTTATGATGAAGGCAAAGTTTTGGGATAGGATGAGAGCTAGTGTTCGTGTTAGGGTTAGGGCGAGGATTAGGGCTAGGGCTAATGTCAGGCCTAGGGTTACATTAGAGATAGATTTTGGTTTATGTTTATGGTTAAGTCTAGTGTAAGGGTCAGATTTAGTGTAAGGGCCAAGTTTACAGCTATGTGTATTATTAGGGTCAGTGTTTGGCTTAAGGTTTGGTTTAGGTTAAGGTTTAGGTTTAGGGCTCAAATTAGCATTAGGGTTAGAGTTAGGGTTAGGGTTAGGGCAATGAATAGGCTTAGAATTCGGGTTCAGTTTAGCTTTAGGGCAATGGATAGGTTTAGGGATTCTGATAGGGTTAGGGTTAAGCCTAGGATTAGCATTTGGTTTAGGATTATGTTTAGGGTAGTAGATAGAATTAGAGCTAGGGTTAGGGCTAGGCTTATGATTAGTATTATGATTAGGGTTAGGATAGTTGATATATTTAGAGCTATGGTTAGGGCTATGGTTAAGGTTAGGATTAGGGCTAGTGTTAGGTTTGGGTTTGGGATATGGCTTGGGTTGTGTTAAGGGTAAAGTTTAGGCTTTGAGCTAGAATTAGGTCTAAAGCGAGGCTTAGGGTTAGGGTTCAGACTAGGGTTAAGTTTAGGGTTACACTTAGGGCTATGTTCTGGCCTAAAATTAGGAATAGGTTTTGTGTTAGTTTAGGCATAGGGTTAGGGCCATGGGTAATGTGAGAGCTAGGGTTATGATTAGGGCTAGTTTTAGGGTTAGGGTTGTGGCTAGGTCTAGTGTTAGGATTAGGTTTTGGTGTAGGGTGAGCTTTGGAGCTAGGATTATGTTAGGGTCAGGGCCAGTGTTCAGGTTAGAGTTAGTGTTGGGTTTAGTGCCAGAATTAGGACTATGTTTAGGTCTAAGGGTAGGATTAGTGTTTGGGTTAGGTTAAAGGTTATTGTTAGCGCTAGGGCTAGGTTGTTGTTCAGGTCTAGGGCTAAAGATATGTATAGATTAAGATTAGGTTTAAATCTAGGCCTAGTGTTAGGTTTAGTTTTAAGTATATGATTACCTGTAGGGCTAATGTTAGGTTTGATTTCGGGTTAGGGTCATGTTTATACCTATGGTTAGTGTTAGGGTCAGAATAAGTGTCAGGGTTAGGGTTTGGGTTAGGGTTAGAGCAAGAAAGAAGATTAGGGTTAGGACTCATAATAAGGTTAAAATTAGGGATAGCGCTCGGCTTAGGGCCAGGTTTTGGGTTAGTTTGGGGGTAGTGTTAGGCCTACAACTAATGTATAAACCAGGGTTATGATTAGGGATACTTTTTGGGTAAGTCTTAGGGCTAAATCAAGTGTTAGAGTTAGGGTTACCGTTAGCATGATGTTTAGAGCTAGGGTTAGTGTTAGGGTCAGAGTCAGTTTTCGGGTTATAGGTTAGGGTTAGGGTTAAACCCAGAATTATCACTAGAGTTAGGTCTAGGGGTAGGGTTAGTGTTTGTATTGGGTTAATGTTTATCATTAGGGCTAGGGCTAGGTTTTTGTTTAGGTCTAGGGCTAGAGATATTTAGGATTATGTTTACGTCTAGGGCCAGTGTTAGGGTTAGGTTTAGGTATAGGTTTATTTCTAGTGCTAGTGTTAGGGTTTGGTTTATGATTAGGGTCTGGTTTAAACATACGGTTACCTTTAGGGTCAGAATAAGTGTCAGGGTTAGGTTTAGGGTTTGAGTTATGGTTAGAGCTAGGATGAGGTCTAGTGTTATGACTAGTAATAGGGTGAGGGTTTGGGTTAGGCTAAAGTTTAGGGTTAGACCTAGGTTTAGCATTAGGGTTAGGGTTAGCTTAGGGTAAGGGATAGGATCAGATCTAGAATTAGGGCTATGTTTAGGGTTAGGGTTAGGGCTAGTGTTAGGTTTAGGTTTAGGGTTAAAGCAAGGGTTAGGTCTTGCATTAAGGCTAGGTTTTGGTTAGAGTTAGTGCTAGTTTTAGAGTTATAGCCAATGTATGGACAACTTGGGTTACAATTTGGGTTAGTTATAGGATTAGAGTTTGGACTAGGTCTAGTGGTAGATTTTGGTATAACGTTCAGAGCTAGGGTTAGTGTTAGGGTCAAATTCAAGGTCAGAGTTGTTTTAAGGTTAGGGTTTGGGCTTGAATTAGGGCTGGGGTTAGGGCTAGGTGTAGGGTTAGGTTTTGGTTGAGGTTAAGTTTTAAAGTTAGGGCTATGACTTGGCTTTGTTTTAGGGCTAGCCTATGGTTAGGGCTAGTTTTAGGCTTAGCATTAGGTTTAGGGCTAGTGTTAGGTTTAGGTTTAGCCTGAGGGTTAAAGTTAGATTTCAATTTAGGATTAAATATAGGATTAGTTCTAGGGCTAAAAATCTAGGGTTAGTTCTAGGGCTAACAGGGCTACTGTTATGTCTTGGTTTATGGCTAGGATTAGGGTTATGGTAAGGGATAGGGTTAGAACTTGGAATAGGGCTAGGGTGAGAGTGAGAGTTAGTCTTATAGCTAAGCTTATTGTTTGGTTAGGTATAGGGCCTAATTAGGGATCAGAATAGGACTAGGTTTATGGTTATGTTTAGGCCTAGGGTTAGTTTTAGGCTTAAGTTTAGGTTTCGTGTAAACGATGGGGTTAGAGCTAGGGATAGGGCTAGGGTGAAGGTTAGAATTAGGGTTAGGGCTAGGGGTTCATTAGAGTTATGATTAAGGCTAGGTTTAGGGCTAGGATGAGGGCTAGGGTTTGTGTTAGAATTAGGGCTAGAATTAGTGTTAGGGCGAATGTCAGGTCTATGGTTACCACTAGAGATAGTTTTAGGGTTAGGTTTATGGCTATTTTTAGTGTAAGTGTTAGGTTTCGGGTATGGGTCAAATTTAGAGCTAGAGGTATTATTAGGGTCAGGGTCAGGTTTAGGGATTTGTTTAGGTTAGGGTTTAGGGTTAGGGCTTGAATTAGCATTAGGATTTGGTTTAGGGTAATGATAGGGGTTTGTTTAGGGTTCAGGTTAGATTTAGCATAATGGATAGGGTTACAATTAGGGATAGGGTTAGATTTAGGCTTAAGGTTAGCATTATAATTAGGGTTATATTTAGGATAATTGTTAGGTTTAGAGCTAAATTTAGGTCTAGGGATTTGGATAGGATTAGGACTAGGTTTAGGATTAGGGTTATGGGATTCTTTGTGTTAAGTTTTTGTCTGCAATTATGGCTAGGGCAAATATCCGACCTAGGATTATGGCTAGGGATAGTTTTAGGGTTAGGTTTATGGCTAGGTCTAGTATAAGGGTTAGGTTTAGAGGAAGGGTCAGGTTTAGAGCTAGGTATATTATCATGGGAAGGGGCTGAGTTAGAGTTTGGGTTGGGTTAAGGTTTAGGGTTAGGGCTTGAATTAGTATTAGGGTTAGAGTTAGGGTAATGAATAGGGTTAGATTAATGAAATAGGTTAGGGTTAGGGATAAGTTTAGGTGTAGATCTAGGGTTATCATTAGAGTTATGGATATGGTTAGGGTAATGGATAGGGTTAGAGCTAGTGATAGGGCTAGGATTGTGCTTAGAATTCTGGCTAGGGTTAGGGTAAAATTTAGGTCTATGTTCTGGTTTAGCGTTAGGTTTATGGTTTGGTTTAAAGCTAGAATAAGGCTCAGATTAGGGCTTGGTTTTGTATTTGGTAAGGGCTAGGATTAAGGCTATGGTATTGTATGAACTAGTTTTGCAAGTAGTGCTAGTTTTAGGGTTAGTGTTAGGGCTAGGTCTAGTGTTATGGTTAGGTTTAAGGTTAGGGTGATGTTTAGAGCAAGAGTTATTATTAGGGTGTCAGAATCAGGGTTAGTTTTAGGGTTAGGGTTAAAACTCGAATTAGGGCTAACCTTAGTACTAGTTGTACAGTTAGGGATTGTTTTAAGTTAAGGTTTAGAAATATAGATAGGTTTTGTTTTAGGGCTAGGGCTACAGTTACGGCTAGATTATGGATTAGCATCAGCATTAGGGCTAGTGTTAGGTTGACATTTAGGCTTAGGGTTAGGGTTAGATTTTCAGTTAGGGTTAGATCTAGGGCTAGGGCTAGGGTTAGGGTGAGGGTTAGGGTTATGGAAACGCATATGGTTAGAACTAGGGATATGGCTAGGGTGAGAATTAGAGTTAGTCATAGTAGTAATTTTAGGATTAGGGTTAGAGTTAGGGCTAAATTAGGGTAGGATTAGAGCTAATGTTAGTGCTAGGGTGAGCACTAAATTGGGGCTAGGATTAGGGCTAGGGTTAGTGTTAGAGTTAGGGCTAAATTAGGGCTCAAATTAGGGCTAGATTTAGGTTTAGGGTTAGAGATAAACAAGGGTTTATGATTAGGGCTAGTGTTAGTGTTAGTGCTACATTAGGTATAATATTAAGGCTAGGGTTAGTGTTAGGTTAGACTAAGGGGTTGGGCTAGATTTAGGGTTAGCATTGGTGTTAAGGTTAAGTATATGGGAATGGGTGGGGTTATAGCTAGCTTTAGGGATAGGGTGAGAGTTAGAATTAGGATTAGGCCTAGGGTTATGTTTCAGTTTAGGATTAAGGCTAGGTTTAGGGCTAGGTTTAGGGCTAGGGTTTCTGTTAGGGTTATGGCTAGGACCAGGTCTAGGGCTAATATCAGGTCTAGGGTTAATGTTAAAAATAGTTTTAGGGTTAGGTTATGGCTAGGTCTATGTAAGAGTCAGATTTAGGTTAAAGGTCAGCTTTAGGGATAGAGTTATTATTAGAGTCAGGGTGAGGGTCAAGGTTAGCATTTGGTTTAGCTAAAGGTTTAGGGTTAAGGCTCGAATTAGCATTAGGTTTATGTTTAGGATTAGAGTAATGTATAGGGTTTAGTTTAGGTTTCAGTTAAGGTTTAGGGTAATGGATGAGTTAGGTTTAGCAATCGGGTTAGGGTTACCATTAGGGTTAGGGTTATGTTTAGTGTAATGAATAGGTTTATAGCTAGGGTTAGGGCTACATTATGGTTTGGATAAAGTCTAGGATTAGGGTTAGGTTTAAGGATAGGGCTTGGGTGTGATTTGGGTTAAGTTTTAGGGTTATGGTAAGTGTTAGGTTTAGGGCTAGGATTATGGTTAGTTTAGGGAAAGGGTTAGTGTTTGAGCTAGAGTTAGGGCTAGGGTGAGGATTAGGTATAGGTTTAGGTCTAGGTTTACATTTATGGTTAGAATTAGGTTTAGTGTTAGGGATAGGGTTATAATTAGGGTTAGGGTTAGGGTAATGGTTATGGTTAGAGCTAAATTCAGGCTAGGTTTAACATTAGGATTAGGGATTTGATTAGGGTTAGGGTTTAGGATACAGATAGGGTTATGTTTAATGTAAAGGTTAGGCTTTGAGCTAGGGTTAGGTCTAAGCCAAGGCTTAGGTTAGGGCTAGGTTTAGGGCTATGATAAGGCTGAAGGTTATGCTTAGAGCTAAGTTTAGGTCTAGGATTAGGCCTAGGTTTTGTGTTAGGTTTATGACTAGGGTTAGGACTATGGGTAATATAAGAGCTAAGGTTATGTTTATGGGTAGTTTTAGGGTTAGGGTTTTGGCTAGGTCCAGTGTTAGGTCTAGGTTTTGGGTTATGTCAGGTTTAAAACTAGGTTAAGTGTTAGAATCAGGGTCAGTTTTGGGGATAGAGTTAGGGTTAGGGTTAAATCCAGAATTAGGACCAGGTTTAGGTCTAGGGGTAGGGTGTTTGCTTTAGGTTAAGGGTTATTGAAGGCTAGTGCTAGGTTTTTGTTTAGGTCTAGGGCTAGACTTATAGCTATATTTACTATTAGCTTTGGGTCTAGGTCTAGTGTTAGGCTTAGTTATAGTTATAGGGTTCCCAGTAGGGCTAGTATTAGGGTTTGGTTTAGGGTTATGGTCAGGTTTAGACCTAGGGTTACTGTTAGGGTCAGATGAGTGTCAGGGTTAGGTTTAGAGGTATAATTAGGGCCAGGGTTAAGATTAGTATTATGCTTAAAGTTTAAGTTAAGCTAAGGATTAGGATTTTGACTAGGGTTAGCATTTGGGTTAGGGTTTGGCTTTGTGTAAGGAATAGGGTTAGAATTAGTGTTGGGGCTAGTGTTAGGGATCGCTCTAATATTGTGGTTAAAGGTAGGGTTAGGCTCAGATTAGGGGTAGAATTTGTGTTAGGGTTAGGGCTATGGTTAGGAAAATGACAAACGTATAAACTAGGCTTGTGATGAAGGCTATAATTAAGGTTAGGTTAAGGCTAGATATAGTGTTAGGGTTAATTTTAGGTTAGGGCAATGTTGAGAGCTAGGATAAGTGTTAGGGTCGGTGTCAGGGTCAGGGTTACTTTTAGAGTTAGTTTTAGGGTTAGTTGTAGGGTTAGGGTTTGATTTAGGTTAAGGGTTAAGATTAGGGCTATGGCTTGGTTTTGGTTTTTCACTAGGCCTAGGGATAGGGAACGCTATAGGATTAGCATTATGGTTAGGGATAGTGTTAGGGTTTGGTTTAGGCTTATTGTTGCAGTTAAATTTAGAGTTAGGTTTAGATTTAGACTTAGGCTAAGATCTAGGATTAGGATTAAGGCTAAGGATAGAACTAAGGCTAAGGCTAGGGCAGGAGTTAGAGTTAGTCTTATGGTTAGGTTTAGGGTTAGGATACGATAGGATTAAATAAAGGCTAGGAATAGCACTAGGCTTTGTGTTAGGCCTAGGTTTAGGGTGAGGGTTAAGGTTAGGTTTAGGATTATGGTTAGTTTTGGGGTATAGGTGAGGTTATAGGTAGGTTTAGGGCTAGGGTGAGGAATAGAATTAGGGTTAGGGCTCAGGTTATGGTTCGGTCTAGGATTAAGCCTAGGTTTGTAGCTAGGATTTTGGCTAGGGTTCATTTTAAGTCTAGTGTTATGGTTAAAAATAGTTTTAGGTTTAGGTTTATGGCTACTTCTACTATAAGGTTTAGGTTTAAGGTTAGGGTCAGGTTTAGAGCTAGGCATACTCTTAGGGTCAGTGTCATGATTAGTGTTTTGGATAGGTTAAGGTTTAATGTTAGGGTTCAAATTAGCATTAGATTTAGGGTTAGGGTAAAGATAGGGTTAGTTTGGGTTTCAGGTTAGGTTTAGGGTAATGAATAGGGATAGGATTAGGGATAAGGTTAGGGTTAGGCCCAGGTTCAGCATTAGGGTTAGGGTTATGTTTAGGGTAATGGATAGGGTTAAAGATATGGGAATGGCTAGGGTTATTGTTACGATTATTGATAGGGTTAGGCTTAGGGTTTGGGTTAGGGTTAAATCTAGGGTTACTGCTATGGTTATAGTCACGATTAGTGACAGGGTTAGGGTTAAGGATAAATCTAGGGATAGTGCTCGGAATTAGGCTAGGTTTTGGGTTTAATTAAGGCTAGTTTTAGGGTAACAGCTAATGTGAGTACCTGGGTTGTGATTAAGGCTAATTTTAGGTTTAGGCTTAGGGCTAGGCCTATTGTTAGGTTTAGGTATAGGGTTAGTGTGATGTTTAGAGCTAGGGTTAGTGTTAAGGTCAGAGTCAGGGTCAGGGATAGTTTTAGGGTTTGGTTTAAAACTCGAATCATGGCTAGAGCTATGGCTAAGTATAGGGTTAGGGCTTAGTTTTTATTAAGGGTTAGGGTTAGGTGTATGGCTTGGTTTTGTTTTAGGGCTAAGGTTAATGCTGTGTTTTAGGATTAGCCTTAGGTTTAGGGCTAGTGTTAGGTTTAGGTTTTGGCTAAGTGTTGGGGTTAGATTTAGAGTTAGGTTTAGATCTAGGGTTGCTCCTAATGCTATGAATATGGCTAGTGTTAGGCCTATGGTTTGGACTAGAATTAGGTTTCTAGTATAGCATAGGGTTAGAACTAGGGTTAGGACTAAGGTGATAGTTAGAGTTAGTGTTTCAGCTAGGTTTAGGGTTAAGGTTAGGGATAGGGCTAAATTAGATCTAATATTAGGGCTAGGGTTAGTGTTAGAGTGAGACCTAGGGTTATGGTTAGGATTATAATTAAGGCTATGTTTAGAACTAGGATAAGGGCTAGGGTTTGTTTTAGAGTTAGGGGTAGTATCATGGCTAAGGCTAATATCAGGTCTAAGGTTATGATAGGGATAATTTTGGGGTTAGTTTTATGGCTAGGTCTAGTGTAAAGGTTAGTTATAGGGTAAGAATGAGGTTTAGAGCTAGGGGAATTATTAGGGTCAGTGTCAGTATTAGGATTTGGTTTAGGTTTGAGTTTAGGGTTAGGGCTTGAATTAGCATTAGGATTAGGGTTAAGGTAATGATTGGATTAGGTCTAGGGTTCAGGATAGGTTTAGGGTAATTGATAAGCTTGGGGATAGTGATATGTTTAGGGTTAGGCCTAGGGTTAGCATTAAGGTAAGGATTATGTTTAGGTTAATGATACATTTAGACTTAAGGTTTGGGGTAGGTTTATGGTTAGAATTAGGTCTTGATTTAGTATTAGGGTGAGTGTTAGAACTAGGATTAGGTTAAGGTTATGTTTAGTGTAAGGGCTAGGTTCTGAGCTATTGTTAAGTCTAGGCTGAGTGTTAGGTTTAGGATTAGGTCTAGGGATAGAATTACAGTAGGTTTGGGGTTAGAGTTATGGTGAGGATTAGACCTAGGATTAATGGTAAGGTCAGTAAAAGGGTCAGGGTTAGTGTAAGGGTTTTGGATAGGGTTAGATCTAGAATGAGGGCAAAGGTAAGGGCTATTAATAAGGTTAGTGTTTTGGTTAGCATAAGGATTAGTGATAGGTCTAGGGTTACCCTTCAGTTTAAGGTTTTGCTTAAGTAAGGGATTGGTTTAGAGCTAGGGTTAGGGCTATGGTTATGGTTAGAGTTAGGGTTAAAGCTAGGTTTAGGGCTGGCATTAGGCCTAGGTTTTGTGTTAGGGTTAGGGCTAGGGTTAGGGCAATGGCTAATGTAAGAACTAGGGTTACCATTAGGGTTAGTTTTAGTGTTAGGGTATGGGTAAGGTTTAGTGTTAGGGTTAGGTTTAAGGTTAGGGGGATATTTGTAGCTAGGGTTCATGTTAGAATAGGAGTCAGCGTCAGGCTTAGTTTTAGGTTAGAGTTAGAACTCAAATTAGGGCTAGGGTTACTATTAGGGTTCAGTTTAAGGTGAGGGCGGTGTTTAGAGCTAGGGTGAGTGTTAGAATATGAGTCAGCATCAGGGTTGGTTTTAAGGTTAGGGTTAGGACTTGAACTAGGGCTAGTGTTAGGTCTAGTAGTAGTGTTAGTGTTTGGTTTAAATTGAGGTTTAGGGTTAGGACTAGCACTCGGTTTTGTTTTAGTCCTATGGTTAGGGTTTTTCTAGTGTTACGGTTAGGGTTAAAATTGGAATTAGCATTATACCTAGGCTTAGGGGTAGAACTAAGTATAGGGCAAGGGTTATGGCTATGTTTAGGGATATGGTAAGAGATAGTGTTAGAACTAGGGATAGAGCTAGGGTGAGAGTTAGTCTTTGGGTTAGGATTAGGGTTAGGGTTAGAGATAGGGCTAAATTATGGCTAGGATTAGGGCTAGGTTTAGTGTTTAGTTTAAGCCTAGGGTTAGGTTTACGGTTAAGGTTAGGGTTAGAATTTAGAGTTAGCATTAGAGTTTAAGTTTAACATTAGGGCAAAGTTTGTGGTAATGGATGGCTTTATAGCTAGGTTTAGAGGTAGTGTGAGGGTTATAATGAGTGTTAGGGCTGTGGTTAGGGTTAGGGTTATGATTAAGCCTAGGTTTAGGGCTGGGTTGAGGGCTAGGGATTTTTTTTAGGGTTAGGGCTAGAATTAGTGCTAGGGCTAATTTCAGGTCCAAAATTATGGTTAAAGATAGTTTTATGATTAGGATTGTGGGTACATCTAGTGTAAGGGTTAGGTTTAGGGTTAGCATCAGGTTTAGAGCTAGGGGTATTATTAGGGTCATGTTCTGGGTTAGGGTTTGGTTAAGGTTTAAATTTAGGGCTTGAATTAGCATTAGTGTTAGGGTTTTGGTTATTGTAATGGATAGAGTTAAAAATCAGTTTAGAGCTAGGGTTATGGTTATGATTAGGGCTAGGTTTTGGGTTAAGTTAGTGCTAGGGTTAGGGTTATGGCTAATGTAAGTACTAGGGTTATGATTATGGCTAATTTTTGTGTTTTATGGCAAGGATTACTGTTAGGTTTAGGTTTAGATTTAGGGTGATGTTTAGACCTCGGGTTAGTGTTATGGTCAGAGTAAGGGTCAGTGTGAGTTTTAGAGCTTGGCTTAAAACTCCTATTAGGGCTGGGGTTAGGGCTAGGTGTAGCGTTAGGGCTTGGTTTAGGTTAACGTTTATGGTTAGAGCTTTGGCTCAGTTTGAATTTAGGGCTAGTTTTAGGGTTAGTGAAATTTTTAGGATTAGTGTTAGGGTTAGGGCTAGTGTTAGAATTAGGCTTAGGCTTCGGTTTAGGGTTAAATTTAGAGTTAGGTTTTTATCTAAGGTTAGTGCTAGGGCTAAGGATAAGGCAAGGGTTAGGACTACAATTAGGGATAGGGTTAGGTTTATGGGAAGGCATAGGATTAGAATGAGTGATAGGGCCAGTGTGAGAATTCGAGTTATCCTTAGGGCTAGGGTTAGGGACAAGTTTAGGGATAGGACTAAATTATGACTAGGGTTATTGTTCGGGCTAGGGTTAGAGATAGTTTTATAATTAGCATCAGGGTTAGGACTAGTTTTAGGCTTAGGCATCGAGTTAGGGTTAGATTTAAAGTTAGGTTTTGATCTAGTGTTAAAGCTAGGGCTAAGGATAGGGCAATTGTGATGAAAAGGGTTAGGGTTAGATTTAGGGTTAAGTTTAGGCTTAGGGATTTGATTTTAGCTAGGTTTAGGGCTACGACAAGGGTTAGTATTAGGGTTAGGGCTAGAGTTATGGTTAGGGTTACGATTAAGGCTAGGTTTATGGCTAGGATGAGGTATAGGGTTTAGGTTTAGGAATAGTATTAGTACTAGGGCTAATATGAAGTCTAGGGTTATACTTAGGGCTAGATTTAGTGTTAGGTTTATGGCTTGGTCCAGTGTAAGGTTTAGGTTTAGGGTAAGATTCAGGTTTATATCTAGGGTTATTTGTAGGGTCAGGGTCAGGGTCAGGGTTAGGGTTTGGGTTAGGTTAGGGTTTAGGTTTAAGGTAATGACAGGGTTAGTTTTAGGGTTTAGTTTTTTTTTTTTAATGTAATGGATAGGGTTAGGGTTAGGCCTAGGGTTAGCTTAAGGGTTAGGGTTAGTGTTAGGGTAATGGATAGGTTTAGACCTATGGTTACGGCTAGGGTTATTAATAGGGTTAGGGCTAGTTTTGGGTTAGGGTTAGGTTTAAGTTTAGGGTTAAAGCTCGGTATTCTACTCAGTTTAAAGCTAGGTTTTGTGTTAGTTTAGGGCTAGAGTTAAGGCTATGGCTAATTTATGAAGTAGGGTTATGATTAGAGCTAGTAATAGGGTTAGGGTTAGGGCTACGTCTAATGTTAGGTTGAGGATTACAATGATGATGATGTTTAGAGCCAGGGTTACTGTTAGGGCAAGAGTCAGGGTCGGGGTTAGTTTTTAGGTTATGTTGAGGACTAGAATTAGGATATGGTTAGGGCTAGGTGTAGGGTTAGGTTTTGGTTTAGGTTAAAGGTTAGGGTTATGGCTATGGCTTGGTTTTGTTTTAGGGCTAGGGCTAGTGTTAGGGATAGTTTTAGGATTAGCATTTGCATTAGTGCTAGTGTTAGGTTCAGGTTTAGGCTTAGGTTTAGGGTTAGATTTAGAGTTAGGTTTAGATCTAGGGTTATGGCCAGTGCCATGAATTGGGCTAGGGTTAGACCAAGGGTTAAGGCTAGGATTAGGGTTCTAGTAAGGGAGAGGGTTGGAACTAGGGTTAGGGTTAGGGTGAGAGTTAGAGTTAGTCTTTGGGCTAGGGTTAAAGTTAGGGATAGGGATAGGGCCAAATTAGAGCTAAGATTCGGTCTAGTGTTAGGGTTAGGCCTAGGGTTTGGGTTAGGGATAAAATTAAGGCTATGTTTAGGACTTTGATAAGGGCTAGGGTTTGTGTTAGAGTTATAACTAGGATTATGGCTAGGGTTAATATCACGTCTAGGGTTAAGGTTAGGAAACGTTTTAGGGTTAGGTTTATGGCTAGTTCTAGTGTAAGGGTTAGGTAGGGTAAGAGTCACTTTATAGCTTGGAGAATTATTAGGGTATGGTTAATGTTATGGTTTGGTTTAGTTTTGAGTTTAGGGTTAGGGTTCTAATTAGCATTCAGGTTAGGATTAGTGTAATAATTGGATTAGGTTTAGGGTTCAGGGTAGGTTAGGGTAATTGATAGGTTTGGGGCCAGTGATAGGGTTAAGCCTAGGGTTAGCATTATGGTGAGGGTTATGTTTAGGGTAATAAATAGAGTTAAGGTTAGGACTAGGGCTATGGTTAAAATTAGGTGTTTTCCTAGGGTTAAGGTGAGGGTTAAAACTATTATTAAGTTTAGGGTTATGTTTAGCATAAGGGTTAGGTTCTGAATTATTTTTAAGGCTAGGCTGAGAGTTAGGTTCAGAATTAGGTCTAGGGATAGGATTATGGTAAATTTGGGGTTAGGGTTTGGATTAGTGTTAGGTTTAATTTTAGGGTCAGAATAAGGATCAGGGTTAGAGTTAGTGTTTGGGATAGTGTTAGAACTAAAACAAAGGCTAGGGTAAGGACTATTAATAGGGTTAGGGTTTTGGTTAGTCTAAAGACTAGGGATAGGTCTAGGGTTACTTTACGTTTAGGGTTTTGCTTAGGGTAAGGGATTGATTTAGATGTAGGGTTACGGCTATGGTTAGGGTTAGAGTTAGAGTTAAACTAGGTTTAGAGCTTGGTTTAGGGCTAGTTTTTGTGTTAGGGTTAGGACTAGGATTAGGGCAACAGCTAATGTAAGAACTAGGGGTACAATTAGGGTTAGTTTTAGGGTTAGGGTTGGGGTAGTTTGAGTGCTAGGGCTAGGTTTAAGGTTAAGGTGATAGTTATAGCTATGGTTATTGTTAGGATAGGAGTCAGGGTCAGGGTTAGTTTTAGCATTAGCCTTAAGACTTGAATTAAGGCTATTGTTAATTTTAGTGTTTAGTTTGATTTTTGGGCAGTGTTTAGATCTAGGGTGAGTGTTAGGAAATGAGTCAGGGTCAGGGTTAGTTTTAAGGTGAGGCTTAGGACTCTAATTAGGGCTACATTTAGGTCTAAGTGTAGTGTTATTGTTTGGTTTAAGTTAAGGTTTAGGGTTAGGGCTATTGCTTGGTTTTGGGTTACTGCTAGGATTGGGTTAGGACTAGTTTTACAATTATCATTAGGGTTAGGACTAGTGTTAGTGTTAGGCTTAGGCTTAGGTCTAAGGTTAGATTTAGAGTAATGGTTAGGGCTGGGACTAACTTTAGGGCAAGTTTAGGACTAGTGTTAGGTTTATGGTAGCAGATAGGGATAGAATTAGGGCTTGGTCTAGGTCAAGATTTAGAGTTAGTCTTAGGGCTTGGGTTAGGATAGGGTTAAAGATAGAGCTAAATTAGGACTAGGATAGGGCTAGGTTTGTGTTTAGCTTAAGCCTACGGTTAGGGTTAGTGTTAGGTTTAAATTTAGAGCAAGGGATGACATTATAGCTAGGTTTAGAGGTAGGGTGAGGGTTAGAATTAGAGTTAGGGATGGGGCTAGAGACAGAGTTATGATTAAGGCTAGGTATAGGACAAGAATGAGAGCTAGGTGTGTTTTTAGGGTTACGTCTAGGATTAGGGCTAGGGCTAATTTCAGGTCCAAAATTATGGTTAAAGATAGTTTTAGGAAAAGGTTTATGGCTAAGTCTAGGCTAAGGGTTATGTGTTGGCTTATGGTCAAGTTTAGAGCTAGGGGTATTATTATTAATGTCAAGGTCTGTGTTAGGGTTTGAGATAGGTTAAGGTTTTAATTTTGTGCTTGAATTAGTTTTAGGATTAGGGTTAGTGTAATGATAGTGTTAGATTTAGGATTCAGGTTAGGTTTAGGGTAATGGAAGGGTTAGGATTCAGGATAGGGTTAGGTTTTTGTTTAGGGGTATCATTATAGTTTGGGTTATGGTTATGTTAATGGATAGAGTTAGATATCAGTTTTAGGCTAAAATTATGGTTACAATTAGGGCTAGTGTTAGGGTTATGTACGTTTTAAAGCTAGGGTTAGGGCTCTAATTAGGGCTAGGTTTTGGGTTATGTTAGGGCTTGGGTAGGGTTACAGCTAATGTAAGTACTAGGTTTAACATTAGGGCTAGTTTATGGTTTTAGTGCTAGGTTTAGTGTTAGCGTTAGGTTTGCTCTTAGGGTGATGTTTAGAGCTAGAAGTGTTAGGGTCATTGTCAGGTTCATGGTTAGTCTTAGGGTTTGGCTTCCAACTCAAATAAGTCTAGGTTTAGTTCTAGGTGTAAGGTTAGGGTTTGATTTAGGTTAATGTTTAGGCTTATTGCTATGGCTCGGTTTTGTTTAGGGCTAGGTCTAGCGTTAGGGCTCATTTTAGGATTAGTATTATGGTTTGGGCTTATATTAGGTTTAGGCTTAGGCTTTGGGTTAGGGCTAGTTTGAGAGTTACGTTTTGCCTAAGGTTAGTGCTATGGATACGGATAGGGAAAGGGTTAGCCCTAGGGTTATGACTAGGTTAAGGTTACAGTAAGGGATGGAGTTAGAATGAGTGATAGGGCTAGTATGAGAGTGTTAGTCTTAGGGCTAGGGTTAGGCATAGGTTTAGGGATAGGGCTAAATTATTGCTAAGGTTATGTTAGGGCTAGTGTTAAGGCTAGTTTTATGGTTAGGCTTAGGCATCGAATTAGGGTTAGATTTAGAGTTAGATTTTGATGTAGGGTTAGTGCTAGGGCTAAGGATAAGGCAAGGTTTACCACTAGGGTTAGGGTTAGAGTTAGGGTTTTATTTAGGGTAAGGGATGTAGTTATAGGTAAGCTTACGGCAAAGGCGAGGGTTAGTATTAGGGTTAGAACTAGGGTTAGGGTTAGGGTTATGATTAAGGCTATGTTTAGTGCTATGATGAGGACTAGGATTTGTTTTAGGTTTAGGGATAGTTTTAGGGCTATGGCTTATGTCACGTCTAGGGTTACAGTTAGGGATCAATTTAGTGTTAGGTTTATGGCTTGGTCCAGTGTAAGGGTTAGGTTTTTGGTTAGGGTCAGGTTTAGATCTAGGGTTACTTTTAGAATCAGGGTCAGGATTAGGGCTTGGTTTACGTTAGTGTTTAGGTGCAGGGCTCGAATTAGTGTTAGATTTAGGGTTAAGGTAATGACAGTGTTAGGTTTAGGGTTTAGGTTTGATTTAGTGTAATGTATAGGGTTAGGTTTAGGCCTAGGGTTATCAGAAGGATTAGGGTTATCATTAGGGTAATGGATAGGGTTAGCCCTAAGGTTAGGGCTAGGTTTATGTATAGGATTAGGGCTAGTGTTTGGGTTAGAGTTAGGTTTAAGTTTAGGCTTAAAGTTAGACTTAGGACTAAGATTAAGGCTAGGTTTGGGGTTAGGTTAGGGCTAGGGTTAAGGTTACCACTAATGTGAGAAGTAGATTTATGATTACAGCTAGTTATAGGTTTAGAGTTAGGTCTAGGTCTAGTGTTAAGGTTAGGTTTACGGTGATGATAATGTTTAGAGCCAGGGTTAGTGTTAGGGTCATAGTCAGGGTCAGGGTTAGTTTTCAGGTTATGTTTAGACTATAATTAGGGATAGGGTTAGGGCTAGATATATGGTTAGTATTTGGTTTAGGTTAAGGGTTAATGTTAGGGCTATGACTTGGTTTTGTTTTAGGGCTAGGTGTAGGGTTAGGGTTAGTTTTATGATTAGTCTTAGGGTTAGGGCTATTGTAAGTGTGAGATTTAGGCTTAGTTTAAGGATTAGGGATAGGAGTAGAGTTATGATTAGGTTTAGTCTTAGGGTTAGGGTTAAATTTAGAGTTTGGTTTAGATCTAGATTTTGTGATAGGGGCTAAGTATAGGGCTAGGGTAGGGCTATGTTTAGGGCTTGATATATGGTGATGGTAAGGGTTAGGGTTAGAACTAGGTAGAGGGCTAGTGTGAGAATTAGAGTTATTATTAGGGCCAGGGTTAGGGTTAGGGATAGGGCTAAATTAGTGCTTGAATTAGGGCAAGGGTTAGGCCTAGGGTGAGGGCTAGGGTTAGTGTTAGGTTTAGGGTTAGGTTAGGTTTAGGGTAAGTGATGGGAATGTAGCTAGTTTTAGGATTAGGGTTAGACATAGGGTTAAGGTTAGGGTTAACATTAGGGTTAGGGTTATGATTAAGGTGAGGTTCCTTGCTAGGATGTGAGCTAAGTTTTGTATTAGGGTTAGGGCTAGATTAGAGCTAGGGCTAATGTGAGGTCTAGGGTATGGTCAGGGATAGTTTTAGGGTTAGGTTTATGGCTAAGTCTATTGTAAAGTTTAGATTTCTTGTTAGGGTCAGGTTTAGAGCTATGGGTATTATTATAGTCAGGGTCAAGTTTAGGGTTGGGGTTAGGTTAAGGTTTAGTTTTAAGGCTCAAATTAGTTTTATGTTTAGGGATCAGGTAATGACACAGTTAGGTTTAGGTTCAGGTTATGATTAGGTTAATAGATAGGATTAAGGCTAGTGCTAGGATTAGGATTCCGCCTAAGGTTAGCATAAGGGTTATAGTTATCTTAGGGAAATGAATAGGGTTAGAGCTAGGTTTAAGGCCTGGGTTATGTTTAAGATTAGATCTTTGGGTTATAGTTAGGGCTAGGGTTATTGTTAGGGTTAGCTTTATGTTTAAAGCTAAGGCAGGGCTTGGATTAGGGCTAGGTTTTGTGATAGGTTAGGGATATAGATAATGTAAGAACTGGTGTAATGATTATGACTAGTTTTATGGTTAATGTTAGGGCTAGGTGTAGTTTTAGGGTTAGGGTGAAGTTTAGAGCTAGGGTTAGTGTTAGTGTCAGGGACAGTGTTTGGGTAGGGTAAAGTTTAGGGTTAAACCCCTAAGGTAGTGTTCAAGTTTGGGTTAGGTTAAAGGTTATTTTTAATGCTAGGTCTAGTTTGTCTTTAGGTCTAGAGCTGTAGTTATGGCTAGATTTAGGATTAGGTTTAGGTCTAGGGCTAGTGTTAGGGTTACGTTTAGTTATAAGGTTACCAGTAGGGCTAGTGTTAGGGTTCAGTTTAGGGTTAGGTTTAGATTTAGAGCTAAGATTAATGTTAGGGTCAGAATAATGGTCAGGGATAGGGTTAGGTTTTGGGTTATGTTAGATATATAATGATGGCTAGGGTTAGGACTAGTTATAGAGTTAGGTTTTGGTTAGGGTAAGGATTAGTGCTAAGAATACAGTTAGCATTAGGGTGAGGGTTTGGCTTGGGGTAAGCGATAGGTTAGAGCTAAGGTAAGGACTAGGGTTAGAGTTAGCTTTAGGGTTAAAGCTCATGTTAGGGCTTAGATTAGGGCTAGTTTTGTATTAGGGTTAGGTCTAGTGTTATGGTTATGGCTATTGTAAGAAATACGGTTACGATTAGGGTTAGTTTTAGGATTAAGTTTAGGGAAAGGCCTAGTTTTAGGGTTAGGTTTAAGGTCAGGGTGATTTTTAGAGGTAGGTTTAGTGTTTGGGTATGTGTCAGGGTCATGGTTAGGTTTAGGGTTAGGGTTAGGTTTCAAAGTAGGGCTAGGGTTAGGGCTGGTGTAGGGTTAGGGTTTGGTCCCGGGTAAGGGTTAGTGTGAGGGATATGGCTCAGTTTTGTTTTATGGCTAGGGCTAGGGTTAGGGCTAATTTTAGGAATAGCATTAGTGTTAGAACTAATTTCAGGGTTAGACTGAGTCGTCAGGTTAAAGTTTGTTTTTGTGGTAGGTTAGTGCTAAGGCTAAGGATTATGACTAGGGTTAGGACTTGGATTAGGG
Source organism: Urocitellus parryii (assembly GCF_045843805.1). NCBI lineage: Eukaryota > Metazoa > Chordata > Mammalia > Rodentia > Sciuridae > Urocitellus > Urocitellus parryii. Next base: position 171,915,451 of record NC_135531.1, on the reverse strand, counting down.
TTATGGTAAGGGATAGGGTTAGTTTTAAAGATAGGTTTTGATTTAGAATTAGTGCTAGGGCAAGGGGTATGACTAGGGTTAGGGCTTGGGTTAGGGTTATGGTAAGGTATAGGGTTAGAAGTAGGGATAGGTATTGTGTGAGAATTATAGTTAGTCTTAATTCTAGGGTAAGGCTTAGGGTTAGGAATAGGGCTATATTAGGGCTAGGATTAGGGCTAGGTTTAATATTAGGGTTAGGGCTAGAGTTAGGGTTATGATTAGGGCTAGGGCTAGGGTTAGGTTTAGTGTAAGGATTAGGGTTTAAGCTAGGGTTAGGTCTAGGGGGAGTGTTAGGTTTAATGTTAGGTCTAGGTTAGGGTTATGGTTATGGTTATGGTTATGGTTAGGGTTGGGTTTGGGGCTAGGGTTTTCATTAGGGTTAGGGTTAGTTTTAGAGTAATGTATTGGATTTGATGTAAGATTAGGTTTAGGATTACATTTAGGTTATGGTTAAGTTTAGGTTCAGGGATAGGTTTAGTTTTGATTTATGGTAATGTTTAGGGTTAAGTTTATGGCAAGTGTTAGGTTTAGGGTTAATTAGATTGTTAGTTTCATGATTAGTTTTAAGGATAGGGCTAGGTTTCGGGTTAGGGTTATTATTAAGGTTAGGGCTAGTGTTAGGGTAATATTAGGTTTAGAGCTAGGGTTAGTACAAGGGTTAAGTTTAGGATTAGGGCTAGGGTTAGGTTTATGTTTACAAATAGGGCTAAGGTTATGTTTAGGCTAAGGGTTAGGCTTTGAGCTAGGGTTATGTCTAAGGTGAGGGTGAGGGTTATGGCTGCATATACTATTATAGTTATGCTTAGGGTAGGATTAGGCCTCAGAATAGGGCTAGGGTTTGTTTTAGGTTTAGGCCCAGGGTTAAGGCTATGTGTAATGTAAGATCTAGAGTTCTGATTAGAGCTACTTTTAGGGTTAGGGTTGTGACTATGTCTAGTGTTAGGTTTAGAATTTGGGTTAGGTTCAGGTTTAGAGTTAGGTTTAGTGTTAGTGTTCAGGTTAGAGTTAGGTTTAGAGTGAAATCCAGAATTACGACTAGGGTTAGGTGTAGGAATACAGTTAGTGTTTGCTTTAGGTTAAGGATTATGTTAGGGCTAGGTCTCAGGGATTTTTTAGGTCTAGGTCTAGAGTTATGGCAATATTTAGGATTAGGCTTAGGTATAGGGCTAGTGTTAGGCTTAGGTTTAGGTAGAAGTTTACTGGCAGGGCTAGTTTTAAGTTTTGGTTTAGGGTTAGGGTCAGATTCAGAATGAGGGTGTGTGTTAGGGTAATGATTTGAGTTAGGGTTAGAGCTAGACTGAGGGGGCTAGGGTTAGGACTAGTAATAGTGTTAGGGTTTGGATTAGGCTATGGATTAGGATTAGGACTAAGGTTAGCATTATGGATAGGGTTTGGCTTAGGGTGATAGAGTTAGAGCGAGGGTTAGAGCTAGGGTTAGGGCTAGGGCTAGGTTTAGGTTTAGGGTCACATCTAGGGTTAGGACTCAGATTAGTGATATACCTAGCCTAGTTATCTCATTCGATTAGAAGCCAGCTTGTCACAAGTTATGAAGGATTCATTTCTGTTTTCTGTAAAAATATCAGGATGTCTGTATGGCCTGGCCATTAGTTGATGTTGTAAAGCTGATTGGAATGCCTGCCTGTGCCCTGAACTCACCCAGGTCCGGTTTTCCCTGACCATATAACAACCCTTTCCTAAACCTTAGTGACGCCTCATAAATTCTGGCCCTCCCTGGCCAGATAACGACCCTGAGTCTCTAAGATCTCCATAAATTCTGATGCCAGGCCAGCAAAAATGTAAACTACCATTAGTGTGATGCTTGTCAGAGTTCTGTTATCTGTAACCCCCCTTTGTGTAACTTTTTGGGCTATAAAACTGGGCCACAAAGAAGCCTCGGGGCTCTCTTGTTCCCGCCGTTTTGGGAGGGAGAGGCAGCCCGGCTGGTCGAATTAATAAGCTTGCTTTAATTTGATTTTAATTGGAGTCAGTGGTCTTTTCTTGCATCCTGGTCTAACAATTAGGACTATTTTTCTGTTAGGTTTATAGCTAGGGTTAGGGCTATGGCTAATATAAGAACTAAGGTTATGATTAGAGTTAGTATTTGGTCTAGATCTAGTGTTAGTGCTATCTTTAGGGTTAGTGTGTTATTTAGAATTAGGGTTATTGTTAGAATATAAGTCAGGGTCAGGGTTAATTTTAGGACTAGGACATAAATTAGAGCTAGAAGGTTAAGGCTAGGTTTAAGGTTAGGGTTTGGTTTAGGTTAACATTTATGGTTAGGACAATGGCTCGGTTTTTTTTAAGGGATAAGGCTAGAGTTATGGCTAGTTTTAAGATTAGCAATAGTGCAAGGTCTTGTGGTAGGTTGAGGATTAGGCTTAGGGTTAGGGTCAAATGTAGAGTTATGGTTAGATCTAGGATAGAGTGTAGGGCTAGGTTTAGGGCTAAGGTTAGGGCTTGTGTTAGGTTTATTGTAATGGATAGGGTAATAACTAGAAATAGGTCCTGGGGGAGAGTTAGAGTTAGTCATAGGCCAAGGTTAGGGGTAGAGTTAGGGTTAGGGCTAAATTAGGGCTAGGATTAGTGCTAGGGTTAGTGTTAGGGTTAGGCCTATGGTTAGGGCTAGAGATATTTGTTAGTGTTAGGGTTAGGGGTTAGTGATAGGGTTAGGGGAAAGGATGGTGTTATACCTAAGTTCAAGTCTAGGGCAAGGGTTAAAATTAGAGATAGGGCTAGAGTTATGTTTTGGGTTATGATTAAGGCTAGGTAAAGGTCTAAGATGAGAACTAGTGTTAGTGTTAGGATTAGGGCTAGTATTAGGGCTGGGGCTAATGTCAGGTCTGGGTTCATGGTTATGGTTAGAATTAGGGTTAGGTAATGGCTAGGTCTAGTGTAAGGGTTAGGTTTTAGGTTAAGTGTCAGGTTTAATCCTAAGTGTATTATTAGGGCCAGGGTTTGAGTAGTGTTTGGTTTAGGTTAAGATTTAGGGTTAAGGCTTGAACTAGCATTAGGAATAAGGTTAGGGTTTGGGTTAAGGTAATTGATAGGGTTAGGTTTAAGGTTCAGGTTAGGTTTAGAGTACTGAATAGGGTTAGTGTTAGCAACAGTGTTAGCATTAGGCCTAGGGTTAGCATTTGGGTTAGACTTATCGTTAGGGTAATGGATAGGTTTAAGGTTAGGCCTATGGTTAGTGTCAGGGTCAGGTTTGGGGTAAGTGTTAGCATTTGAGCTAGGATTAGGGCTAGTGTGAGGGTTAGGGTTAGAGTAAGGGCTAAAGTTAGGGTTAGGGTTAGGGTTATGTTTAGATTAATGTTAGAGTTTGAGCTAGAATTATGGTTAGGGCGAGAGTTAGGGTTAGGGATAGGTCTAGGCTTCTGGTTAGGGTTACAATAAGGGCTAGGTTTAGGGCTAGGATAAGGGCTATGTTTTGTTTGAGTTTTATTGGTAGCATTATGGCTATGGGTAATATAAGAGCTAGGTATATGGTTATGGCTAGTTTTAAGATTAGGGTTATGGATAAGTCTAGTGTTCTAGTTAGGTTTTGGGTTAGGATAAGATTTAGAGCTAGGGATTTTTTAGGGTAACTGTCATTGTTCCAGTTAAGGTTAGGTTTAGGGTAAGGGCCAGATTTAGGACTAGCGTTGGGTCTAGGCATAGAGTTAGACTTTACTTTAGGTTAACAGTTATTTTGAGGGCTAGTGCTAGGTTTTTGTTTAGGACTTAAGCTAGATTTATGACTCTATTTAGGATTAGATTTGGTCTAGTACTAGTGTTACTGTTAGGTTTAGGTATAGGTTTAACAGTAGGGGTTGGGGTAGGGTTCCCTTTATGGTTAGTGTTATGTTTAGACCTGGGGTTAGTGTTAGGGTCAGAATAAGGGTAATAGTTAGAGTTAAGGTTAGAGCTAGAATGAGGGCTATGGTTAGGACTAGTAATAGAGATAGGGTTTGAGGTAGGCTAAGGATTATGGTTAGGACTAGGGTAGCATTAGGGTGAGGGTTTGGCTTAGGGTAAGAGACAGGGTTAGAGGTAGGGTTAGGGTTAGGGTTAGGGTTAGCTTTAGGGTTAAACGTAGGTTTAGAGCTTGGAATAGGGCTCAAATTTGAATTAGCATTAGGGCTACAGCTAATAAAAGAATTAGGATTCTGATTAGGGCTAGTTCTAGGGTTAGCATTAGGTCAATGTTTAGAGCTAGGTTTACTGTTAGGGTCCAAATAATGGTCAGTGTTACTTCTAGGTTAGGGTTAGGACTCAAATTAGGGTGATGTTTAGGGCTAGGTGTAGGGTTAGTGTTTGGTTTAGGTTATGGGTTAGGGTTAGGGTTATTGCTCTATTTTTTTAGGGTTAGGGTACTGTTAGGGCTAGTTTTCCAATTAGCATTAGGGTTATGGCTAGTGTTAGAGTGAGCTTTAGGCTAAAGGTTAGGGTTAGATCCAAGTTTAGGGCTAGGGTGAAGTTTAGGGCTAGCGTTTGGGCTAAGGATAGGGATAGAGTTTGGGTTATGGTAACGGATAAGTTTAGAATTAGTGATAGGGATAGGTCGAGAGTTAGAATTAGTCTTAGAGCTAGGTATAGAGTTAGGTTTAGGGCTAGGGATAAATTAGGGCTAGATCAGATCTATGGTTAGTGGTAGGTTTAGGCCTAGGTTTAGGGCTAGTTTTAGGGTTAACTTTAGCGTTAGGGTAAGGTATGATGTTACAGCTACATTTAGGGCTAGGACAAAGCATAAAATTAGGGTTACAGCTAGGGTTAATGTTAGGGTTAGGATTAAGGCTAGGCTTAGTGATAGGATTAGTGCTAGGATTTGTGTTAGGTTTAGGGCTAGTATTAGGGATAGGGCTAATGTCAGGTCTAGGGTTATGGTTAGGGATAGTTTTAGGGTAAGGATTATGTGCAGATCTATTTTAAGTGTTAGGTTGAAGGTTAGGTTCAGTTTTACAGCTAGGGGTATTATTAGGGTCAGGGTCAGGGTTAGGGTATGGGTTAGGTTAAGGATTAGGCTTAGGGCTCAAATTAGCATTAGGGTTAGTTTTAGGGTTAGGGTAATGGATATTTTTAAGTTTAGGGTTAAGGTTAGATTTAGAGTAATAAACAGATTTAGGGTTAGGGATAGGGTTAGGTTTAGAACTAGGGATAGAATTTGGTTAGGGTTATAGTTAGGGTAATAAATGGAATTAGAGTTACAATTAGGACTAGGGTTATGTTTAGGTTAGAGCAAAGGTTAGGGTTTGGCCTACGGTTAGATTTTAGTTAGTGTTATGGTTAGGGTAATGAATAAGATTAGAGCTAGGGATAGGGCTATGATTATGGTTAGAATTAGGGCTGTGGTTTGGGTTAGATTTCGGGTTAGGACAAGGTTTAGGTTTATGGTTAGGTTTAGGTTAAGTGTTAGGGCTAGGATTAGGGTTAGGGCTAGGGTTAAAGCTAAGGTTAGGGCTCTGATAGGTCTAAGTTTTGAATTAAGTTAGGGCTATTTATAACTAGGGCTAATGTTAGAACTAGGGTTATGATTAGGGCTAGTGTTAAGTTTAGCATTATTTGTAAATCTAGTGTGTAGATTTGGTTTAGGTTTAGGGTGATGATTAGAGATAGGATAATTTTACTGTCAGAGTCAGCATCAGTGTCGAGATTTTTGGTTAGTGTTAGTTTTAGAGTTAGATTATGGCTAGGTCTAGTGTAAGTGTTAGGTTTAGGTAAGGGTCAAGTTTAAAGCTAGGTGTATTATTAATAGGGTTACAGTCCAGGTAGGGTTTGGTTTAGGTTAAGTTTTAGGCTTAAGGATTGAATTAGCTTTAGGGTTAGGGTTATGCATAGGGTAATGAATAGGATTAGGTTTAGGGTTCCAATTAGATTTAGAGTAATGGATAGGGTTACTGTTAGTATTATGCCTAGGGTTAGCATGTGAGTTAGGTTCATCTTTAGGGTAATAAGTAGTGTTAGAGCATAGGTTAGGCTAGGGATAAGATTATGATTAGGGATAGGGTTAGGGTGAGGTATAGGGTTAGTGTCAGGGATAGTTTTAGTTTAAGTATTAGCATTTGAGCTAGGGTTAGGTCTTAAGAGAGGATTAGGGTTAGAGTCAGGTCTAGGGTTATGGTTAGGGTTATGATTAAGGCTAGGTTTAGGGCTAGGATAAGGGCTAGGTTTTGTGTGAGGTTTAGGGTTAACATTAGGGCTTTGGAAAATATAAGAGTTAGGAATATGTTTATATGACTTGTTTTAGGGTCAGGGTTATGGATATGTCTAGTGTTAGGATTTGGTTTTGGGTTAGGATAAGTTTTAGAGCTAGAGTTTGTTTAGGGTTAAGGGTCATTGTTCAGGATAGGGTTAGATTTAGTGTGAGTGCCAGAATTCCAACTAGTGTTAGAGTTCAGTTTAGTGTTAGGGTAAGGTTTAGACTTAGGGATAGTGTTAGGTTTGGAATAAGGGTCAGGGTTAAGGTTAGGTTTAGAGCTAGAATGAGGGATAGGAGAGGACTAGTAATTGAGTTAGGGTTTGAGGTAGGCTATGGATTAAGTTTAGGACTAGGGTAGCATTAGAGTGATGGTTTGGCTTAGGGAAAGAGATAGGGTTTAAGGTAGGGTTAGGGTAAGGTTTAGGGCTACAGTTAGGGTTAAGATTAGAGTTAAAACAGAGTTAGGTCTTGGATTCGGGCAAGGATTTGTTTTATCATTAGGGCTATGATAAGAACTAATGATGAAGGCTAATGAAAGAACAGGTTTCTGCTTAGGGTTGTTCTAGGGTTAGCATTAGGGCAATGTTTAGAGCTAGGGTTAGTGTTAGGGGCTGAGTCAGTGTCATTGTTATTTCTAGGGTAAGGGTTAGGACTCAAATGAGGGATAGGTTTAAGGCTACTTGTAGCTTTATGGTTAGGTTTAGGTTAAAGGTTAGGGTTATGGCTCAGTTTTGTTTTAGGGTTAGGGTAGCTTTAGGGCTAGTTTTCCAATTAGCATTAGGGTTAGGGCTAGTGTTAGGGTGAGATTTATACTTAATTTTAATTTTAGATCCAGGTTTAAGCCTTGGGAAAAGGTTAGAGCTAAGTTTGGGGCTAGGGATAGAGCTAGCATTTGGGTTATGATAATGAATATGTTTAGAACTAGGGGTAAGGGTCGGGTGAGAGTTAGAGTTAGTCTTAGGAATAGGGATAGGGTTAGCTTTACTGTTAGGGCTGAATTTGGGCTAGGAATAGTACTAGGGTTAGTGTTAGACTTAGGCCTAGGTTTAGGGCTCGGGTGAGGGTTAGCATTAGGGTTAGGGTAAGGTATGATGTTATAGCTATGTTTAGTGCTAGGACAAGAGATAAAATTAGTGTTAGGGCTAGTGTTAAAATTAGGGTTAGGACTTAGTCTAGGCTTATAACTATGATTCTATCTATGGATAGGGCTAATGTCAGGTCTAGGGTTAAGGTTAGGCTAGGGTTAGGGTTAGGCCTATGTCTCAGTTATGTTTCAGAACTAGGCCTAAGTTTAGGGCTTGTTTTATGATTAGTGATAGTGTTAGGGCAAGTGGTAGGGTGAAGTTTAGGCTTATATTTATTGTTATGGTTAGATCTAGGTTTAGGGCTATGGCTAGGGTTAAGGCTAAGGTTAGGGCTATTGTTTGGGTTATGGTAATGGATAGGGTTAGAACTAGAAATAGGTCTAGGGCGAGAGTTCTATTTAGTCTTTGGGTTGTGGTAGGGGTAGGTTTAGGGTTAGTTCTAAATTAGGGCTAAAATTAGTGCTAGGGTTAGTGTTAGGGTTAGACCTCGTGTTAGGGTTAGGATTAGGTTTATGGGAAGGGATAGGGTTATAGCTAGCTTTAGGTCTATGGTGAGGGTTACAATTAGGATTAGGAGTAAGGTTAGGGTTTGGGTTAAGATTCACGTTAGATATAGGGTTAAGCTGAGGGTTTGTGTTAGGGTTAGGGCTAGGATTTGGGCTAGGGCTAATGTTTGGTCTAGGTTTATGTTTAGTATTAGTTTTAGTGTTAGGTAATAGCTATGTCTATTATAAAGGTTAGGTTTATGGCAGGGGTCAGGTTTAAACCTAGGTGTATTATTCTGGTCAGTGTCCAGGTAGGGTTTGGTTTAGATTAAGTTTTAGGGTTAAGGATTGAATTAGCTTTAGGGTTAGGGTTCTGTATAGGGTAATTGATGGGATTAGGTTTATGGTTCCAGTTAGGTTTAGGGTAATGCATAGGGTTAGAGTTAGCAATAGGGTTATTATTAGGCCTAGGGATAGCATTTGGGTTAGACTTACCTTTACGGTTATGGATAGGGTTAGAACTAAGATTAGAGCTTGGATTACAGTTAGGACTAGGTTTAGGGTAAGTGTAGGCATTTGAGCTAAGGTTCGGGATAGTGCACGGTTTAGGGTTTGAGTCAGGGCTAGGGTTAGGTTTAGGTTTAGGGTTATGTTTAGACTAACGATTAGAGTTTGAGCTAGGGTTAGGGCTAGGGGGAGGGTTAGGGTTATGATTAGGGCTAGGATAAGGGCTAGGTTTTGTGTGATGTTTAGGGCTAACATTATGGATATGGATAATGTAAGAGCTAGGGATATGGTTATGGCTAGTGGTAGGGTCAGGTTTATTGATAAGTCTAGTGTTAGGGTTAAGGCTTGGTTTAGGTTAAGGCTTAGACCTAGGGTTTCCATTAGGTTAAGGGCCATTGTTGGGTAAGGGTTAGTATTATGGTAAGGGCCACAATTAGGACTAGTGTTTGGTCTAGTGATAGGTTTAATCTTTACGTTAGGTTAAGGGTTATTGTTAGGGCTAGTGCTAGGTTTTTGTTTAGGGTTAAGGCTATATTTATGACTATATTTAGGATTAGGTTTGCTCTAGTGCTAGTGTTACTGTTAGGTTTAGGTATAGGTTTACCAGTAGAGGTAGTGTTAGTGTTCGGTTTAAGGTCAGGTTTAGATCTAGGGTTAGTGTTAGGGTCAGAATAAGGGTCAGAGTTAGGATTAGGGTTAAAGCTAGAATTAGGGCTAGGTTTAGGTCTGGTAATAGAGTTAGGGTTTGGGGTAGGTTAAGGATTAAAGTTAGGACTAGTTTAGCATTAGAGACAGGGTTTGGCTTAGGTTAAGGCATAGGGTTAGAGGTATAGTTAGGGTTATGGTTAGAGCCAGGGCTCGGATTAAGGCTAGAATTTGTGTTAGCATTAGGGCTATGGCTAATGAAAGAACTAGTTTTCTGATTAGGACTAGTTCTAGGGTTAGCTTTATGGCAATGTTTATTCCTAGGGTACTCTTAGGGTCCGACTAAGGGTCACAGTTATTTCTATGGTTAGGGTTAGGACTCAAATTAGGGCTAAGTTTAGGGATAGGTGTAAAGTTAGTGTTTGGTTTAGGTTAATGTTTAGAGTTAGGATTATGGCTCAGTTTTGTTTTAGGGTAGGGTAGGGTTAGAGCTAGTTTTCCAATTTGCATTAGGTTTAGGGCTAGTGTTAGGGTGAGGTTTGGGCTTAAGGTTAGGGATTACAACCAGGTTTAGGGCTAGGGTGATGGTTACAGTTATTATTGGGGCTAGGGATAGGGCTAGGTTTGGGTCATGGTAAAGGATATGTTTTGAACTTTGGATAGGTCTAGGGCAAGATTTAGAGTTAGTCTTAGGGCTAGGGATTGGATTAGGTTTAGGATTAGGTGTAAATTAGGGCTAGGATTAGCCCTTGGGTTAGTGTTAGGTTTTGCCTAGAGTTAGGGCTAGCATTAGGTTTAGCATTAGGGTTAGGGTAAGGTATGATGATACAGCTAAGGCATTGGATAAAATTAGGGTTAGGGCTCCAGTTAAGGTTAGGATAAGGATTAAGGCTAGGCTTAGAGCTAGGATTAGGGGTAGAGTTTGTGTTAGGGTTAGGGCTAGGATTAGGTCTAGGGCTAATGTCAGTTCTAGTATTATGGTTCAGGATAGTTTTAGGTTTAGGTTTATGGCCAGGACTATTGTAAGAGTTACATTGAGCGTTAGGGTCAGATTTACAGTTAGGGGTATTTTTAGGGTCAGAGTCAGGGTAAGGGTATGGGTTATGTTAAGGTTTAGGGTTAGGACTAAAATTAGCATTAGGGTTAGGGTAATGAATATGGTTAGGTTTCAGGTTCAGGTTAGGTTGAATATAATGGACAGGGTTAGGGTAAGGCACAGGGTTAGAATTAGGCCTAGGGATAGAATTTGATTAAAGATATGGATCAGGTAATGGATAGGATTAGAGCTACAGTTAGAATTAGGATTATGGTTAGGTTTGGGCTATAGTTATGGTTAGGCCTAGGGTTAGAATTTGCTTAGGGTAATGGTTAGGGTAATGGATAAAATTATATCTAGGTTTAGGGCTAGTGTTATGGTTAGGAATGGGGCTATGGTTTGGTTTAGGTTTCGGGTTAGGACAAGGTTTAGGTCTAGTGTTAGGTTTAGGTTAAGTGTTAGGGCTATGATTAAATATAGAGTTAGGGCTCGGATTAGGGCTAGGTTTTGGGTTAGGTTAGGGCTAGTGTAGGTTACGGCTAATGTAAGAACTAGGGTTATGATTAGGGCTAGAATTAGGGTTAGCATTAGGATTAGATCTAGTGTTTATATTAATTTTAGATTTAGGGGGATGATAGGAGATAGGGTTAGTGTTAGGGTCAGAATAAGGATCAGTGTTACTTTTAAGATTAGGGATAGGACTTGAATTAGGGCGAGGGTTAAGGCTAGGTATAGGGTTAGGATTTGTGTTAGTGTTAGGGTAAGAATTAGGGATAGGGCTAATGTCAGGACTAGGGTTATGTTTAGGTTAGAGTTAGGGTTGGGGCTATGGCTCAATTTTGTTTAGAGCTAGGGCTAGGGTTAGTGCTAGTTTTTGGATTAGCGATGGTGTTAGGGCTAGTAGTAAGGTGAGGCTAAATCTTATATTAATTGTTATGGGTATATCTAGTTTTAGGGCTAGGGCTATGGTTAGGGCTAAAATAAGGACTAGTGTTCTAGTTATGATAACAGATAGGGTTAGAACTAGAAATAGGGCTAGGGTGAGAGTTAGAGTTACTCTTAGGACTAGGGTTAGGGGTAGGCTTAAAGTTAGTGCTAAATTAGGGCTAGCATTAGCACTAGGGTTAGTGTTAGGGTTAGGGCTATGCTTAGGGTTAGTTTTAGTATTAGGGATAGGATTAGGTTTAGGAAAAGGATTGGGGTTATAGCTAGGTTTAGGGATAGGGCGAGAGTTAGAATTAGGGTAAGGGCTAGGGTATGGTTTAGGGTTTGATTAAGGCTAGGTTTAGGGTTAGGCTGAATATTTGTGTTAGGGCTAAGGCTAGTATTAGAGCTAGGGTAATTTCAGATCTAGGTTTATGGTTAGTATTTGTTTTAGTGTTAGGTTATGGCTATGTCTATTGTAAGGTTTAGGTGTAGGGTACGGGTCAAGTTTAGAGCTAGTTGTATTATTAGGGTCAGAGTCCAGTTAGGGTTTGGTTTAGGTTAAGATTTAAGGTTAATGCTTGAATTAGTGGTGGGTTCAGATTAGGGTTAGTGTAATGGATAGAATTAGGTTTATGTTTCTGGTTAAGTTTAGAGCAATGTCTAGGGTTAATGTTAGCAATAGGGTTATCATTAGACCTATGGTTAGCATTTGGGTTATGCTTTTCTTTAGGGTAATGCATAGGTTTAGAGCTAAAATTAGTGCTAGGGTTAAGGTTAGGATTAGGGCTAGTGTTAGGTTTAGGGTAAATGTTAGAGTATGAGCTAGGGTTAGGGCTAGGGAGAGGGTTGGGTTAGAGTCAGGGCTAGGGTGATGGTTAGGGTTATAATTAGGGCTAGAGTAAGGTATAGGATAAGGCTAGGTTTGTGTGGTGTTTATGGCTAGTATTTGGGTATAGGTTAGGGTTAGGGTTAGGGTAAGGGCCAGAATTAGGACTAGTGTTGGGTCAAGGGATAGGGTTAAACGTTAGGTTAGATTAAAGGTTATTTTTAGGGCTAGTTCAAAGTTTTTGTTTAGGGCTAGAGTTAGATTTATGACTATATTTAGGATTAGGTTTGGTCTAGTGCTAGTGTTACTGTTAAGTTTAGGTACAGGTTTACTGGTGGGGTAGGGGTAGGGTCCAGTTTAGGGTTAGTGTGTGGTTTAGTTCTAGGGTTAGTATTAGAGTCAGAATAAGTGTCAAGGTTTGGGTTAGAGTTACAGCTAGAATGAGGGCTAGGGTTAGAACAAGTAATAGAATTGGGGATTGGGGTAGGCTAAGGATTCGGATTAGGACTAGGTAACATTAGGATGACGATTTGGCTTAGGGAACGGGATAGGTTCAGAAGGAGGGCTAGGGTTAGGGATTGGTTTAGGGTTAGTGTTAGAGTTAGGGTTAGGGTTAGCGTTAGTGTTTGATTTGGGGTTAGGGTTAGGTTAACGGTTAGTGTTAGGGTTAGTGTTAGGTGTAGGGTTAGGATTAGGTGAGGGTTAGGGTTAGGGTTAGGGTCAGGGTTAGGGTTAGGGTTAGGGTTAGGATTAGGGCAGGTTTAGGTTTAGGGTTAAGTTAGCATTTGTGATAGGGTTAGGGTTAGGGCTAGGGTTATGTTAAGGTTAGGGATATGGTTTGGGTTATGGTTAGGGTTAATGTTAGGGTTAGGGTTAGTATTCAGGTTAGGGATAGGGTAAGATTTAGGGTTAGGGATAGTGTTAGGATTAGGGTTAGGTATATTGTTAGGCTTAAGGTTAGAACTAGAATTAGTGTTAGGGTTACGGTTAGGTTTAGGTTTGCAGTTAATGTTAGGGTTTGTGTTTGGGTTAGGGTTTGGGTTAGGGTTAGGGTTAGGGTTAAGATTAGGGTTACATTTAGTGTTTGGTTATGCTTAGGCTTAGGGTTAGGGTTAGTGTTATGTTTAGGGTTAGGGTTTGTTATAGGGTTATGGTTAGGGTTATAGTTTAGGTTAACGTTAGGGTTGGTTTTAGAATTAGGTTTATGGTTAGGTTTAGGTTTGGCGTTAGTGTTAGTGTTAGGTTTATGGTTAGGGTTTTTTTAGGGTTAGGTTTTGGGTTAGTGTTAGGATTAGATTTAGCATTAGCTTTAGGGTTAGGTTTAGTTTTATGGTTAGGGTTATGGTTAGGGGTAATTTTAGTGTTACATTTTTGAGTAAAAGTTAGGTATGGGGTTAGTTTTACATTTAGGCTTAGGATTAGAGTAGGTGTTATTTATACAGTTATGGTTAGGACTAGAATTTGTGTTTAGAGTTAAAGTTAATGTTAAAGTTAGTGTTAGGGTTAGTGTTAGGGTTAGGGTTAGGCAAGGATTAGGGTGAAGGTTAGGATTAGGTTTTGTGTTAGGGTTCAAGTTAAAGATAGGTTTTGTATTAGGGTTATTGTTAAGATGTGGGTTAGTGTTAGGGTTACAGTTAGGGTTAGGTATATGGTTCGTGTTAAGGTTACGTTTGGGGTTAGTGTTAGGGTAATGTGTAGGTTTATGGTTAACTTTAGGGTTAGTGTTGCAGTTAGGGTTAGGATTTGGGTTAGGATTAGTGTTGGGTTAGGGTTACAGTTAGGTTTATGGTTAGTGTTAGAGTTAATGTTAGATTTAGTATTAAGGTTAGGGCTAGATCTATGGTGAGGATTAGTGTTAGTGTTAGGGTAAGTGTTAGGGTTAGGTTTAGTGTTCGGGTTAGTGATTGGGGTAGGATTTATGTTAGGGTTAGTTTTAGGGCTAGGGTTAGGTTTATACATTTACGGTCAGGTTTAGGGTTAGTGTTAGTGTTAGGATTACGGTTCATGAGAGTGTTAGAGTTAGGGTTACGGTTAGGTTTAGGGTTATTGTAAGGGTTAGTGTTAGTGTTAGGGTTAGGGATAGGTTTAGGGTTAGTTTTAGGGTTAGGGCTGGGGTTAGTGTTAGGGTTAGGGTTCATGTTAGGTTAGGGTTAGGGTTAAGGTTAGTTTTAGCGTTAAGGTTGGGGTTATGGTTAGGTTTAGTTTTAGTGTAAGGGTTAGGTTTAGTGTTAGGGTTAGGGTTTGTGTTAGTGTTAGGGTTAGTTTTAGGGTTAGAGTTGGGTTTAGGTTTAGGGTTAGATTTAGTGTTAGTGTTATGGTTAGGGTTAGGGAGAATGTTAGGTTTAGTGATAGATTTAGGGTTAGAGCTACGGTTAGGTTTAGGGTTAGTGCTACAGTTAGAGTTAGTTTTAGGGTTCATTTTAGGCTTAGGGTTTGAGTCAGGTTTAGTGTTAGGATTGTGTATGTGTGAGGGATATGGGTTGTGTTAGGGTAAGGTTTAGGGTTAGGGTTAGTGTTAGGTTTAGGGATAGGGTTAGGGTTAGGGTCAGGGGTAGAGTGATGCTTAGGGTTAGGTTTAAAATTAGGTTTAGGGTTAGTTTTAGGGTTACTTGTAGGTTGGGGTTATTGTTAGAGTTAGGATTAGCATTAGCGTTAGGGTTAAGGTTTATATTATGGTAAGGTTTAGGGTGAATGTTAGGGGTAGATTTAGGTTTAGGGTTAGGTTCAGTGTTGGTGTGAAATTTAGGGTTAGGTATAGTGTTAGGGTTAGGGATAGATTTAAGGTTACTTTTAGGTTTAGGGTTTGAATTAATGTTAGGGTTTTTGTTACACTTAGGGTTAGGGTTATGGCAGGTTTAGTGTTAGAATTAGGGTTAGGTTCATGGTTAAGTTTAGTGTTAGGGTTAGGGTTCAGATTAGCGTTAGTGTTAGGGTAAGAATTATGGTTTGTGTTAGGGTAAGGGTTAGCTTTAGGTTTTGTGTTAGGGTTAGAGTTAAAAATACGGATTTGGTTATGATTAGAAGGAGGGTTAGAGTGAGGCATGGGGTTAGGATTAAGGTTATGGTTAGGATTCGAGTTAGAGTGAGACAGGTTTAGGTTTAGAGTTAGTTTTAGGGTTAGTTGTTGGTTAGGGTTAGTTTAAGGATTAGGGTTAGGATTAGTGTTAGGGTTCAGTTTAGGTTTATGGTTTGTGGAAGGATAAGGTTTAGGGTGAGGGTTAGGGGTAAAGTTAGGTTTAGGGTTAGGTTCAGTGTAAGGGTTAGGGTTAGAAATAGTACTAGTGTTAGGGATAGGTTTAGGGTTAGGCTTATGGTTAGGGTTAGTGTTAGGGTTAGGGTTAGATTTATGGTTTAGTTTGGGGGTTAGGGTTAGAGTTAGGGTTTGAGTTAGGGTTAGGTTAGTTTTAGAATTAGGGTTAGGGTTTTGGTTAGGGTTAATATTAAGCTTAGTGTCCGTGTAAGAAGTATGGTTTGTGTTAGGGTAAGTGGTTTAGGTTTTGTGTTATGTTAGTGTTAAACTTAGGGTTTCTGTTATGATTAGTAAGAGGGTTAGAGTGAGTCATAGGGTTAGGTTTAGGGTTAGTATTAGGGTTACGGTTAGGTTAGGTATAGTGTTAGCATTTGTCCTAGGGTTAGTGTTAAAGTTAGGGTTAAAGTAAGGTTTAGGGATAGGGTTAGTGTTAAGTTTAAGGTTAGGCTTAGGGTTAGGGTTAGTGATAGGGTTAGTGTTGGGGTTAGGGTTAGTGTTAGGATAAGGGTTAGAGTTAGTGTTAGGTTTAGGGTTAGGGTTATGCTTAGGGTTAGTTCTAGGATTAAGGTTAGGGTTTGGATTTGGTTTAAGGTTAGGGTTAGAGTTAGGGTTAGGGTTAGGGTTAGGGTTAGTGTGAGAAATAAGGTTTGTGGTAGGGTAAGGGTTAGGGATATTGTTAGATTTAGGGTTAGAGTGAGGCTTAGGTTTAGGTTTAGGCTTGGTTTTAGGGTTAATTGTAGGTTAGGGTTAGTGTTAGTGTAAGGGTTAGGATTAGTGTTAGGGTTAGGGTTAAGGTTTGTGTTATGGTAAGGGTTAGGGTGAGGGTTAGGTTTTGGATTAGGTTCAGTGTTAGTGTTAGTGTTAGGGATAGTGTTAGGGTTAGGGATAGGATTAAGGTTACTTTTAGGTTTTGGTTTAGAATTAGGGTTAAGGTTAGTGTTACGGTTAAATTTAGGGTTATGTTTAGGTTTAGTGTTAGGGTTAGGGTTATGTTTATGGTTAAAGTTAGTTTTGGGTTAGGGTTAGGTTCAGGCTTCTGGTTATGGTAGGTTTAGTTTTAGAATTGGGGTTAGGGTTTGGATTAGGGTTAATGTTATTGTTAGTGTTAGGGTAAGAATTATGGTTTGCATTAGGGAAAGTTTTGGTTTAAGTTTTTTGTTAGGATAAGAGTTAAAATTAGAGTTTTGAATATGATTAGAAAAAGGGTTAGAGTGAGGCGAGGGTTAGGGTTAGGATTAGTTTAAGAGTTACCAGTAGTTTAGGTATACTGTTAAAGTAAGGGTTAGGGTTAGTGTTAGTGTTAGGGTTAAAGTAAGGGTCAGGGATTAGGATTAGTGTTAGGTTTAGGGTTAGGCTTAGGGTTAGGGTTAGTGATAGGGTTATTGTTGGGTTTATGGTAAGTGTTAGGATTAGGGTTAGGTTTAGTGTTAGGGTTTGTTTTACGTTTAAGGTTTGGTTTAGGGTTCAGTTAGGGTTAGTGTTCGGTTACTTATAGGGTAAGGGTTGGAGTTAGGGTTAGTGTTAGGGTTAAAATTAGTTTTATGATTAGTGTTAGGGTTATTGTTACTGTTAGATTTAGGTAAGTGTTAGGGCTAGGTTAAAGGTTAGGCTTAGTGTAAGTATTAGTGATAGGGATAGGATTAGTGTTAGGGTTATGGTTAGGGTTAGGGTTAGGTTTAGGGTTAGGGTTATGGTTATGGTTATGATTAGAGTTAGTGTTATGGTTAGTGTTGGTGTTACTCTTATGCTTAGGGTTGTGTTACATTTAGGGTTAGTGTTATTGTTAGGGTTAGGGTTAGTTTTAGTGTAAGTGTTAGTGCTAGGGTTAGGGTTAGAGTTAGTTAAAAGTTAGAGTTAGTGTTAGTTTATGTTTAGGGGTATGTTTTGTGTTAGGGATTGTGTTAGGTTTATGGTTAGGATGAGCATTTGGGTTACGTCAGGTTAAGGGTTATGGTTAGGGTTAGGATTATTGTAAGGGTTAGTGTTAGGACAGGGTGTGGGTTAGGGTTAAGTTTAGTGTTATGGTTATTAATATTTTTAGGCTTAGTGTAAGTGTTACGGTAATGGTTAGTGTTAGGGTTCGGGTTAGGATTTGTGTTAGGGTTATGGTTAGGATTATGTTTAGGGTTATGTTTAGGGTTAGTGTTAGGGTTAGGGTTAAGTTAGGGTAAGGGCAAAGTTAAGGGTATTGTTAGGATTCGAATAAGAGTTAGGATTAGGGTTAATATTAGGGAAAGGTTTAGGTTTAGGGTTAAGTTACGGTTATTGGTAGGGTTAGGGATCATGTTAGGATTAAGGTTAGGGTAAGTGTTAGCTTTAGGTTTATTGTTAGGGTTAAGTTTAGGGTTAGTGTTAGGATTAGGGTTAGGGTTATACTTAGGTTTAGAGTTAGTGTCAGGATTAAGGTTAGGTTTATGGATAGCTTTAGGTTTAGGTTTAGTTTTATAGTTACTGTTATGGTTAGTTTAAGGTTTAGGATTAGGGTTAGGGATAAAGATAGGATTAGTATTAGTGTTAGGGTTTAGTTTAAGTTTTGGGTTACTTTTCTGGTTAGGGTTACAGTAGGTTATGCGTTAGAATTAGGTTTACGGTTTGTGTTAGGGTTAGGGTTACGGTTATGGTTAGGGTCAAATTTAGGGTTAAAGTTAGAGTTACTGTTATTGATAATATTAGGGTTAGGGTTAGTGTTAGGTTTAGAGTTTAGGTTAGTGTAAGATTTAGCATTAGGGTTTTTTTAGGGGTTATGTTTAGGGTTATAGTTAGAGTTATGATAAAAGTTAGGATTAGGGTTAGAGTTAGGTTGAGGTTTAGGGTTAGGTTAGGCTTATGGTTAGTATTAGGGTTAGAGATAGAGTTAGGGTTAAGGTTAGGGTTAGGATTAGGATTAGGGTTAGGGTTTGAGTTAAATTAGGATTAGGGTTAGGGTTATGGTTTGTGTTATGGTATGGGTTACGGTTTCTGTTAGTTTTAGGTATAGGTTTAAGGTTAGGGTTAGGATTAGGGATAGGTTTATGGCTATGGTTAGATTTAGTGTTAGGGTTGTGTTAGTGTTAAGGTTAGGGTTATAGTTAGGGTTAAGGTTAGGTTTAGTGTTTGGGTTAAGTTTAGAGTTAGATTTACTGTTAGTGTTAGGGTTCGGGTTAGGGATCCTGTTAGTGTTAGTGTTATGGTTATGGTTAGTGTTACAGTTAGAGTTAGGGTTAAGGTAAGGTTTAGTGTTTGGGTTAAGGTTAGAGTTAGGTTAAGGGTTGGTGTTAGGGTTAGGGTTAGGGTTTATGTTAGGTTACAAATTAGTTTTAGGGTGAGGCTTAGGGTTAGTGTCAAGGTTAGGTTTAGCTTTAAGGTTAGATTTAGGGTTGGGGTTAGGGATAAATTTAGGGTTAGTTTAAGGTTAGTATTTTTTTTAGGGTTTGTGTTAGGGTTATTGTTAGTGTTACAATGAGGTGTACTATTAAAGTTAGGTTCGGATTAGGGGTAGGGTTAGGGTTCATGTGTGGGTTAGGGTTAGGGTTATTATTAAGTTTAGGGTGAGGGTTAGAGTTAGGTTTCAGTTTAGTGTTAGTGTTAGGTTAGTGTTAAGGTTATGGTTAGGGTTAATGTAAATGTGAGGTTTAGGGTTAGGGTTAGGGTTACATAAGGGTTAGGGTTAGTGTTAGTGACAGGTTTACAGTTAGGGCAAGGTTTAGGTTTAGGGTTAGGTTTAGCATTAGGTTTAGGGTTAGGCTTAGGGTTAGGGTAAGAGTTAAGGTTAGGGTTAAGGTTAGTGTTAGGTTAGGGATAGTGTTAGAGTTAGGGTTAACATTAGTGTTAGTGTTAGGGTTAGGTTTAGTATTAGTGTTTAGTTTAAGTTTAGGTTTAGGGATAGTTTTAGGGTTAGTATTATGGTTACTAATATCATTAAGGTTAGTGTTAAAATTAGGATTAGTGTTAGGGCATGGTTATCATTAGGGTTGTGGTTAGGTTTTGGGTTAGTGTTAGAAATAAATTAACCATTTATTAATTGGGTTATTTGCTTTTTATGTTTTTGTTTATTTCCTTCTTCATCTATTTTTTTTGATAGTTAAAAAATATTTTATTTAACCAACATTTTCAGAATGTTAGTTTGCTGATTTCTTTCTAGTTTTAGTTATAGCCATTTTAGTAGGTGTAATGCTATGTTATTGTCGTTTTAAATAGAATTTGCCTAATGAATAAAAATATCAAGCATATTTCAAAAAAAAAAGAAATAAAGTTTGGGTTAGGGTTAGTGTTACGCTAGGATTAGAGTTAGGGTTTGATTAGGGTTAGGGTAATGGTAAGGGTTAGGGTTAGGGTTAGGGTTTGGGTTAGGGTAAAGGTTAGCTTTAGGGTTTGTGTAAGGGTTAGGGTTAGTGTTAGGATTAGTATTAGGATTAGTTTTAGGGATAGATTTGTGTTAGAGTTAGGGTTTGGGTTATGGTGAGGTTTAGGGTAAGTTTTATGTTTAGGGTTAGGGTTACGGTTAGAGTTAGTGTTAGGGTTAGGGTTACGATTAGGGTTAGGGTTAGGGTTAGAATTAGAATTAGGGTTAGGTTTAGTGTTATGTTAGGGTTAGGGTTAGGACTAGTGTTTGAGTAAGGGTGAGAGTTAGGTTTAGGCTTAGTGTTAGGATTACGTTTAGTGTTATTGTTAGGATTAGGGTGAGGGTTAGGGTTAGGGTAAGGTTTACGGTTATTGTTAGGGTTAGGGTTAGCTTTAGGTTTAAGGTTTGGTTGGGGTTAGGGTTTCGGTAAGGGTTATGTTAAAGTTAGAACTTGGTTTAGGTTTTGTGATATTGTTAGTGTTAGAGTTAGAGTTATGGTGAAGTTTAGTGTTAGGGTTAGGTTCGGGTTAGGGTTAGGGTTTCGGTAAGGGTTATGTTAAAGTTAGAACTTGGTTTAGGTTTTGTGATATTGTTAGTGTTAGAGTTAGAGTTATGGTGAAGTTTAGTGTTAGGGTTAGGTTCGGGTTAGGGTTAGGTTTCGGGTTTGAGTTAAGTTTAGGATTAGGATTAGTGTTAGCTTTAGGTTTAGGGTTAGGGTTAGAGTTAGGGTAAGGGTTAGTGTTACTGTTCGGTTAGTGTTATGGTTAGGGTTAGGGTTAGTGTTAGGCTAAAGTTTAGGCTTAGGATTTGGTTCAGTGTTAGGGTTAGTGTTTTGTTTAGGGTTAGGGTTAGGGTTAAGGTTAGAGTTAGTGTTAGGGTTAGGTTTAAGGTTAGGATTAGGATTAGGGTTAGGATTAGGGTTAGGGTTTGGGTTAATTTAGGGTTAGGGTTAGGGTTATGGTTTGTGTGAGGGTAAGGGTTACGGTTTGTGTTAGTTTTATGTTTATGTTTAGGGTTAGGGTTAGGGTTAGGGTTAGGAATAGGTCTAGAGCTATGGTTAGAGTTAGTGTTAGGGTTAGGGTTAGAGGTCATGTGTTAGGTTAGGGTTATGGTTAGGGTTAGTATTACAGTTAGAGTTAGATTAAAGGTTAGTTTTAGTGTTTGGGTTCAAGTTAGAGTTAGGGTTAGGTTTAGTGTTAGGTTTCAAATTAGGTTTAGGGTGAGGCTTAGTGCTGGAGTCAGGGTTAGGTTTAGCTTTAGGGTTAGGTTTAGGGTTGGCATTAGGGATAGTGTTAGTGCTAGTTTAAGGTTAGTATTTGGTGTAGGGTTTCTGTTAGGTTTAGGGTTAGGGTTACTGTTACGGTGAGGCTTAGTTTTAGAGTTAGGTTCTGGTTAAGGTAGGATTAAGGTTCGTGTTTTGGTTACAGTTAGGATTATTTTGAAGATCAGGGTGAGGGTTAGAGTTAGGGTTAGGTTTAGTGTTAGTGTTAGGTTAGGGTTAGGATTAGTGTTAGGTTTAGAATTAGGTAAGGGTTAGGGTTAGTGTTAGTGACAGGGTTACAGTTAGGATAAGGGTTAGGTTTAGGTTTAGCGTTAGGTTTAGGTTTAGGCTTAGGTTTAGGTTTAGAGTTAGCGTTAGGGTTAAGGTTAGTTTTAGGGTTAGGGTTAGGGTTAGTGTTCCAGTTCAGGTTATGGTTTTTGGTTTGGGTAGGTTTTGTGTTAGGGTTAGGATTAGGGTTAGTTTTAGTATTAGATTTAGGGTTAGGTTTAAGGTTATTGTAAGGATTAGGGTAAGGTTTAGGGTTAGTTTTAGGGTTAGTATTAGGGTTAGGGTTTGGGTTATGTTTCTAGCTAGTTTCACAGTTAGGTGTAGGTTTAATATTATTTTAGGGTTAGTGTTAGGGTTCAGCTTATGGTTTTTGTCAGGGTTAGGTTTTGTGTTAGGGTTTTGGTTAGGGTTACTTTTAGTATTAGGTTTATGGTTAGGTTTAAGGTTATTGTTAGGTTTAGGGTTAGGACAAGTGTTTGACTAGTGTTTGTTAGTGTTATGTTATAATTTAAGGTTTAGGGTTATGGTTAGGAGTTGTTTTTGACTAGTGTTTGTTAGTGTTAAGGTTAGCATGTTTGGGTTAAGTTTAGGTTTAGGGTTAGTGTTAGGGTTAGGGATAGTTTTAGAATTTTATGGTTAGGGTTAGTGTTAAAATTAGGGTTAGGGTTATGGTATGGTTAGTGTAGGGTTGCGGTTAGGGTTTGTGTTAGTGTTAGGGATCAAGTTTGGGTTAGGGTTAGTGTTACGCTAGGATTAGGGTTAGGCTTTGGTTAGGGTTAGTGTTATGGTAAGGGTTAGGGTTGGGGATAGGGTTGTGGTGAGGTTCAGGATAAGGGTTAGGAATAGTGTTAGGGTTAGAATTAGGGTTAGGGTTAGGGTTAGCTTTAGGGTTTGTGTTAGGTTTAGGGTTAGGGTTAGTGTTAGGATTAGTGTTAGGATTAGGGTTAGGGTTAGATTTGGGTTAGGGTTAGGATTTGGGTTATGGTGAGGTTTAGGGTAAGTTTTATGGTTAGGGTTATGGTTATAGTTAGAGTTTGTGTTAGGGTTAGGGTTAGTGTTAGGCTTAGGGTTAGGGTTAAGGATAGTATTAGGGTTAGGGCTAGTGTTATGTTAGGGTTAGGGTAGGTTTAGGACTAGTGTTTGGGTAAGGGTTAGAGTTAGGTTTAGGGTTAGGGTTATGATTACGTTTAGTGTTAGTGTTAGGTTTAGGGTTAGGGTTAGGGTGAGGTTTAGGTTTAGTGTTAGGGTTAGAATTCACTTTAGGTTTAGGGTTAGGTTTGGGGTTAGGGTTACAGTAACGGTTATATTAAAGTTAGGATATGGTTTAGGTTTTGTGTTAGTATTAGGGTTAGGGTTAGTGTTATTGTGAAGGTTTGTTTTAGGGTTAGGTTTGGGCTATGGTTAGATTTAGTGTTCATGTTAAGTTTAGGATTAGGGTTAGTGTTTGCTTTAGGTTTAGTGTGAGGGTTAGAGTTAGGGTTAGGGTTATTGTTAGTGTTTGGTTAGGGTTAGTGTTAGGGTAAAGTTTAGGGTTAGGATTTTTTTTTTTTTTACTTTTGGGTTTAGTGTTATGGTTAGCGTTAGGTTAGGGTTAGGGTTAGTGTTAGGGTATGTGTTAGGTTTAAAGTTCGGTTTAGGTTTATATTTATGTTTAGGGTTATTGTTAAGTTTAGGGTTAGGGTAAGGGTTAGAGTTAGTGTTTGGGTTAGGGTTATAGTTAGGTTTAGGAATATAGTTAGGTTTGGGTTAGTGTAGTGTTAGGTTTAGGGTTGGGGTGAGTGTTAGAGGTAGGGTTTGGGTTAGGATAAGGATTAAGGTTATTGTTAGGGTGAGGGTTGGGGTTAGGATTAGGTTTAGGTAAGGGTTAGGGTTACAGTTAAGATTAAGTTGAGGTTTAGCATTAGGGTTAAAATTAGCTACATTTAGGTTTAGCATTAGGGTTAATGTTAGGGTTAGGGTTAGGGTTAGGTTTAGAATGAGGGTTAGGCTTAGGTTTACAGTTGGTTTAGGGTTATGGTTAGAATTAAGGTTAGTCTTAGATTTAGGGTTAGTGTTAGGGTTAGCATTAAGGTTAGTGTTAAGTTTAAGGTTAGGTTTAGGGTTAGGATTCCTGATATGGTTAGGGTAGGGTTAAGGGTTAGTGTTGAGATTTGAGTTAGGGTTAGTGTTAGGGTTAGTGTTAGGTTTAGGTTTAGCATTCGGGTTAGGGTTAGGTAAGGGTTAGGGTTAGGTTTAGGTTAGGATTAAGGTTATGGTTTAAATTATGTTTTGTGTAAGGTTTAGGGTTACATTAGCGCCAGGGATAGAGTTAGGGTTAGTGTTAGTGTTACGGTTAGGTTTAGTGTTAGGTTTTTGGTAAGGTTTATGGTTATTTTAAGGGTTGGTGTAAGTGATAATTTTAGGTTTAGGGTTAGTGTTTGCATCATCTTAGGTTTAGGATTATGGCTAGTGTTAGGGATGTGTTAGGGATAGGGTTAGGCTTAGGTTAAAATTAGTTTGGGGGTTAGAATTAGAGTTAGGTTTATGGTTAGTTTAAAGATATCTTAGGTTAGGGCTACATTTAGGGTGAGGTTTGGGGTTAGTTTTAGTGTTAGAATTATGGTTAGGTTTAGAGTTAAAATTAGGGTTAGGGTTAGGTTTAGTGATAGTTTTAAAATAAGGTTTAAGGTTAGGGTTAGTGTTTGGGTTAGGGTAAGAGTTTTTGTTAGGGTTAGGGTCAACTTTACAGTTAGGTTTAGGGTTAGTGTTACAGTAAAATTTAGTGTTAAGTTTTGGGTTGGGTTACTTTAGGGTTAGGGTTAGGGTTAGTGTTAGGTTTAGGGTTAGAGTTTGTGTTAGTGTTAGTGTTAAAGATAGTATTAGGTTATCGGTTTGATTAGGGTTAAGTTTAGGTTTAGGGTTAGGGTTAGTGTTAGGTGTAGGTTTAGATTTAGGGTTATTTTTAGGGTTAGGGTTAGGGTTAGGATTAGTGTTATGGTTATGGTTAGATTTATGTTTAGGGTTAGTGTTATTGTTAGGTTTAGGTTTTAGGGTTAGTGTTAGTGTTAGATTTAGTATTAGGGTTAGGTTTATGTTTAGTGTTAGTGTTAGGGTTAGGGTTAGTTTTAGTTTTAGGGTTATGATTATGGTTATTGCTAGGGTTAGGTTTTGTGTTAAGGTTAGGGTTTGGGTTATGTTTATGGCTAGTTTTAGTTAGGTGTAGGTTTAATGTTAGTGTTAGGGTTAGTGTGCGGGTTCAGGTTATGGTTTATGTTAGGGTTAGGTTTTGTGTTTGTGCTAGGGTTAGGGTTAGTTTTAGTATTAGATTTGTGGTTAGGTTTAGCATTATTGATAGCTTTAGGGTAAAGTTTAGGGTTAGGTTTAGGATTACTGTTAGGGTTAGGGTTAGTGTTAGGGTAATTGTTAGGGTTAAGGTTAGGGTTAGTGTTATTGTTAGGTTTAGGGTTAGGTTTGTGTTTAATGTTATTGTTAGGGTTTGTGTTAGGATTTGTGTTAGTATTAGGTTTAGGGTTAGGTTTAATGTTATTTTTAGGGTCAGGTTTAGAGTTAGGATTAGTGTAGGGTTTGGGTTCATGTTATGGTTAGTGTGAGGGTTAGGGTTAGTGTTAGTGTTAGGTTAAGGTTCAGGTTATGGTTAGTGTTAGGGTTACGGTTATAGTTAGTGTTAGTGTTACTGTTAGTGATAGGCATATGGTTAGGGTTAGAATTAGGGTTAAGATTAGGATTAGGTTTAGGGTTAGGTTTAGTGTTAGGTTTAGTGTTATGGTAAGTGTTTCATTTAGTTTTAGGTTTTGGTTTAGTTTTAGGGTTAAAGTTAGGGTTAGGATTAGTTTTAGAATTAGGTGTCGCTTTAAGGTTAGTGTTAGGGTTCAGATTATTGTTTGTGTTAGAGTTATAGTCAGGGTTACAGATTGTGTTAGGGTTAGGGTTAAAGTTAGGGTTATGGTTATGGTTATGGTTAAGATTAGGTTTAGTTAGGGTTAGGATTAGCGTGAGGGTTAGTGTTAGGGTAAGTGTTAGTTTTAGAGTTAAGGTAGGGTTAGGATTTTTGATAGGGTTAGGGTTGGGTTTAGGTTTAATGTGAGTTTTAGGGTTAGTATCACTGTTCTTGTTAGAAATAGGATTAGGTTTAGGGTTAGGGCTATGGCTAGGATTAGTTTTAGATTAGGGTAAGGGTTATGGTGTGGGTTCAAGTTTATGTTAGGGTTACGGTTTTGCTTAGGTTTAGGACTACGGTTATTGTTAGGGTTAGGAATAGGGTTACAGTTTGCTTCAGGTTAGTGTTAGGTTTAGTGTTAGGTTTAGTTAGGGTCCTGTTTATGGTTACTGTTAGGTTTAGTGTTAGGCCTAGGTTTAGTGTTACAATTAGTGTTTGGGTAAAAATTGGTTTTAGGTATAGGGTTTGGGTTAATGTTAGGTTTAGAATTAGGGTTGGGGTTAGGGTTAGTGTTAGGGTTAGGGTTTTTTGGGTGGTTAGAGTTAGGGTTTGTTTTAGTGTTAGGGTTAGGTTTAGAATTACAATTAGGATTATGGTTATAGTTAAGTTTAGGGTTAGGTTTAGTGTTAGTTTAGGGTTACGGGAAGTGTTAGGGTTAGTTTTAGTGTAAGGGTTTTGGTTAGGGTTAGTGTTAGGGTTAGTGTTATGGTTAGTGTTAGTGAGAGGGTTATGTTAGGGGTTATGGTTAGTGTTAGGGTTATGGTTAGGATTACTGTTACTTTTAGGTTTAGGATTAGCATTATGTAAGGTCTGGGGATAAAGTTAGTGTTTGTGTTAGTGTTAAGATTAGGGTTACAGTTAGTGTTAGGGTTAGGGCTAATGTTATGGTTAGGGTTAGATTTAGGGTTAGTGTTAGGGTTAGGATTTGTGTTAGGATTAGGGTTACTGTAATCATTAGGGTTATGGTTAGGATTGGGGTTTTGGTTAGGATTAGTGTTAGTGTTAGGGTTTGTGTTAGATATAGAGTTAGGAATAGTGTTAGGATTAGGGTTAGGGTTAGTGTTAAGGTAAGGTTTAGGGTTAGGGTTAGCTTTAATGTAAGAGTTAGAGTAAGGTTTTGTGTTATGTTTAGGGTTAGGGTTAGGGTTGCGGTTACGGTTATTGTTAGGTTTATGTTTAGGGTTAGTGTTAGGTAAGGGTTAGGGGTTAGGGGTTACATGACGGTCAGGGTTATGGTTTTGGTTAGGGCTTGTTTTAGGGTTAGGGTTAGATTTAGTGTTAGGGTTAGGATTAGGGTTAATATTAGGGTTGGGGTTAGGTTTAAGATTATCGTTAGTGTTAGGGTTACAGTTAGGGTTAGTGTTCGTGATAGGGTTATTGTTAGGGGTAAGGTTTGGGTTAGGGTTAGTGTTCGGTTTAGGGTTAGGGTTAGGTTGTGAATTAGGATTAGGTTTAGTATTAAGGTAAGTGTTAGGGTTAGGGTTAGGGTTAGGTTTAGGGTTAATATTAGGATTAATGTTAAGATTAGCCTTAGTGATAGGGTTAGGGTTGGGGTTAGGTTTAGTGTTAGTGTCACTGTTCATGTTAGAGATAGGTTTAGGGTTAGGTTTAGGGCTATGGTTAGAATTAGGGTTAGGTCAGGTTCAAGGTTATGAGGTTGGTTACAGTTTATGTTAGGGTTAGGATTAGGCTTAGGTTTAGTGCTATGGTTTGGGGTAGGTTTAGTGATAGGTTTACTGTTAGGGTTAGGGTTAGTGTTAGGTTTAGTGTTAGGTTTATTGTTAGAGTTCTGTTTATGCTTAATTTTAAGTTTAGTGTAGGGCTATGGTTAGGTTTAGGTTAGTATTAGGGTAAGGGTTAGGGTTAGGTTTAGAGGTTGGGTTAGTGTTAGGTTTAGGGTTATGGTTGAGGTTAGGGTAAGGTTTAGTGTTAGGGTTAGAGATAGGTTCTGTATTAGGGTCAGGGATAGTTTTACTATTAGGGTTAGGTTTAGGTATAGGTTTAGGGATAGACTTAGGGTTAGTGTTAGTGTTAGGGTTATGGTTTGTGTTAGGGTTAGTGTTATTGATAGGTTTTGTGTTAAGTTTAGGGTTAAGGTTAGAGTTATGGTTAAGATTAGGCTTAGAATTTGGTATAATGTTAGGGTTATTGTTAGTTTTAGGGTTACGGTAGGATTATTGTTAGTTTTAGGTTTAGGGTTTTAGTTAGGGTTAGCATTAGTGTTAGGGTTTGGGTTAGGTTTTGTTTTAGGGTTAGTGTTAGGGTTAGGTTAATGAGAGGGTTATTGTTGGTTTTAGGTTTAGTGTTAGTTTTAGGGTTAGGGTTAGGGTTACTCTTATGGTAAGGTTTAAGTTTAGGGTTAAGTAAGGGTTAGGATTAAAGTTAGGGTTAGGGTTAGGGTTAGGGTTAGGGTTACTGTTTGGGTTAGGGTTAGATTTAGGGTTAGTGTTAGGATTAGGGTTAGGATTTGTATTAGGGTTATGGTTAGGGTTAGTGTAATTGTTAGGGTTATGGTCAGGATTAGGATTAGGTTTAGTATTAGTGTTAGTGTTAGGTTTTGTGTTAGAGGTAATGTTAAGGATAGTGTTAGGGTTAGAATTAATGTTAGGGTTAGGGTTACGGTTAGCTTTAGTGTTAGTATTAGGGTGAGGTATTCTGTTGGGATTTTGTTTAGGGTTGGTGTTAGGGTTAGTGTTAAATTTAGGGTTAGGGGTAGGTAAGGGTTAGGGTTCGGTTTATGTTAGGGTTTGTGTTAGGGTTATGGTTAGAGTTAGTTTTAGTGTTAGGGTTTTGGTTAGGGATAGTCTTAATGTTAGTGTTAGGAATGAGGTTACATTTAGGGTTAGTGTTAGGGTTAGGTTTAGGGTTTGGTTTAGGGTTAGGGTTAGTGGTATGGTTAGGGTTTGTGTTTGTGTTAAGGTTAGGGTTAGGATTAGTGTTAAGTTTAGGGTTAGGATTAGTGTTAAGGTTAGCGTTAGATTTATTTTTAGGGTTAGAGTTAGGGTTAGGATTAGCATTCAGTTTAGCATTAGGGTTAGGATTAGGTTTAATGTTAGGGTTAGTCTTAGGGTTAGGGTTAGGTTAAGGGTTCATTTTAGAGTTAGGGTTAGCATTAGCGATAGAATTAGTGTTAAGGATACAGTTGGGGTTACTGTTAGATTTAGTGTTAGGTTTAGGGTTAGGTTAGCTTTTCAGTTGGGTTTAGGTGTAGTATTAGTTTTAGGTTTAGAGTTACGGTTAGTGTTTGTGTTAGAGTTAGGGTTAATTAAGGGTTAGAGTGTGGGTTAGCTTAGGGTAAGCGTTATGTTTTGGGTTAGGATTTGTGTTAGGGTTAGGGTTGGAGTTAGTGTTAGAATTTGGGTTAGGTTTAAGTTTAGGGTTAGTGTTAGCATTAGGGTTAGGGTTAGGGTTAGGTTTAGTGTTAGTGTTAGGGTTAGGGTTAGGGGTAGGTTTAGGGTTAGTGTTAGGGTTAGAGTTATGGTTTGGAATAGGGTTAGGGTTAGTTTTTAAGTTTAGAGTTAGGGATCTTGTTAGGTTTAATGTTAGATTTATGGCTAGGGTTAGTGTTAAGTTTAGGATAGGGTTAGGGATACTGTTAAGGTTAGGGATAGGTTTAGGGTTAGAATTAGTGTTAAGGTTATGGTTACAGATAGGGTTAGTGTTACGATTAGGGTTAGTGTAAAATTAGGGTAGTGTTAGTTTAAGAGTTAGGGTTAGAGTTAGGGTTAGGGTTCGTTTTAGAGTTACGTGTAGGGTTAGGATTAGTGTTAGGGTTAGTTTCATGGTATGGGTAATGGTTTGTGTTAGGGTTAGATTTACGGTTAGGGTTACAGCTAGGACTAGGGTTAGAGTTAGTGTTAAGATTAGGATTAGGGTTAGTATTATGTTTAGTGTTTGGTATAGGATTATGGTTATACTTAGTGCAAGTTATAGGGTTAGTGTTGGGGTTGCTCTTAGTGTTACGGTTAGTGTTATGGTTAATGTTAGGTTTAGTGTTAGGGTTAGGTTTATGGTTAGGTTTAGGTAAGGGTTAGGGTAAGTGTTAAGATTTTTGTTCGAGTTATGATTATGGTCAGGTTTTGTGTTAGGGTTAGGGTTATCGTTCTGGTTAGGATTAGTGATAGAGATAGTGTTAGGTTTAGGTTTAGGGTTAGTTTTAGGGTTACAGGTAGAATTAGGGTTAGTGTAAGCTTCAGTGTTAAGGTTAGGTTTAGGTTAGGGTTAGGGTTAAGATTAGGGTTAGTTTATGGGTTAGGGTTAGTGCTAGGCATAGGATTAGTGTTAGGGTTAAGGTTAGCATAAAATTATTTTTACAGTTAAGGTTTATGTTAGGGTTAGGGTTAGTGTTACTTTTAAGTTTAGGTTTAGGGTTAGGATTAGGGTTAGAGGTAGTTTTAGGGTTAGGATTAGGTTTAGCATTAGTGTTTGGGTTAGGTTTATACTTATTTTTAGGTTTAGTGTTAGTGTTGGGGTTAGGGTTAGGGTTAGTGTTAAGGATTACAGTTAGGGTTAGGGTGAGTGTTATTGTTAGGTTTAGGATCAAATTTAGGGTTAGACTTAGGATTAGTTTTAGGGTTAGGGTAAGTGTTAAAGTTAGTGTTAGGGTTAGTGTTAAGGATTACAGTTAGGGTTAAGGTTCAGGTTAGTATAAGTTATAGCGTTAGGGTTAGGGTTAATGATAATTTTAATTTTGGGGTTAGGGTTATGGTTAGTGTTAGGGTTTGTGTTAGGGTTAGGTTTAGGGTACGTGATAGGGTTAGATTTAGGGTTAGTGTTAGGGTTAAAATAAGGATTAGTGTTAGTGATAGGGTTAGGGTTATAGTTAGGGTAAGTGTTACGGTTAGGGTTAAGTTTAGGGTAGGGTTAGTGTTGGGGTTAGCATTAGTAATAGAATTAGGTTTAGGGTTAGGTTAGTGTTAGGTTAGGGTTAGGTTTAAGGTTAGGTTAAGGTTAGGGTTATGTTTAGAGTTAGGGTTACTGTTACTGTGAGGGTTGAGGTTAGATTTAGAGTTAGAGTTAGGGTTAAACTTAGTGTTAGTGTTAGGGTTAGGTTAAGCTTTAGGGTTAGGTTGAGGGTTATGGTTAAAAGTAGTGTTAGTGTAAAATTAGGGTTTGGGTTAGGGTTAGTTGTACGGTTAGGATTAGGGTGTGTTTTAGGGTTATGGTTAGTTTATGTTAAGGTTTAATGTTATGGTTAGGATTAGGGTTAGGTTTAGGGCTTGGGTTAGTGTTAAGATTAGTATTAGTCTTAGGTCTAGGGTTAGGTTATGTTAGGGTTAGGGTTAGGTTTAGGCTTAGAGTTAGTGTTAGGTTTAGGTTTAGGGTTTGGTTAGGGTTAGGGTTTGTGTTAGTGTTAGGGTTAGTTTTAGGGTTAGTGTAAGTTTTAGGGTTAGAATTAGTGCTAGGATTAGGGTTAGGTTTAGGGTGAATGTTAGGTTTAGGTGTAGGGTTAGGGTTATTGTTAAGAGTAGGACTAGGGTTAGGGTTAGGGTTAAATTAGGATTAGGGTTAGTGTTAGGGTTAATGCTAATATTAGGGTTAGGATTTCTGTAAGGATTAGGAATAGGTTTAGTTTAAGGGTTAGTTTTAGGTTTAGGGATAGTTTTTCAGTGAGGGTTAGGCTTAGTGGTATGGTTAGGGTTATGGTTTATGTTAGTGTTATGTTTATGGTTAGTGTTAGGGTTAGGAATTAGTTTAGGTTAAGGGTTAGGGTAAACTATGGCTCGGTTTTGTTTTAGGACTAAAGCTAAAGTTAAGGGTAGTTTTATGATTAGCATTAGGGTGAGTTTAGGCTTAGGAGTAGATTTAAAGTTATGGTTAATGATAGGGTAAGGGCAGTGGCTAGTGTTAGAGCTAAGATTAGGACTAGTGTTGGGGTTATGGTAAAGGATGGGTTAAAACTAGGAATAGGGCTATGGCAAGAGTTTGATTTAGTCTTAGGGCCAGAGTTTGGGTTAGAGTTAGGGCTAAATTAGGGCTAGAAATAGGTCTAGGCTTAGTGTTAGGCTTAGGCCTAGGATTAAGTCTATGTTTCTGGTTAGGTTTAGTGTAGGTTCAGGGGAAGGACTGCCCATTTGATTTCCACCTCCATTTCCATTTACTCATAGGCGACAAAATGAAGTGAAACCTTAGAATACAATGTGTTCATGATAGGGAACCATTGAATTGAGAAGAACATACCTTGGGAGCTTACTAAGGCTAGATAAAAGATGACTCCTGCTCAGTATCAAAGACATTTGAACAAAACTCACTCTCATCCTATCATTACCTCAAACTCTAGCCCTAGCTGTAACCCTAAACCTAACATTAATCCTAAACTGATTAGAGAACCATTGATCCTAGAATTACTGCCCTTTGGGAGCCTTGTGGGGCAAGCTAAGTGATGAATCTTACACAACATCAACAAATCTAACCAAATAATTATGGGAGGTATTTCAGTACATGAATCTTTTCCTGTTTTCTCCTAAAGGCCTCTCAGATTAAGTTGTATTTGCATGCTTAAGCATTGGTCTACTTTACAAGAAACATACCAGACTCCCTACAGAGAGCTGATGGAGTGTGTGAAGTTTCTAGCAGCTTGCACAAATACTGTTTCATTTTCAACTCCTGACAGCGAACATGTGAATGCAGAAGGCCTAAACCTGGGGAACAGGGTAAATCTAGCTAAAAGATAAATTCTTCCAAATATCAAAGAATTTTGAATAAAACTAACTCTAACCCTAACATCAGCTCTAACCCTAGCTCTTCCCCTAACCCTAACTTTTTTTTATGAAACCTTTGACTGCAGAATTTCCAAACTTGGGAAGCCTAGTGGGGAAAGCTAAGGAATAAATGCTGTTCAGTATCAAAGAAATCTGTCAAAAAAGTTGATGGAGTATATCAGTAAATGCATATTTCTCTGTCATCTCTTAAAGGACTCCTGAATAAAGTTGTTTTTACATGCTAAAGCTTAGGCCTACTATCACAAGAACAAACCAGAGATTGCTCCAGAGAATTGATGGAGTGTGAAGTTTCAAGCAGCTAGCACCAATGCTGCTTGATTTCCAGCTCCATTTCCATTTACCTGAATAGGACAAAATGAACTGAATCTTTAAAATACAAACTGTTCTTTACAGTGAACCATTGAAGGTAGGAGACCAAAACATGTGGAGTGTAGTAAGTTAAGGAGAAAAATGAATGCTGCACAATATTAAAGAAATTTCAACAAAACTAACTCTAATCCTAATACTTGCTCTAACACTAGCACTAAAAATATCCTTAACACAAACCCTAACCTGTTTGAAAAGCTGTTGATTCTAGAAGTCCCAAACGTGGGGAGCCTAATGGGCTGAACTATCAGATGAATCCTATGCAGTATCTAAGAAATATGACCAAATAGTTGAGGTGATATTTCAGTTCATGCATATTTCTCTGTTTTCTGCTAAAGGGCTCTCGGATAAAGTTGTTTTGATATCTTCATCTTAGGGCTACTTTCACAAGGAACAAACCAGAGAGTTCCCACAGAGAACTGATTCAGTGTTTGAAGTTTCAAGCAGCTAGCACCAACCCAGTTTGATTTCAACCTCCATTTTCATTTACCTAAATAGGTCAATATGAAGTGAAACCTTAATATACAGAATGTCCCTGTTAGCAAACTATTGAAATGAGAAGGCCCAAATCTGAGGAGTATATTAAGGCTAGGTAAAAGTTGACTCCTTCAAAGTATCAAAGAAATTTGTACAAAACTTACTCTCACCCTAACACTACATCTAACCCTAGCACTAACTACAAACCTAACACTAACCCTAACTTGATTAGAGAACCATTGATCCTCGAAGTCCTACACTTGGAGAGATTTGTGGGGCAAGCTAAATAATGAATCCTACTCAGTATCAAACAAATCTGACAACATAATTATGGGAGGAATTTCAGTGCATGCATATTCCTGGCTTTCTCCTAAAGGGCTCTTGGATAAAGTTGTTTTTGCATGCTTCAGCTTAGGCCTACACTCACAAAGAACATTCCAGAGTTTCCCCACAAAGAATTGAGAGTGTGTGTGCAGTTTCAAGCAGCTAGCATAAACTCTGTTTGATTTCCAGGTCCATTTACATTTACTCATATAAGTCAAAATGAAGTAAAATGAAAATATTAACTGTTCCAGACACCAAACCATTGAATCAAAAGGCCTAAACCTGGGGAACAGATTAAGGGTTGTCAAAGATGAATCCTGTATTGTTGCAATAAATTTGAATAAAGTAACTTTAAAACTACCTCTAAACTGCACCCTAATCCTAACCATAAACATTAATATAGCCCTATCCCTAACCCTAATTTTAACCCTAATTTTAACTGTAACCATTGGCCATACCCTAGATCTAACTCTATCCATTACCATAACTCTACCCCTAACCCTAATGCTAAACGTAGCCCTAACCCTAACATTTACCCTAGACCTGCTCTAACCCTATCATTTGCCCTAGCCCTAAATCTATGTCCAAACATAACACTTACCCTAAACCTAACCCTAACCCTAGGCCTAACCATAACCTACCACTATCCCTAAACTAGCCCTAATTCTAACCATAAACATAGCTCCAACCCTATCTGTAATCCTATCTTTTACCCTAAACTTAAGTCTAACACAAATGCTAACAATAGGTCTAAACCTAACTGTATAGCTATTCCTAAGGCTATTCAAAACCCTAAACCTAATCTGAACCTTAACTCTAACCATATCCATTACTCTAAACCTAATTCTAATTTGAGCCTCAACCCAAAATCTTAACCAAAACCAATCCTTAATCCTGACCCTGACTGTAATAATACATCTAGCTCTAAACCTAACCATTACCCTAAATGTAAACCTTACAGTATACCAATTCAAAACCAAACCCTACAACTACCCTTAACTTTAATGCTAGACCTGACATTAGACCTAGCCTTAATCCTAGCCCTAACCCAAACCCTTATCAGAGCCATAAAACTAGCCTTAATCCTAACCTTCACCCTAACCCTAAACGAAGATGTAATCCTAACTGTAACTCTAACCCTAACCTTAACTCTGTGTCCATTACCCTAAACATAACACTTATCTTAATGCTAACCCTAGGATTAACCCTAACCAATCACGATCCCCAAAACTATGAATTACCCTAAACCTAACCTGAATCCTAAACTAACCCTATCTTTATTGTAACCCTAATCATAACTCCAATTTGAGCTATAAACCTAAACTTAAACCTAAACCAAGCACTAACACTGATCCTGGCCCTAATAATTCCCCTAGTTCTAAATCTGACACTTATCCTATACCTAATCCTTACAATAGACCAAGCCATAAACCTTTCCCTAAAAGCATTCCTAACTGTAACCTAGACCTGACATTAGCCCTAGCCATGATTCTAGACCTAACCCTAACACAAACCCTAGCCCTTATCCTAGCCCTAAACATAGCTTAATCACAATCCTAACCCAATCTCTAGACCTAACTCTGACACTAACCCTAGCCCTAATCTTAGCCCTAATTTAGCCCTATCCCTAAGACTAACTCTAACTCTCACATTAGACCTTTCACTCATTCTAAGCCTATCCCTTACTATAACCCTAACCCTAGCCCTAACCCTTGCCCTATCCTTTGCACTAGCACTAACCTTAGATGAAACCTAATGCTAAATTGAGTCATAACCCGAAGATTAAGCCAAACCCTCACACTAGTCCAAACCATAACACTAATCCTAAAAGAAGCTCTAATTCTAGCCCTATCCCTATAACAAAACCTAGCTATAGCTATAACCCTGAACCTTAACTTAATCCACACCCTAACCTTAAACCTAGCCCCAACTCTAGCCCTAATATGAGTTGTATGCTGACCCCGTAAACTAACCCTAAACCTGACACTGACTCTAAAACTACTAGCTCTAAACATTATCCTAACCCTAAACCTAACCCTAACACTAACTCTAGCTCTAAAACCCTAAAACTAACCCTAAACATCATCCTAGTACTTACATTAGCCCTAAACCTATCCCTATCCCTAACTTAACTCAAAACCTAGCCTTAATCCTAGCTTTAACCCTAGCCCTATTTGTAACCATAAACCTAGCCCTAAACCGATCTCTAACTCTATCAATTACCATAACCAATACCATAACCCTAATGATAACCCTAGACATTAACCCTAGGCTTAATCCAATCTATTACCCTGAACCTAACCTGAACCTAAACCTAACCCTATAATTACCCTAACCCTAACACTAATTCAATCCCTAACTTTAAATCTTAGCCTACCCCAAACCCTAATCTGACTTTGACCCTAATAAAACCCCTAGCTCTAAACTTGAACATAACCATACACCAAACCCTTAACCTAGACGTAGCCTTAATCCTAACCCTAAAACTAACTTTATCCATAATTCTAAACTGAAATTAGCTTTAGCCCTAATTCTAGTCTTAAACCTAATACAAACCCTAGCCCGCATTCTAGCCCTAAACCTAGCTTTAATCATAACCCTAACCTAAACCTACCCCTAACCCAAATTTTAACCCTCACACTACCTGTAAACCTAGCTATAATACCATCTCTTACCCTAAACTTAATCCTAACCCTAACCGAAACTCTAGGCTTAAGCCAAACAATGAACCTAGCCCTAATCCTAGCACCAATTTAGCTCTATCTCTAACCCTAACACTAACCCTAGCCCTAAGACTCACTCTAACTCTTTCCCTATACCTATCCCTAATTCTAACCCTATCCCTTACCATAACACTATTCCTAGTCCTAACCCTTGCCCTTTTCTTAGTCCTAACCCTAACCCTAGATCTAACCCTAACTCCAAATCTAACCCTAACCCTAAGCCTAAGTTTAACACTTATTCTATCCCTAAACTTAACCTTAGGATTAAAACAAAACCAAGCAATAGCCCTAACCCTAAACATTAACTTAAACCAAACCCTAACACTAAACCTAGACCTATCTCTAGCCATAATTGGAGTTCTAACACTAACTTTAAAACTAACACTGACCCTGACTCATATCCTAACACTCAACCTACCTCTAAACACCACCCTCACTCTAAACCAAATTCTAAGAATAACCCTAACAATAATTCAAGTCCTATCCCTAACCCTGATATGAACCCTGACCTGACTCTTATCCTAACACAAACCCTAGCTATAAATATCATACTAAACTTAAACCTAACCCTAGCACTAAACCTAACCATAACACTAAAACTAACCTAATTTTAACCCTAGTTCTTACATTAACCATGGCCCTTACCCATCCCTAACTAACACAAACACTAGCCCTAATCCGAGCCTTAAACCTAGATTTAACCCTAAAACTAACCTTAAAGATAGCCTTAAACCTAGCCCTAAACCGATCCCCTACCCTAAGCAAAACCCTAAACCTAAGGGTAACCCTAGACCTATCCCTAATCCTTAGGTTAACCAAAACCCTAACTCTATTAATATCCCTAACCCTAGCTCTAACCCTATCCCAAAGTCTAACCCCAACACTGATCCTTATACTGAACCTACCACTAATCCTAAATCTAACCCTAACTGTAACAAAAAACCTATGGTAATCCTATACCTAGACCTAACTCTGAAGCTAAATGCCAGCCTAGTTCTAACCATAGCTCAGAACGGAACCCTTATGCTAAAAGTAACCCTAAATCTAACCCTAGTTCTAACCCTCAACCTAATCCTAACTCAAGACTTAATACTAACCATAACCCTAGCCATAACCTTAACTCTAACTGTATCCATTACCCTAAACATTATCCTTGCACTAATGTAACCCTAGTCCTAACCCTAACCCTATCACTATCCCCCAAATTGTCAATTACCCTAAACCTAACCTGAATCCTAAACCTAACCTTATCATTACCCTAATGCTAACCCTAATGCTAATTCGAGCCCTAACCCTAAACTCAAACCTAAACCAAAGCCCAACACTGACCCTGACATTAATAATTCCCCTAGCTCTAAACCTGACTATTACCGTATATCTAACCCTTACACTAGAATTAGCCATAAACCTAACCCTAAAACTATCCCTAACCATAACCCTAGACCTGACTTTAGCCCTAGCCTTAATCCTAGCCCTAAACCTAGCACAAACCCTAGTCCTTATCCTAGCCTATCCCTAACTCTAGGTCTAGCCCTAACACTAACCATAGCTCTAATCTTAGCCCTAATTTAGCCCTATTCCTAACACTAACCCTAACCCTAACCCTAGCCCAAAGACTAACTCTAACACTCCCTTTAGCCCTAATTCTAGTTCTAAACCTATACTTTACTGGAAGCTTAATCCTAGCCTGAACCGTAGGTCTAACCCTAGCCCTATTCATATCCCTGGACATAACTCTAGGTCTAATCCTAACTCTAAATCTAACCCTAAAAATAAGCCTAAGCCTAAACCTAACCCTAAACCTAACCTTAGCCCTAAGCCTAAGGCTAATCCTAAAACTAGCCCTAACCCTATCCCTAGCTCTAAAACTAAACCAAGCCATAGACCTAACCCTAATTCTTAACATAAACCAAGCCCTAATCCTACACCTAGCCTTTAGTGTTAGGGTTACAGTTAGGTTTAGAGTTAGGGTTTGTGTTAGGATTAGGGTTATGTTTACTGTTAGGTGTAGGGTTAGGGTTAGGTTTAGTGTTATGTTTAGTGTTAGGGTTAGGTTTAGAATTAGTGTTAGGTTAGCGTTAAGGTTAGGGTTAGGGTTAGAGTTATGGTAAATTTTAGGGTTAGTGTTAGGTTTAGGGTTAGTTTTAGGGTTTGTGTTAGGTTCAGGTTAGTGTTAGGGTTAGTGTTAGTGTTAATGTTAGTGTTTGAGTTAACTTTAGGGTTAGGGTTAGGGGTAGTTTTAGGATTAGGGGTAGTTTTAGGATTAGGGTTAGGGTTTGTGTTAGGGTTAGGGTCTCTGCTAGGGTTAGGTTTAAGGTAAGTGTTAGATTACATTTAAGGTACAATTAGGGTTAAGGTTAGGGTTAGTGTTAGTGTTAGGGTTTGCATTAGGTTAGGGTTAGGGTTAGTGTTAGGTTTGGTGTTTGTGTTAGGGTTAGCACTATGTTTAGGATTAGTGATAGGGTTAGGGTTAGGGTTAGTTTTAGTGTTAGTGTTAAGGCTCATGTTAGGGTTAGGGTTAGGTTTAGTGTTAGTGTTTGATTTAGGGTTTGGGTTATGTTTAGCAATAGTGTTAAGGTTAGGGATGTTTAGGGATAGCAATAGTGTTAGGATTAGAAATGTTTAGGGTTATGGTTATGGTTAGGGTTAGGTTTAGTGTTAGGGCTTTGGTTACCATTAGATTTAGGGTTAGTGTTAGGGTTAGGATTAGGATTAGTTGTAGGCTTATTTTTAGGGTTAGGGTTAGTATAAAGGTTAGGTTTACAGTTCACATTAGGGTTAGGGTTATAGTTAGGGTTAGGGTTAGGTTACTGTTAGGGTTAGGGTTTTAGTGTTAGGGTTAGAGTAAGGTTTAAGTTTAGGGTTAGTATTAGGGTTAGGGTTATTGATAAGGTTAAGTTTAGCATTTGTGTTAGTGATATGGTTAGGGTGAGTGTTAGGTTTAGGGTTAGGATCAGTTTCAGTGTTAGTGATTGGGTTAGTGTTAGGGTTATGGATAGTGTTAGGATTAGGTATAGGTTTAAGACTAATGTTAAGCATTGGGTGAGAGTTAGTGTTACGGTTAGGGTTAGGGTTCGGTTTAGGTTTAGTGATAGGGTTAGTTTTAGGGTTAGGATTAGTGTTAGAGTAATGGTTAGGGTTAGGATAAGTGTTAAGTTTATGGTTAGTTTTAGGGTTAGGGATAGTGTTACTCTTAGTTTAGGGATAGAATTAGGGTTAGTGTTAGAGTTAGGGTTAGGTTTAGAATTAGGGTTAGGGTTAATGATAGGTTTAGGGATATGTTTAGGGTTAGTGTTAGTGGCAAGGTTAGGGAAGGGGTTAGGGTTAGTGTCAGGGTTATGGTTAAGATCAGTGTTAGATTCAGTGTTAGTTTTAGACATAGGTTTAAGATTAGTGTTAGGGTTAGTGGTAGGATTAGGATAAGGTTAGGGTTCATGTTAGGGTTAGGGTTACCCAGGGCTTAGGCTTAGGGTTAGGGTAAATGTAAGGATTAGGGTTAAGGTTATGGATAGAGTTAGTGTTAGTGTTAGGGTTAGGGTTAGTGTTAGTGTTAATGTTAGGGTTATGGTTAGGATTAGTGTTAGTGTTAGGGTTTGCTTTAGGATTAGGGTTAAGTTTACGGTTAGGGTTAGTGTTATAGTTACTATTAGTGTTAGTGTTAGAGTTAGGTTTAGGTTTAGAGTTAGGGTTATGGTAAGAGTTATGTTTAGTGTTAACTTTAGGGTTATTGTTTGTGTTAGGGTTAAGATTAGGGTAAGACTTAGGGTTTGTGTTACATTTAGGGTTAGAGTTAGGGTTAGTATTAGGGTTAGAATTAGGGTTATTTTTAGCGTTAGTAGTTAGGGTTACATTTAGACTTATGGTTAGGGTTAGGTTTTCTCTTAATGTTAGTGTTATGGTTAACGTTAGACTTAGGGTTAGTGTTCAGGTTACGTTAAGGTTTAGGGTTAGGTTAAGGATTAGGGTTAGGTTTACTGTTAGGATAAGGGTTAGGGTTAGTGTTAGGGTTAGGGTTAGGGGTTTTGTTAGGGTTAGTGTTTGTGTTATGGTTAGGTTTAGGGTAAGGGTTAGTTTAGGGTTAAGGTTAGGGTTAGTGTTAGTGTTAGGGTTATAGGTATGATTAGGTTTAGGTTTAGGGTTTGTGTTATGGTTAGTGTTGGTGTTAGGTTTAGGGTTAGGTTTAGTGTTAGATTTTGGGTTTGTGTTTGTGTTAGGATTAGGATTAGGGTTAGGGTTAGGGCTAGTGTTACTGTTAGGGTTACCATTAGGATTAGGTTAAGTGATAAGATTAGTGTTAATGTTAGGGTTTGTGTTAGATTTAGTGTAAGGGTTACTGTCACCATTAAGGTTAGGATTAGTGTTAGGGTTTATAATTAAGGTTAGTGTTAGTGTTAGTGGTAGGTTTAGGGATAGGTTTAGGGTTAGTGTTAGTGTTAGGTTTAAGGTTCATCATAGTGTTAGGGTTAGAGTTAGAGTTAGGATGAATGTTAGGGTTAATGTTAGGGTTAGTGATAGGGTTAGGGTTAGGGTTTAAATTAGGATTAGGTTTAGGTTTAGTTTTATGGTCATGGTTAGGGTTAGGGTTTTGGTTAGTGTTAGGTTTAGGATTAGGTTTAGTGTTAGGGGAAGGGATAGGTTTAGGTTTAGTGTTAGGGTTAGGGTTTGAGTTAGGGTTTGGTTTTGGGTTAAGGTTAGGGCTAGTGTTCTGGTTAGGATCAGGGTTTGAGTTAGGGTTAGTATTAGTGTTAAACTTTGTGTTAGAGTTAGTGTTAGGGTTAGTGTTAGGGTTAGGTTTGTGGTTACGTTTAGTGTTAGGGTTATGGTGAGGGATAAGTTTAGGGTCAGTGTTACGATTAGGGTTAGGGTTATGTTTACTGTTAGGCTTAGTGTTAGAGTTAGGGTTTATGTTAGGGTTAGGGTTAGCATGAGTGTTAGGATTAGGGTTAGGTTTAGGTTTGGTGTTAGTGTTTGTGTTAGGGTTAAGATTAGAGTTAAGGATAGCGTTAGGGTTAGTGATAGGTTTAGAGTTCGTTTCAGGGTTAGGGTTATGGTTAGTGTTATGGATTTGCTTAGGGTTAGTGTTAGTGTTAGGTTTAGGTTTATGGTTAGTGTTAGCCTTAGGGTTAGGGTTAATATTGGGATTAGGGTTAGGATTAGGGTTAGTTTTAAAGTTAGGGTTGGATTTAGGTTGAGGGTTTGTTTTAGGTTTAGTGTTAGGTTTAGGGTTAGGGTTTTTTTAGGGTTAGAGTTAAGATTTAAGTTAAGTTTAGGGATAGGGTTAGTGTTAAGGTTAGGATTTGCATTAGGATTAGTGTTAGGGTTAGATTTAGGGTTAGGGTTAGGGTTGGGTTAGGGTTAGTGTTAGGGTTAGAGTTAGGATTAGGGTTTGTGTTAGGGTTTCTTTTTTAAGATAGAAAAATTTTCTTTATTAATGTCCACAACCATATTTCTTTAGATACAGAAGTTTTGAACTCAAATATTTAGGAGAAAACAAGTTAGGATTGCATTATTCTGCAACTCATTACAAGTAACATATTGCAAAGCGAAACAGCTTGGAAAAGAGGTTGGGAGAAAAGGAGTGAAGGACGGAAGATAAGTGTTAGGGTTATGGTTAGCTTAGGGTTAGGGTTAGATTTAGTGTTATATTTAGGGATAGGATTAAGGATAGTGTTAGTGTTAGGGATAGCATTAGGGTTAGGTTTAGAGTTAGAGTTAGTTTAGCGTTAGGCTTAGGGTTAGAGTTAGTTTTAGGTTTAGTGTTACGGTTAGGGTTAGTGTTAGGTTCATGATTAATGTTAGGTTTGGTGTTAGCATTAGGGTCATTGTTAGGTTTAGGATTAGGTTTATTGTTCAAGTTAGGGTAAAGTTTACGGTTAGGTAAGTTTTAGGGTTAGGTTTACTGTTAGGTTTATGGTTAGGGTTAGGGTTAGTGTTAGGGTTAGACTGTGGGTTAACGTTAGGTTTAGGTTTAGGGTTAGTGTTAGGGTTTGGCTTTGGGTTAAAGTTATGTTAGGGTTAGTGATAGGGTTAGTGTTATAGTGTGTGTTAGGGTTAGGGATAGTATTAGGTTTAGGGTTACAGTTAGGATTAGTGTTTGGTTTAAGATTAGTGTTAAGGTTAGGGTTAGTGTTAGATTTAGTGTTAGGTTTAGTGTTAGTGTTTGTGTTAAGGTTAAGGTTAGAGTTAGTGTTAGTGTTAGGGTTACAGTTAGGATTAGGGTTACTGTTAGGATTTGTGTTAGAGTTTACATTAAGGTTTGTGTTAGGGTTAAGGTTAGTGTTATGGTTAATTTTAGTGTTAGGGTTAATGTTAGTGTTAGGATCAGTGTTATTGATTGGGTTAGGTTTAGGTTTAGGGTTGCGTTTAGGGTTAGTGTTAGGGTTAGGTTCCGGTTTGTCTTAGGGTTAGGGTTAATGTTTGTGTTAGGGTTAGGGTTAGTGTTAGGGTCAGTTTTAGGGTTAGGGTTAGTGTTATGGTTAATGTTAGGTTTAGAGTGAAGGTTCATCATAGTGTTAAGGTTAGAGTAAGAGTTATGATTAATGTTAAGGTTAAGGTTAGGGTTAGTGTTAGGGTTAGTTTTATGTTAGGGTAGGTTTAGGGTTCATGTTAGGGTTTTGGTTAGTGATAGGGTTTTTGTTAGGTTAAGTTTAGTGATAAGTTTTGTGTTATGATTAGGTTTAGGGTAAGTGTTAGATTAGGTTTAGTGTTAGCATTAGGGTTAGGTTTAGAGATAGAGTTAGGGTTAGCATTAGGGTAAGGATTAGAGTTAGTTTTATGGTTAGTTATAGGGTTAGGGTTAGTGT
The DNA here is from genome assembly GCF_045843805.1 of Urocitellus parryii. NCBI lineage: Eukaryota > Metazoa > Chordata > Mammalia > Rodentia > Sciuridae > Urocitellus > Urocitellus parryii. The sequence goes on along the minus strand of NC_135531.1, from coordinate 171,873,254 downwards.
TACATTTAAGCTTATGGCTAGGGTTAGGTTTTGTCTTAGGGTTAGTGTTATGTTTGAAGTTAGAGTTAGGGTAAGTGTTCAGCTTAGGGTAAGTTTTAGGGTTAGGTTAAGGGTTAGTGTTACGGTTTTTTAGGTTTAGTGTTACAGACTGGGTTAGGGTTAGTGTTAGCGTTAGGGTTTGGGTTAAGGTAATGGTTATGGTAAGGGTTAGTGTTAGGGTTAGGGTTAGTGTTAGGAATAGTATTAGGTTTAGGAATAGGTTGAGGGTTAGTATTAGGGTTAGGGTTAGATTTAGGGTTACTGTTATGGTTACAGCTGGGGTTAGGGTTAGGGTTAGTGTTAGGGTTTGTGTTAGGTTTATTTTAGGGTAAGTGTTAGATTAGGTTTATGGGTAGGATTAGGGTTAAGATTAGGGTTAGTGTTAGTGTTAGGGTGTGTGTTAGGGTTTAGTATCAGGGTTAGGGTTTGTGTTAGAGTTAATGTTATGGTTAGCATTAGGTTTAGGATTAGTAATAGGTTTAGGATTAGTAATAGGTTTAGGGTTAGGGTTAGTTTTAGTGTTAGGGTTAGGATTAGGGTTCATGTTAGGGTTATGGTAGGGGTTAGTTTTAGTATTAGATTAGGGTTAGGGTTAGGTTTAGCAATAGTGTTAGGGTTAGGGAGAGGTTTAGTGTTAGTGCTAGGGTTAGGGATAGGGTTAGGGTTAGTGTTATGTGTAGAGCTAGAGTTCATGTTAGGGTTAGTGTTCACTTTAGGGTTAGGTTTAGGGTTAGAGTTAGGTTTAGCATTAGGGTTAAAATTAGGGTTAGTTTTAGCGTTAGTGATAGTGTTAGGGATTATGTTACGTTTAGGATTATGGTTAAGGTAAGGTTTTGTTTTAGGGTTAGTGTTAATGTTTAAGGTTAGAGTTAAGGTCAGTGTTCGGGTTAGGGTAAGTTTGAGGGTTAGGTTAAAGGTTAGTGTTAGGTTTTTGTTAGGTTAAGTTTTAAGGACAGTGTTAGGTTTAGTGTTAGTGTTAAGGTTTGGGTTAAGGTTAGGGTTATGGTTAGTGTTAGGTTTGGGGTTAGGGTTAGGTATAGTGTTAGGTTTGGCAATAGGTTTAGGGTTAGTGTTAGGGTTAGGGTTAGATTTAGGGTTAGTGTTATGGTGATGGTTAGATTTGGTGTTAGGGTTAGTGTTAGGGTTAGTGTTAGTGTTATTATTAGGGTTAGGGTTAGGTTTAGTGTTAGGGTATGGATTATGGTTAGGATTAGTGTTAGAGTTAGGGTTTCAGTTAGTGTTAGGGTTTGGGTTAGGGTTAAGACTAGGGTTACAGTTAAGGGTTAGGATTAATGTTAGTGTTAAACTTTGCATTAGAGTTAGTCTTAGGGTTAGTGTGATGGTTAGGTTTATAGGTAAGGTTATTGTTAGGGTTGGGGTTAGGTATAATTTTAGGTTAGTTTTAGGGTTAGTTTTAGGTTAGTTTTAGGGTTATGTTTGTGTTTAGGGTTAGGGTTCATGTTAGGGTTAGGTTTAGCGTGAGTGTTAGGTTTAGGGTTAGGTTTAGGTATGGTGTTAGTGTTTGGGTTCAGGTTAGGGTCCTGGTTAAGGATAGTGTTAGGGTTACTGATAGGGTTAGAGTTAGTGTTAGTTCAGGGTTATGGTTAGTGTTAGCCTGAGGGTTAGGGTTAGAGTTAGGGTTAAGATTAGTGTTGGGGTTAGGATTAGGGTTAGTTTTAAATATAGTGTTGGATTTAGGATTACAGTTAGTGTTAAGTTTAGTGTTAGTGTTAAGGTTAGGGTTTTTCTAGGGTTAGGATTAGGATTTAAGTTAAGGTTAGGTTTCGGGTAAGTGTTAGGGTTACAGATAGAATTAGGTTTAGATTCAGGGTTAGGATTAGGTTTAGTGTTGGTGTTAGCGTAAGGGTTAGGTGTAGTGTTAGGTTTAGGATTATTATTAGGTTAGGATTAAGGGTAGAATTAATGTTAGGGTTAGGGTTAGTGTTAATGTTAGAGTTTGCTTTAGGATTAGTGTTAGGGTTGAGTTAGGGGTAGTGGTAGGGTTAGAATTTGTGTTTGTGTTAGAGTTATTTTTAGGGTTATGGTTAGGTTTAAAATAAGGGTTAGGGTTAGGGGTAGTGTTATATTTAGGGTTAGATTTAAGAATAGGGTTAGGTTTATGTTTAGAGTTAGGTTTAGCATTAGGCTTGAGTTTAGGGTTAGTTTCAGGTTTAGTGTTAAGGTTAGAGTTAGTGTAGATGTTAGGTTTATGATTAGGGTCAGTTTTGGTGTTAGCATTAGGTTTACTGTTCGGTTTAGGTTTAGGTTTATTTTTCGTATTAGAATAAGGTTTAGGGTTAGGTAAGTTAGGGGTTAGGTTTACTATTTGGTTTAGGATTAGGGTTAGTATTAGGGTTAGGCTTTGGGTAAAAATTAGGTTTAGGGTTAGTGATAGGGTTAGTTTTAGGGTTTGTGTTAGGTTTAGTGTTAGTGGTAGTGTTAGGTTTACATTTAGGATTAGGGTTAGGGTTAGGATTAGTGTTAGGGTTAGGGTTAGTGTTAGGGTTAGGGTTAGATTTAGTGTTAGGTTTAGGGGTAGGTTTTGTGTTAGGATTAAGGATATGGTTAGTGTTAGTGTTATGGTTAGGGTTAGCGTTAGTGTTAGGATTATTTTTATTGTTCAGTCTTAATTAAGGTTAGTGTTTGGGTTAGCGTTAGTGTTAGGGTTAGTTTTAGTGTTAGGGTTAGGTTTGTGGTTACAATTAGGGTTAGGATTAGGGTTCCAGTTCATTTTAGGATTAGGGTTAGGGTTAGTTTTAGTGTTAGTGTTAGAGTTAGTGGTAGGGTTACTTTTAAGGTTAGAATTAGTATTACGGTTATGATTAGGGTTAAGGATAGGGTTAGGGTTAGTCTTGGAGTCAGGGAAAGATATATGGTAAGTGTTAATGTTAGGGTTAAGTTTAGGTTTAATGTAACAAATAGGGATAGGCTTAGGCTTAGGGTTAGTGTTAGAGTTAGGGTTAGGGTTAGGGTTAGTGCTATGTTAAGGGTTAGGCTTTGGGTTATTTTAAGTGTTAGGTTTAGTTTAAGAGTTAGGTTTAGTGTTAGGGTTATGGTTAGCTTTAGGGTAAGGGTTATGTTTTGTGTTAGTGTTAGGGGTTGTGTTACAGTTAGGCTTAGATTTAGGGTTAGGGATATGGATAGGATTAGGGTTAAAATTAGGGTAGGTTAGGGTTAGGGTAAGTATTAGGTTTACAGTTAGGGTTACTGTGAGGTTTAGGTTTAGGGTTAGGGTTAGGCTTAGGGTTTGTGTTAGGGTTAGGGTTAATTTTAGGTTTTATGTTAGTTTTAAATTTAGGGTTACATTTATGTTTAGGGTCAGGGATAGGCTTAGGTTTGGAGTTAGGGTTATTGTTAGGGTTAGGGTTAGGTTTAGGGTTAGTGTTAGGGTAAGGTTTAGTGTTAGTTAAGTGTTAGGGTTAGGGTTATGTTAAGTTTAGAATTATGGTTTATGTTAGGGTTTGTCTTGGGTTTATGGTTAGGGTTAGGTTTAGGATTACGGTTAGGGTTAGGTTAAGATTCATGGTTAGAGATAGGGTTTGTTTTAGGGTTAGAGTTAGGTTAAGATTGGGATTATGGTTAGGATTAGCATTAGAATTAGGTTTAGGCATAGTACTAGGGTTAAGGTTATGGCTAGGTTTGGTGTTAGGGTTTAGGTTAGGTTTAGGGTTAGTGTTAGGTTTAGCATTAGGTTTAGGTTTTGGGTTAAGGTGTTAAGGAAGGGTTTGGTTTAGTGTTAGGTTTCAGGTTACGGATAGGATTAGGGTTAGTGTTAGGGTTATGTTTATGGTTAGTTAAGATCAGGTGAAAAAAAATATTTGCTGAGATTTCAGTAAACTCAGAGTTCTGTGGAAGTTTGGCAAGCACTTTCAAATGAAAGTGTATTTTGCTTGCCTCTGCAACAGGGAACAAAGCATAGAGAGAGCACTGAGACCTAATGGAGTGTGTCAAGTTTCAAGTTGCTAACACAAACCGTGTTTAATTTAGAGTTCCAAATTCATCCCTCTATATAGGTGTAAACAAAGTGAAACCTAAAAATTTAAACTGTTCCTGCAAACGAATGCTTCAACCTAGAAGAACTAAATTTGGGGGGCCAAGTGGGACTGGATCGTCAATCTATACCACCAAGTATCATCAAGATGGGGTGAAAAAAATACTTACTGGGATGCAGGAAACTCGTAGTTCTGTGGAAGCTTGGCAAACATTTTCAAATCAAAATGATTTTTCTTGCCTCTGCCTAAGGCTAATGCAAGAGGGAACAAAGCATAGAGAGTGTACTGACAACTAATTGAGTGTGTCAAGTTTCAAGCAGCTAGCACAAACCCTGTTTGATTTAGAGTTCCAACTTCATCAATCCCTATAGGGGAAAACGAAGTGACACCTAAAACTTCAAAGTGTTCCTGCAAAGGAGCGCTTCAACCTTGAAGACCAAAATTTGGGGGCCCAAGTGTGACCAGAATACTGATCATTGTGGCCAAGTATCAAAAAAATCGGGAGAAAAAATATTTGCTGGTATTTCAGTAAGCTCAGAGTTATGTGGAAGCTTGGCAAATGCTTTAAAATGAAAGTGATTTTTCCTTGCCACTGCTTAAGGCTACTGCAAGAGAAAACAAAGCATAGAGAGTGCTCTGAAAACTATTTCAGTGTGTCAAATTTCAAGTAGCTAACCCAAACCGTGTTTGATTTAGAGTTCCAACTGCATCTATCCCTATAGGGGAAAATGAAGTGAAACCTCAAATTTCAAAGTGTTCCTGCAAATGAACACTTCAAACTAGAAAAACAATTTTTTTTTGGGGGGGGCAAGTGCAACTGGATAAGTGTTACTTACTTCAGCTGATATTGTTGATACATAGTAGGAATAATCAGAACTCAGGACGCACTTGCCCTTTCAAATTGCATTCTTCTATGTTGAAATGTTCATTTGCAAGAACACTTTGAATTTTTAAATTTCCATTTGTTTTCCCCTATAGGGGAATGCATTTTGAATGCAGTTTCAATTCAAAATCAAACACGTTTTTTTCTAAAAGGTTAAAACTTGACACACTGAATAAGTTCTCAGTGCGCTCTGCATCCTTTGTTCCCTCTTGAAGTAGCCCTAAGCAGAAGCAAGGAAAAAAAAAAAACACTAACCCTAACCTTAAACCTAACCGAATCCTAAACCACACCCTAACACTAATTCTAAAAATAACCTTAAACCTAACCCTAAACCTAACCCAAACTCTAACCCTAACATAAATCCTAAACCTAAATTAAAACCTAACACAAAACTGAACCCTAACTCTAACCCTAAACCATAAGCTAACCCTAACCACAACACTAATCCATAGGCAAAACCAAACCTTATTGCTAATCCTAACCATAATCCTATTGCTAACCCTAAACCTAACCCAAAACCTAATGTGAACCCTAACAGAAACCATAATCCTAACCTTAACCCAAAGCCTAACATTAACCCTAATGCTAACCCTAACACTAATCCTAACCCTAATCCTTACCCTAACTCTAGCCCTAAACAAAACTGTAATAGTAACCCTCACAGTAACCCTAACACAAACCCTAACCCTAACACTAATCCTAACACAAACCCTAACTTTAACCCTAACCATAACACTGACCATAACCTATTTTTAACACTAAACATAAGCTAACACTAAACCTAAACCTAACCCTAAAACTAAACTTAACCCTACACCTCAACCTAATCCTAACACTAACTCAAACCCTAACCCAAACCCTTAGCCTAAATCTAAATTTAACTCAAACCCTAACCCTAATCGTAACCCTAACCTAACCCTAAACCTAACCCTAACCTGAATCCTGTGACTGAAACCCTAACTCTAACCCTAACCCTAACACAAACCCTAACCCAAACCCTAACACTAACCTTAAAACTAACCTTAACCTTAACTCTAACCTTAAACCTAACCCTAACACAAACTTTAACCATAACTGTAATGCTAACTCTAACACTTACCATAACCCTAAACCTAAACCTAACACAAACCCGAACACTAACCCTAACACTAAAACTAAACCTAAACCTAAACCTAACCCTAAACCTACCTCTAACCATAACCCTAATCCTAATCAGAACACTTAGCCTAATTCTAACTCTAAACCTAACACTATCATTAACCTTAAAACTAACACTAAACCTAGCACTAAAAGTAAAACTAATCCTAAACCGAACCTGAACTTTAACCCTAACCCCAACACTACCCTAACAGTAACCCTAACCCTAACCTTTTCCCTAACAGTTACCTTAACCCTAAGCCTAAACATAACCCTAACCCTAACACAAACCCTAACACTAACCATAACAAAACCCTAACTTAATAGTAACACTACCCTAACTATAACCCTACCCTAACCCTGATCATAAAACTAAACTAAACACTAACCCTAACCCTGACATTAACACTAAACCTAACCTTAATCCTAAATGAAACCCTAACAAGGGGCTAGAGATGTGGCTCAAGCGGTAGCGTGCTCACCTGGCATGTGTGCAGCCCAGGTTTGATCCTCAGCACCACATACAAACAAAGATGTTGTGTCCACTGAAAACTAAAAAATGAATATTAAAATTCTCTCTCTCTTTAAAAAATAAAAATATAAAATAAAGGCTCCATGTGGGCCTCATGACTATCATTAAAAAAAAAAAACTAACAGAAACCCTAACCCTACCCCTAACCTAATATAATTCTAAACATAATCCTATCCCAAATCCTAAATGTAACTGTAACCCTAACCCAAACCAAAACCCTAACCCTAACAAGATTCCTAAACCTAACTCTAGTACTAATTCTAAATGTTACCCTAAACCTAACCCTAATCCTAACCCTAACCCTAACCCTTACCTAACACTAAACTTAACCATAACCCTAAACCTAACACTACCCCTAAATCTAACCCTAAACCTAATCCTTACAATAACCCTAACAATAATCCTAACCCTAACACTTACTCTAACCTTAACCCTACCTCTAACTGAAAACTTAGTATAACCCTAAACCTAACCCTAAACCTTACACTAATCCTAACCCTCACCCTAACTCTAAACCTGACCCTAAAAAAAAAAACTAACCCTAAACCTAAAATGAACCTTAACCCTAACCATAACCCTAACCTTAACCTAACCATAACCCTAACCCTAAAAATAACCCTTAACCAAACAATATCCTAACTGTAACCCTAACTCATATCCAAAACCTAAGCCTAACCCTTATTCTAAACCTAACACTAACTCTAACTATAACCAAAACCCTAACCCTAAACAAACCCTAGTGCTAACAATAACACTAACACTAACCATAAACCTTTCACTCACCCTAACCCTAACCATAACTCTAACATTAATACCAATTGTAATTCTAAACCTAACCCTAACCCTTACCCTTACCCTAAACCTAACCCTAACTAGAACCCTTACAATAACCCTAACACTAATCTTAAACCTAACACTTACTCTAACCCTAACCCTAACCTTAATACTTACCCTATCCCTAAATCTAATCCTAACCCTAAACTAACCCTAACTTTTACCCTAACACTAATCCTAACTCAAACCCTAACCTGTAACCCTAAAATGAATTTTAACCCTACTCTAACCCTAACCCTAACCTAACCATAACACTAACCCTAAAAATAAACCTTAACCTAACACTATTCTAAACCTAACCCTAATCCTAAACCTAACCCTAACCATAACCCTAAACCTAACACTAACTCTAACTCTAAAACTAACCCTAACACTAAACCTAATCCAAACCCTATACCTAGCCCTTGCACTAAACCTAACACTAACACTAATACTAACTGTAGCTCTAACCCTAATCCTAAGCCTAACCCTCACCCTAAACCTAACCCTAAATCTGACACCAACCCTAACCCTAACCCTAACCCTTAAAGTAACCCAACCCTAAATTTAAACCTAACTTTAACCCTAATACTAACCATAAAAATAAACTTAACCCTAACCCTAACACAAACCGTAACCCTAACACTAACACTAACACAACCCCTAAACCTAATCCTAACCATAACACTAACAGTAACCCTAACACAAACCTAACCCTAATTATAACACTAACCCTAAACTAACCCTAACCCTAAACATAACACTAAAACTAAACTCTAATCCTATTCCTATCCCTAACACTAACTCTAACCCTATTTCTTATTCTAAATCTACTCCTAACACAAACCTTAACCCTAATAACTAACACTAATCCTAAGCCTAATACTAACTCTAATCTAAAACCTAACCCTAAAACTAATTTTTGAACTACACCTAACACTAACCATAACCGTTACCCTAAATCTAACACTAACCCTAACACTAACCCTAATCTTAACACTTACCCTAACACTAAAACTAACCATAACCCTCACCCTAAAACAAATTCTAACCCAATTTCTAACACTAATTCCAACACTAACCATAAACCTAGAACTAAACCTAAACCTAACCCTAACCTTAACACTGTCCTAAAGCTAACTTTAACCTTAAACCTAACCCTAACTCTAATCCTAAACCTAACACTAACCCTAACCCTAACGGAAACCATAACCCTATCCCTAACTCTAACCCTAATCCTAACCCTAAGCCTAACCCTTACACTAACCCTATCCCTAACACTACACCTAACACTAATTCTAACCATAAATCTGTCCCTAACCCTAACACTAACCCTAACCCCAACTCTAACATTAACACCAACACTAACCCTAATCATAATTCTAACACTAACCTTAAAAATATCCCTAACCCTAACATTATCCCTATCTCTAACTCTAGCACTAACACTTAACCTATCCCTAAATCTAACACTAACACTAACCCTAACCCTGAAATGAACCGTAATTCTTTCATAACACTAACAATAACCCTGACCCTAACCCTAACCGAAGCACTGACCCTAAACCTAACCCTAACACTAACCCTAACCATAATTAAACCCTAATACTAACCCTAACACAAATTCTAACCCTAAACCTAAAACTTACCTTAACCCCAAACCTAAAATTTACCTTAACCCTAAACCTAACACAAACCCTAACACTAAACCTAAACCTAATCATAAATCTACCCTAAGAGAAACCCTTACCCTAACCCTAAACTTAAACTTACCCTAACCCTAAGCCTAACCCTAACCCTAACACTAACCCTAATCCAAAATATAAACTTAACCCTAACAATTACTCCAACAGTTACAGTAACCCTAAAACTTACCCTAAAACTAACACTAGCCAAAACCCTAACCCTAACACTAACCCTAAACCAAACACTAAACCTATTGCTAATTTTAACTCTAACCCTAAACTTGACACTAACACTAACCCTAACAGTAAACTTAAACCTAAGACTAAACTTAACCCTAAACCTAACACTAACCCTAACCCTAACACAAACCCTAACCCTAACTATAACACTAATCCTAACCCAAACCTAACCCTAACCCAAAAACTAACACTATTCCTAATGAAAACACTAACAATAACAATAACACTAACCCTAACCCTAACACTAACACTAAACCTAACCCTAAACAAAACCCTAAATCTATGCCTAATCCTATCTGTAAACCTAACACTAACCCTTTCCCTAACCTTAACTTAAATCCTAACCCTTACCCTAAAAAATCCCTAACCCTAACCATAATCCTAAACCTAACCCTAAATACCACCCTAACTTTATAACTAACCTTAATCCTAATCCTAAACCAAACACTAATATTAACGCTAAACCTGTCTCTAACCCTTAGGCTAGCACTAACCATAACCTTAAACTGACACTAACACTAACCCTAAACCTAACTAATCCTAACCATAACACTAACCATAACCCTAACTCTAACACTAACTCTAAACCTATCACTAAACGTAACACTATCCTTAATCCTAACCCTAACCCTAACACAAACACTAACACCAAATCTAAACTTAAACATAACCCTAACACTCATGTTAATTCTAACCCTAACATGAACACTCAACCTAAACTTAACACTTACCCTAAACGTAGACATAACCCTAACCCTAAAATTATTCCTAAACCTAACCCTAACTGTAACCATAAACATAAACCTAATCCTAAAACTAACCCTAACACTAACTCTAAAACAAAGTTTAACACTAACACTAACAATAACTGAAAACATAATCCTAACCTTAAACCTAGCCCTAAACCAAACCCAAACTGAACCCTAACTCCAACCCTAACCCTAACCCTAACACTAAACCTAACCCATACTCTGACACTAAACCTAACCAAAACACTAACCCTAAGCCTAACCCTAACCGTAACCATAACACTAACCCTAAACCTAACCCTAACCATAAAACTAATATTAAACATATTCCTAAACCTAACACTATACCTAAACCTAACCCTAACCCTAAATCTAACACTAACCCTAACCTTAACCCTCAGATTAATCCTAACTCAAACTCTAAACTTAACAATATGATGAACCTCAACTTTAACCATAATACTAATGCTAACCCTAACCCTAAACCTAACACTAATTCTAAACCAAACACTAACCCTAAACCTAAAACTAACACTAACAGTAACACTGACACTAACCCTCACTCTAACCCTAGCAGAAAACCCAACACTAACCCTAACCCTAACACTAACCCTAATGCAAACCGTAACACTATCACTAATCCTAACACTAACTCTAATCCTAAAGGTACTCTTAAAAATAACACTAACCATAACCCTATCCCAACCCGTAACTTTAACAAACCCTAAACATAACCATACCACTAAGCCTAACCCTCACTCTAACAGTAACCCTAACCCTATCAATAACCATAACCCTAACCCTAACCCTAATCTTAACAGAAACGCTAGCCCTAACCCTAACCCTAACCCTAACACTAACTTTAAACCTAAACCTAACCTTAACTTGAATCCTATTTTTAACATAACCCTAACCATTCACCTAAACCTAACCCTCACACCTAAACCGAAACCTAACACTAACCCTAACTCTAACACTAACACTAACCCTAAACCTAAGTATAACCATAACCCAAATAGTAATGCTAACACAAAAAATAAACCTAACCTTAACACTAATCCTAACCCTAACCCAAAATCTAAACCCAAATCTAACACTAACCCTAAGTCTAAACCTAGCATGAATCGTAAACCTAACGCTCATTGTAACCCTAACAAAACTAAAACCCTAAACTTAACTCTAAACCTAATACTAACCCTAAACGTAACCCAAACCCTAACCCTAACCCTAACCCTAACCCTAACACTAACCCTAAACCTAACCCAAATCGTAACCGTAACTCTAAACATAATCCTAACGGTAACCGTAACACAAACCCTAATCCTAACCCTACAACTAATTTTAACACAAACCCTGACTCTAATTTTACACTAACACGTATTCTAACCCTAACTCTAAACCTAATCCTAAACCTTAACCTAACCCTAATCCTAAACCTAATCCTAACACTAACTTTAACCCTAAAACTAACACTGACCCCAACACTAACCCTAACCATTACACAAACCGTAACTCTAACCATAACCCTTAACATAACCCTAAAACTAACTCTAACCTAACACTAACCCTAAAACTAACCCTAACCTTTATCCTGTGACACTAACCCTAACCCTAACCCTACAAAGAACCCTAAACTTAAGCCTTGTCCTAACCGTAACACTAACACTAACCCTAACTCTAATCCCAACACTAACTCTATGACTAAACCTAACCATAACCCTACACTTAACACTAATTCTAACCCAAACACGAAAACCCTAACCCTAACCCTAACACTAACCCTAACTCTAATTCTAAATCTAACATAAACCTATCCCAAAACATAACACTAACCCTAAAACTAGACCTAATCCAAACACTAACGATTACACTAACCCTAACTGCCGCAACCTGGCTGGGCACAGAAACACGAACCGCTCAAGCGGGAAACAAAGCTTTATTTAAAAAAGCTGCCAGCATCCCGTGTGCCCTGCTAGCCAGCCGGTCGACCCACATGTGTCACCGGAACCGGGCGCCTGGACCTCCCCCGGAAGTTCCCTCCTACTATCCTTCCCCAACCAATGGGAACTCTCCCATTACATGAGTGACATGAGTAACCTAAGTCCCATAACAGGCTGAGGTGAACAGCAGGAGTCCAATTTTCATATGAATGTAAAGCTTAACATAATCATATCATCTCAATGGCTAGCTGGCAGTCACCTAAACCAAAGGTACCATGTATCATAATACTTTTGCTGTGGCTCCTAGCACCTAACCATAACCCTAAACCTCGCCCTAACCCTATAAGTAACCCTAAACCTAAACTTAAATCTATCACTTATCCTAACGCTAACCTTCACCCTCAATCTAACTCTAACCCTTAACCTAAATCTAAACCTAACACGAACCCTAACCTAAAAATAACACTAACCCTAACCCTAACCCTAATATAACACTAACACTAACCCTATCCATAACCCTAATCCTAAACATAACCCTAACCCTAACCATAACCATAACCCTAAGTGTAACCCTAAGAAAAACCCTAAAGTTAAGCCTAACACTAAACATAACCCTAACACTAACCCTGAACCTAATTCTAAACCTAACCCTAACCCTAATCCTAACACAAATTATAACAATAACCCTAATTCAAAACCTAACATTAACCGAACCCTAACCCAAACAGTAACACTAACCATAACCCTAAACCTAACCCTAAGACTAACCCTAACCCTAACCCTAACACTGAACCTAAGCCTCAGGCTAACTCTACCCATAACCCTAACACTAAACCTAACACGAACCCTAAAGCTAACTCTAAACCCAACACTAATCCTAATGCAAACTCTAACCCTAAAGCTAACCAAAAACCTTAAAATAACACTAACCAGAACTCTAACCCTAACACTAACATGAATTGTAACTGTAACCCTTAACCAAACAGTAAAATTAACCCTAACTTAAATTCTAACCTTATCCCTAAATCTAACCCTATCCCTGATCCTAACTTTATTTCTAATACTAGCCCCAACCCCAACACTAAACCTAACCCTAACACTAACTCTAAACCTAACCCTAACCCTAACAGTAACCCAAGCCTCACCCCAACCCTTACCCTAACACAAACCCTAAACCTAACCCTAAACTTAACAATAACACTAATCCTAACCCTAAACATAACCCTAAAACTAACAGTAACCCTAACCCTAACACTAACCATAAACCACACCCAAAACCTAACACTAAGACTAACCCTAACCCAAACCCTAACCCTAATCCTAACACTAACACTAACCATAACCATAACCCTACCCTAACCTAACCCTAAGCCTTACACAAAACCTAACCTAAACCATAACCCTAACCCTAACCCTCACACTAAAACTAACACTAACCCTAACCCAAATGTTAACACTAAATCTTACCCCAATGCTAACCCTAACACTAACTCTAAACCTAACTCTAAACCTAACACTACTGTTAACCCTAATTGTTAACCTAACACTAACCCTAACCCTCATTGTAACCCTAAAACTAACCCTAATACTAACCCTAAGCTTCACTGCAACCCTAATACTAAATGTACCACTAAACCGAACCCTAACACTAAACGTAATGCTAAATCTAAACCCATGACAAACCCTAACTCTAACTCTAATGCTTAGTCTAATACTAACCGTAATCCTAATCCTAAACCTAAACCTTACATAAACATAACCCTTCCCTAACAATAACTATAACAATAACCCTAACTCTAAACCTTACCCAAACCTAACCCTAGCCCTCACAGTAACCCTAACCCTAAACCTAACACTAATACTAACTCAATACCTAACATTATACCTAAACCTAATTATAACCCTAACCGAAACTCTAATGCTAAACCTAACACTAACCTTAACACTAACCCTAACTCTAAACCTAACACTAGCACTAACCCTAACCCTCACACTAACATGAACTCTCTCACCCTATTCCTAACCTTTACCTAAACCTAACATAAACCTAAATTTAATTCTAACTGTAACACTAAACCTAATAGAAAACCTAAGCCTAAGTTTAGCACTTAACATAACCTTAACCATAAAACTAATCGAACACTAACAATAACCCTAACCCTAACTCTAACGCTCACCCTAACCCTAAACCTAACACTAATCTCAATCCTAAACCTAACACAAACAAAAAACTTAACCCCATTCGAAACCCTAACCCTAACACTAACACAAGACCTAAATCAAAAACTAACCCTAACCATATTACTAACCCCAACCCTAAAGTTAACACTAAATCTCACATTAACCCTAAACCTTACCCTAACCCTAAATCTTTATCTAAAACTAACCCTAACTCTAACGTAACACTAACATTAACCATAATTCTAACCCTAACCCTAACCCTAATAATAACCCTAACCCTAACACAAACTCTAAACTTAAACCTAACCCTAACCCTAAAACTTACCCCAATCCTAACCCTAACACTAACCCTAACCCTAACACAAACCCTAACCCTAAACCTACCATAACACTAATTCTAACACTAATCCTAACCCTAACCCTAAATCTAAAACTAAACCTAACTCTAACCCTAACCCTATCTGTAACCCTAAGCCCAACCCTAACCCTAACTCTCACCAACACAAAACCTAAACCTCACCCTAACCCTAACCCTAAACCTATAACTAACCCTAACAATAACAGTAAACCTAACCCTAACACTAACCCTAACCCTAACACAAACCCTAACCCTAAACCTACCATAACACTAATTCTAACACTAATCCTAACCCTAACCCTAAATCTAAAACTAAACCTAACTCTAACCCTAACCCTATCTGTAACCCTAAGCCCAACCCTAACCCTAACTCTCACCAACACAAAACCTAAACCTCACCCTAACCCTAACCCTAAACCTATAACTAACCCTAACAATAACAGTAAACCTAAACCTAAATATAACCCTATCCGAAACACTAATGCTAAACCTAAACCTAACACTTCACCCTAACACTAATCCTAACTTTAACCCAAACCCTAAACCTAAACCTAATACGAACGCTAATACTAACATCAACCCTAACCCTAACCATAACCATAATTTAACCCTAAAACTAGCTTTAACACAAACACTAATCCTAAATCTAAACCTAAACCTAACCCTAACCCTAATATTAACCCTAATGCTAACTTAACTCTAAACCTAATGCTAAATTTTATCATAACTTAAACTATAACACTAACCATAATCCCAACACAAACAGTAACCCTAAACCTAACACTAACCCTAACCTTAAAACTAACACTAACCCTAACCCTAACAATAAAACTCACACTAATTGTAACCATAATCCTAACCCTACAACTAAAACTTACTCTAACCCTAATTCTAACCCTAACCATAACATTAAACCTAACCCTAACCCTAACAATGATAGCCCTAACCCTAACCAAAATTCTAACCTCAACCCTAACCCTAGACATAACCGTAACACAAACCATAACCCTAAACATAATAGAAACCTAACCCTAACCAAACCTAACACTAACCCAAAACCTTAACCTATCACTAACACTAACCCTAAACCTATCCCTAACACTAACCATACCCTAATCCTAATGGTAAGAAAATCCTTAACCCTAAACCTATCGATAACACTAACCCTAAAACTATCCCTAACCTTAAAACTAAACCTAACCATAAACTTAACCCAAACACTAGCCATAACCCTAAACCTAACAGTAAACCTAACCCAAACACAAACCCTAAACCTAACCCTAACCCTAACCCTACCAGTAACTCTTACCCTAACCCAAACTCTAACCTAACACTATCCCTAAGCCTCACCTTAACACTAACCCTAACCCTAACACTAACCCTAACCCTAATTCTAAAACTGTTTGGAAACCTATCTTTGACACTAATCCAAACACTAATCCTAACCCTAAACATAACAATAACCCTAACACTATCCCCAACCCTAACCCTAAACCTAAACCTAACCTAATTCTAACTCTAATCCTAACCCTTATTGTAACCCAAACTATAGCAATAACCATAAGCCCAACACAAACCCTAACCCTAAACTTAACACTAACCCTAACTCTAAATCTAACAATAACCCTAACTCTACCCCTGACACTAAAACTAACACTAATTTTAACCATAACCCTAACAGTAAACCTAAAACTTATGTTAATCCTAATTCTAACCCTAAGCCTAAAATTAAACCTAATCCTAATTCTAAAACTAACCATAACCCTAACCCTATCCGCAATTCCAACCTCAACCCGAAACTAACCCTAAGGGTAACAAAAACCATAACTCTGACCACAGCTATAACTGAAACCTAACCCTAACCAAAACCTAACCTACCACTAACCCAAAAGTTTACCCTATCCCTAACACTAACCATAAACTTAAACCTATCCCTATCACTAATCACACCCTAACCCTAGCCCAAATGGTAAGAAATACCTTAACCATTAACCTAACGATAATACTAACCTAAAAATTCTCCCTATCCCTAACAGTAAACCTAACCCTAAACTTAACTCAAATACTAACAATAACCCTAACACTAACCATAACCTAACCAAAACACAAACCATAAACCTAACCCTAACCCTAACATTAACTCAAACCATAACCCAAACCCTACCTAACACTAACCCATAGCCTCAACTTAACCCTAACCCTAATACTAACCCTAACCCTAATTTTAACAGTATCTATAAACCTAACTAACACTAACCCAAACACTAATCCTAACCCTAACCATAACCCTAAATGTAACACTAATCCTAACCCTAAACCTAACACTAAACATAACCTAACAATAACCTTAACCCTAACCCTAACCGTAACCCTAACCCTAACAATAACCTTTACCCTATAACTAACCCTGAACCTAACCCTAACACTTACCCTAAAACTAACCATAAACCTAACACTAAACCTATCCTTAACCCTAACCCTAACCCTAACATTAAACCTAACACTAACCTTAAACTACCCTGACCCTAACCCTAACATAACCCTAAACCTAACCATAACCATAACTTAACAAAAAACGTAACCCAAAACATAACCCTAACCCTAACATAACACTAACACTAACCGTTTCCTAAATTTAAACTTAATACTAATTCTAACACTAAACCTAACACTAACCCTAAACGTAACCCTAACCTTAACCCTAACACTAACCATTATTCTAACTCTAACACTAACACTAAACTCAACCGTATTCCTATCACAAACCCTAATCCTAAACCTAAACCTAACCTTAACCTTAAACTTAACCCGACACTAATATTATCCCTAACCCTAACACTTACCCTAACCTACCCGTAACCATAAAACTAACCCTAATCTAACTCTATGCCTTACTTTAACCCTCTTACTAACCATAACACAAAACCTAAATTGAACTTTAACACACACGCTAATCATAACACTTACCCTAAGACAAATCATAACATTAACTCTAATACTAACCCTAACACTAAACCTAGCCCTAATCCTAACCCTAACTCTAAAACTAAACCTAAACATAACCCAAACTCTAACTCTAACTCTAATTCTAACCCCAAAACTAACCCTAACCATAACCCTAAATGTAATCCTAAAATTAACCCTAAACTTAACCCTAACCCTAAATGTAACACTAACTGTAACCCTAATTCTAAACAAAAAGTATCCTTAAACTATCCCAAACCCAAACCCTAACCCTAACTCGAACCCTAACCCTAACTCGAACCCTAAACCTCACAGTAACCCCAACCCTAACCGTAACACTTAAACTAACACTGACCCTAACCTTAACACGAACCCTACAACTAAACACAACGTAACATTAAACATAAACCTAACCCTATCCCTAATCCTAACACTAAACCTAACCTAAACTCTAACCCTAACTCTAATGTAACCCTAATCATAACCCTAACAAAAACCCTAACCCAAACCATAACCTTAACCCTAACCTAACCCTAACCCTAAACCTTACATAACACTAACCCTAACTCTAAAACTAAAACTAATTCAAACCCAGATCTTAACACTAACCCTTACCCCAAACCTAACTCGATACTAACCCTAACCCTAAACTTAAACCTAACACTAAACTTAACTCTAACTATACCCTAACCCTCACATTAACCCTAACCCTAACACTAACCCTAACACTTACCATAACCCTAAAACTAACCCTAAGCCTCAATCTATACCTAATTCTAAAAATAAAACTATCCCTAACCCTAACCCTAACACAGGCTCTAAACCTAATCCTAACCCTATCACAAACGATAACTCTAATGCTAACACTAATCCTAATACTAACCCTAACGCTAAAACTAACCCTAAGACTAACTCTAATTCTAACTTTAAACCTAACCCTGATCCTAACCATAACCCTAAACCTAAACCTAACCCGAACCTAAACATAACCCCAACCCTAACCCTAACAATAATCCTAACCATATCCCTAATCCAAATCCCTACCCTAACCAACACCCCAACCCTAACACTAATGCAACACCAACCCTAACAATAATCCTAATTATAACACAAATCCTAACCCAAACCAAAACCCTATATTTAACCTAACCCTAAACCTAACCCTTAAATATCCCTAACCCTAAACCTCACCCGAAACCTAACCATAACTCTCCCGAATCGTAACATGAACCATAAATCTAACCCAAATCCTAATTTAACCCAAACCCTAATGCTAACCCTAACACTAATTCTAACATTAACCATAACTGTAGCCATTATACTAACCCTAACCTTAACCATAAATGAACCTAAACCTAACACTAAACCTAAATCTAACCCTAATCCTAACCTTTATAATAACCCTAAACATAACCTTAAGTGTAATCCCAACTCAAACCGTAACCCTAAAGCTAATACTAACCTAAACTCTAACCTAACTCTGAACCTAACCCTAACCTTGAAACCAAAACTGACTCTAATCCTAACCCTATCCCTAAACTAAAATTTTACCCTAAACTAAAATCTTACCCTAAACTAAAATTTTACCCTAACCCTAGCCGTAATCCTAACACTAAACCTAACTGTAATCCTAATTGAAACTCTAAACCTAACCCTAACTCTAACCCTAATAGCAACCCTAACCCTAACCCAAATATTAACCCTAACACTAACCCTAACCCTAACTCTAACACTAACCATAACCCTAAAAAAAACCCTACCACTACACCTAACAATAACCCTAATCCTAAAACTAAATCTAACCTTGACCCTAATTCTAACCGTAAGCTAACCTTAAACCTAACCCTAATCCTAAGACTAAACCTTAACCTAAATATAATGCTAAACCTAACTATAACCCTAACCCTAAGCCTAATGCTAACCCTAACCCTAACACTAACACTAACCTTAAAACTTAACCTAACACTAATCCTAACATTAACTTTAACATTAACCGAAAACCTAACCCTAACCCTAACCTAAACATAATCCTAAACCTAACCCTAACACTAACCCTAACCCTGACCTTATCTTGAACCCTAACTCACCTAAATCTAACCGTAAACCGAACCCTAACAGGAACTGGAACCGGAACCTTAAATAAAATCCTAACCATTACCCTAAGACAAATCCTAACCCTAATGCTAACACTAACCCTAAACCTAACCCTAACATAAAACCTACACTAACACTAATTTTAACCATAACCCTAGCCCTAACCCTAAATCTTACCCTAACCCTTACCCTAAAACTTACCTTAACATTTAACCTAACCCTAAACTTAACCCTAACCCTAACCCTAATTCTAACCCCAAACCTAATCCTAACTATAACACTAACCCTAACCCTAACCCTAACCCTAACCCTAATTCTAACCCTCTCCTTAACCATAACTCTAACCCTATCCCTAAAGTATCACTAACACTAACACTAACTCTATCCCTAAACCAAACCCAACCTTGACCCTAACCCTAATAATAGCCCTAAACGTAACCTGACCCTAATCATAAACCTAATCCTAAAACTAAACTTAGCCCTAACCCTAACACTAACTGCTAAGAGCCATTGCCAAGTAGGAATGACGCATGGCAATTTCTTTGTCAGCGTACTCCATGTTGCTTAGAGGAAGGACTCTCCATTGTGGAAATGGGCTTGCCTTCGGACCCAGGTCATTTGCAGTGACATTGCATGTATGCTTGAGTAAGGTGACTTTGCTCAAGGACCAGGGCGGATCCGGGTTTAGGGCAGATCAGGTTTTAGGGAGTATCCTGCTCCTTGGGTTTAGGGTGGTTCCAGGTTTAAGGTGTACTCTGCTGGGAGTAGGGCGTATCCTGCTGCCTCAGGCACTCCCCCTCCTTGAGTTCCCGTTGAGTTCTCGCGGGATTCAGAGAGTATTTGGGATTGAGAACGTGGATTTCCCCAGAATGTGTATAGAGTGCCGGTGTGAGTTCGGAAATAAAGAATTGCTGTTTGAATCTACAAGGCTGTGAGTGGCTCGTGATTTTGTGCCCAGCCAGACTGCAGCAACTAACCCTAAACCTAACACAAACCCTAAAACTAACCCTAACACAAACCCTAGCCCTAACAGTAACTTTAAATCGAACACTAATGCTAAGCCTAAACCTAAACCTAATCCTAACAATAACTCTAAACCTAATTCTATCCCTAACCCTAACAGTTACTTTAACCCTAACCCTAACCCTAACCCTAACCTAATACTAACCCTAAGCCTCACCATAACCTTAACCCTAACCCTAAAACTAACCCTAACACAAACCCTAGCCCTAACAGTAACTTTAAATCGAACACTAATGCTAAGCCTAAACCTAAACCTAATCCTAACAATAACTCTAAACCTAATTCTATCCCTAACCCTAACAGTTACTTTAACCCTAACCCTAACCCTAACCCTAACCTAATACTAACCCTAAGCCTCACCATAACCTTAACCCTAACCCTAAAACTAACCCTAATTCTAACCCTACACTAACCCTAAATCTAAGTCAACACTAACCCCATAACATCCTAAAAGTAACCATAACTCTAAATGTAACAATAACTTTAACTTAAACCCTATACCTAAACCTAACCCTAACACTAACCCTAAACCTAACCCTAACACGAATTCTAACCGTAAATGTAAATCTAAAATTAAACCTAACCTTAATCCTAACCCTAACACTAACCCTAAAACTAACCATAACCTTAACACTAAACTTAAACTTATTCCTAAACCTAACCCTAACCCTAACACTAACCCTAATGCTAACACTAAACCTAACACTAACCCTAAACCTAACGTTACCCTAAACATAACCCTAACCATAAACCTAACACAAATCCTATACCAAAACATAACCCTAACCATAACCTAACACTAACCCTAACACTTCCCTAACCGTAACATAACCCTAACACAAAAAAAACCTAACCCTCATCTAACACTAACCCTAAACCCTACACTAACCCTGTCACTAACCCTAAACCTAACATAACCCTAACACTAACAGTAACAGTAACACTAACCCTAACCCTAACACTATACCTGACCTACCTGTAACTGTAAAACTAACCCTAACCCTAAACATACACCTCACACTAAACTTCTTGCCAACAATAACCCCAACTGTAACACTAACCCTAACTCCAACCCTAACACTAACTTTAAACTTATGTACAACATTAACCCAAATACTAATCCTAAACCTAACCATAACCCTAAATGTAACTCTAATCCTAAACCTAACCCTAACACTAAAACTATTTTTTAACCTTAACCCTTACAGAAAACCTTAACCTAAACCTTACCCTAAATCAAACCATAATTTTTACCCTAAAGCTAACCTAACACTAAACATAACCCTAAACCTATCGCTAATTCTAAAACTTACCCTAACCCTAACCCGATCCCTAAACCTTACCCTAACTTAAAAAACTAACCTTAACCCTGAGTGTAATCCTAACCCTAACATTAACCAAATCCTAACCCTACCATAACACTAATTCTAGCCCTAACCCTAACCCTAAAATTAACCCTAAACATATCCCTAAACCTAACACTATCCCTAACTTTAACACTAACACATACACTAAACCTAACCCTAAACTTAACCCTCTCACTAACCCTAACCCTAACAAAAACCCTAACCCTAACAATAACCCTAAAACTAACACTAACACCAACACTAACACTAACCATATCCTACCTGTAAACCTAAAACTAACCCTAAATCTAATCCTAAACCTCATTCTAACTCTAATCCTAACAATTAACCTAACTCTAGTCTTATCACTAACCCTAACAGAAACTCTAAACCTAACTCTTACCCTAACACAAAACATATCCCTGAACCTAAAACTAATATTAACACTAACCTTAACCATAAACCTAACTCTAAAACTAACCCTAAACCTAAACCAAACCCTAACTAAACCTAACCCTTAAAATAACGGTAACCATAACCCATATCCTAACTCTAAAATTAAGCCTGACACTAACCCTAATTCTAACCATAACACTAACCGTAACCTTAACCCTAGCCCTAACCCTAAACCTATCCCTAACCTAACACTATCCCTAACCCTAAACCTAACACTAACACTAAAGCTAACCCAAAACTTAATGCTATCCATAACACTAACCCTAACCCTCACACTATCACAGACCCTATACCTAACACTAAAAGTAACCCAAACCCTAACACTTACATTAACAAAAAACTCACCATAACCCTAACCCTAATCCTAAAACCAACTATAAATATAACCCCAACACTAACTCTAACCCTAACGTGAGACCTAACCCTAACACTAAACCTAAACCTCTCCCTATACCTAACACTATCCCTAACCCTAACGAAAACAAAAATACTAACCCTAGACCTAATGCTAAATCTAACACTAACCCTAATGCTAACACAAACCCTAACCCTAACCATAATACTACCCTAACCTTAACCCTAACCCTACCATAACCTTAACCCTAAATCTAACACTAACAATAACCCTAACACTTACACAAAACCTAAACCTTAACCTAGCACTAAACCAAACCCTATTCCTAACCCTAACCCCATCCCTAACACTAACACTTACCATAAAACTAAACCTAATCCTAACCCTAACAATAACCCTAACCCTAACAATAATCCTAACCCTAAACCTGAACTAACCCTATCACTAACCCTAACCCTAAACCTAAAACAATTCCTAACTCTAACCATAAACCTAACCCTAAACCCAAAGAGAACCCTAGCCCTAACCCTAACCCTTACATAAGCATAATATTAACCCTAAAGCTAACAAAAACCCTTACCTTAATCCGAACCCTAAGTCTCATCCTAAACCTAAACCTAAAATTAACATTAACCCTAACCCTAACCCTGACACTAACATAAAACTAACATTATGCCTAACCTCAACCCTAACATGAACCTAAACACTAACCTAATGTAACCCTAAACCTAACCCTATTTCTAACACTAAACCTAATCTTAATATTAATCCTACATTAACACTAACCCTAACTGTAACACTGACAAAAACCTAACACTAATAAACCTTAACCCTAACCCAAACACTAATCCGTACCATAAGTGTAACACTAACTGTAACCCTAAACCTAACCCTAACCTTATAACTCATCCTAACCCTAACCCTAAACCTGAAAATAACCCTAACACTAAACCTAACCATAACCTTAATACTAACCCTAAACCTAACTTTAAACCTTACCCAAACACTAATCCTCAACTTAACCCTGACCCTAATTGTAACACTAACACTAAGCCTAGCAATAACCCTAAATGTAACACTAACACAAAGCCTAATCCTAAACCTAACAGGAACTTTAACCCTAACCCTAACAGTAACCATAACCCTTACCCTAAATCTAACCCTAACCCTAAACCTAACCCTAACACTAACTGTACCCTAACCCGAAATTAAGCACTAACCATAATCCTAACCCTAAACCTAACCCTAATCTTAACCATAACAGTAACCATAACCCTAACCCTAACCTAACCCTAACAGTAACCCTAACCTTAACAATAACAGTAACCCTAACCCTAACCCAAAACCTAAACCGAACCCTAACACTAACAGTAAGCCAAACCCTAACCCTATCCCTAACCCTAATCCGTACATTAAAGCTAAACCTAACACTAAACCTGACATTAACCCTAATCCTTACCCTAACTGTAACCCTAAACCTAATTATAATGCTAAACCAAACACTAACGCTAACCCTAACTGTAACCCTAACACTAACACTAACATTAATCCTAAACTAACACTAACCCTAACCCTAACACTAACACTAACACAAACCGTAAGCTAAATTTTAACCCTAACCTAAATCTAACCCTAACCCTATCCTTACCACGAACCTTAAACACAAACCTAATCCCAATGCGAACACTAATTCTAAACCTTATTCTAAACCCAACTTTATCCTAATGCTATCACTAACCCTAACCCTAACACAAACATAAGCCTAAGCCTAACCCTCACACTAACACTCACACTAACCTGAACCCTAACACAAACCCTAATTTGAACACTAAACTAACCCTAATCCCAACCCTTACCTTAACCCTAAAAATAACCATAAACTTAACCCTAACTATAATTCTGAAACTCACCTTAACTCTAACCCTAAACCTAACCCTAATTCTAACACTAACAATCACCCTAAAACTAATCCTAACACTAACCCTAACACTAACGCTAACAAAAAATTTAACACTAACTTTAACCCTAACCCTAACACAATCCTAACTCTAACCATAACCCTAAACCTAACCATAACACTAACCCTAATCATAACTCAAAACCTAATCCTAACGCTAACACTAACCCTAAACCTAACCATAACCAAACCCTTACCCTAACACTAACCTTAACCCTAAACCTCACCCTATCACTAACATTAACCCTAACTCTAACCCTAACCAAACACTAAACCTAAACCTAACTGTAACCATAACACTAACTCTAAACGTACCCTAACCCTAACAGTATATTTAACCCTAACCATATAACCAACACTAACACTAAACCTAACACTAAAGCTAACCCTAACCCTAACCCTAACCTTAACATGAACCCTAATTCTAAACCAAACACTAACCCTAACACTAATCCTAAATCTTAACACTAACTCTATCCCTAAACTTAACCCTAATTGTAACACTAACTCTAACCCCACTCTTAATCCTAACCCTAAACCTAACACAAAACTTAACACTAACCTTAATCCTAGCATAATCCTAACCATACCCTAACACTAACCCTAACCCTAATACTAACTAAAATTCAAAACCTAACACTAAAACTAACCTAACCCTAAGCCTAAACCTAACCCTAACCCATAGAATAACACTAACCTCAAACATACCCCTAACCCTCACACTAACCTTAAACCTAACAATAACCCTAACACTAACCAATACCTATTCCTAAACTTAATATGATCCCTAACACTAATCCTTACACTAACTGTAACACTAACACTAATTCTTACATTAACCCTAACTCTAGCCATTACAGTAGCCCTAACCCTAATTCTAAGACAAAACATAACTCTAAGCATAACTCTAACCCTAAATTTTCCCTAATCCTAACCCTAACCATAAAACTAACCCTAACCCTAACCCAAACACAAAACCTAACCCTAACCTTAACACTAACCCTAACACAAACCCTAACACTAATCCTAACAATAAAACTAAACCTAACCCTAACCTTAACCCAAACCATGACCCTAACACTAACCCTAAACCTAAAACTAACTCTAAACCTACCACTAAACTTAACCCTAACATTTACCGTAAACCTAAAACCTACACTAACCAAAACACTAAACCTAATCCTAACCATAACCATAACACTAACCTTAACACTAACCCTAACCATTCCACTAAGCCCTATCCTAACCCAAACCCTAACCCTAACACTAATCCTAAACCAAATCCTCATCTTGACAGTAGCACTAATCCTAACCCGAACCCTAACACTAACACTAACATTAACTCTAATCCCAACACAAACCCTAACCCAACCATAATCCTAACCTTAATCTATTCCTAACCCTCACCCTTACCTAACCAGACCTTAACACTAACACAAAAACTAATCCTAAACCTAAATCACACACTAACACTACCACTAATTTTAACCCTAAACCTAAACTTAACACTAACCCTAACAGTAACAATAACACTAACTCTAACTGTAACCCTAACCCTATACATTACACTTACCCTAACCCTAAACCTAACTAACACGAAGCTTAACCCTAAACTCAACAATAACTCTAACCCTAACCCTAACATTAACCCTAATGCTAAATCTAGCCCTAAACAAACTTAAAACTAACCCTAACCCTAACCTTCACCCTAACCCTAACCCTAACAGTAACCATAACCCTAAACCTAATACTAACACTAACCCTAACCATTACACTAACACGAACCCTCATCCTATTTCTAACCTTAACCTAAACCTAACCGAAACCTAACCTTAACTCTCACCCTAACACCAAACCTAATCCAAACCCTTACCCTATCCTTCACACTAACCCTAACCATAACCATAAATCTAACCTAAAACTAACAATAACCCTAACCCAAACTCTAACCCTCACCCTAAACCTAAAGCTAACATTTACCCCAATCTAACCCTAACACGAAACCAAAACCTAACCCTTACCCAAAGCTAACCCTAAAACTAACCTTCACCGTAACCCTAACCCTAACCCTAATACTAACACAAATCCTAAACCAAACACTAACTTTATCCTAACCCTATCATTAACCCTAATTGTAAAAACCTAACTTTAAAACTGACATTAATGTTAAACCTAAACCCAAACCTAACCCTAAACTAAGCTTAAACCTTTACTAACCCTAAACATAACCCTAACCCCAACCCTAACCTTAATCCTAAAGCTATCCCTAACACTATCATTAATCCTACACCTCACCCTAACCCTAAACTTAACCTAACACTAACCGTAACCCTAACATAACAATAACCTTAACCTAATTCTAATCCTAACCCTAACACTAACCCTAATCCTAAAACAAACACTAACATTAACCCTAATGCTAATCCTAAAACTTATGCTAATATTAACCCTAACACTAACCCTAACCCAAACCCTAACCCTAACCCTAACACTACCATAACACTAATTCTAATACTAATCCTAAACCTAACTCTAACACTAAACCTAACTCTAACCCTAACCCTAATCAAAACACTATATCTAACCCTAATGGTAACCCTAAACCTAACCCTAACCCTCAACCTAACCATAAGCCTAACCCTCACCCTAACCCTAAACATATAACTAACCCTAATCCTAACAGTAAACCTAAACCTAACTATAATCCTATCCCAAACACTAATGCTAACATTAAACCTACCACTAACCCTAACTTTAACTTTAACCCTAAACCTAAACCTATCATGAACACTAACCCTAACACAAATCCTAACCCTAACCCTAACCCTAATTTAACCCTCACACCTACCCTAACACAAACACTAATCCTAAACCTAACCTTAACCCTAACCCTAACCCTAGCCCTAAACATAACCCTAACGCTAACCCTAACCTAACTCTAACCCTTATCATAATCCAAACTATAACATTAACAATAACCACAACCCTAATCCTATCCCTATCTCTAACATAACCATACCCTAATCCTAATGGTATGAAAAACCTTAAACGTAAACCTAACAATAACACTAACCCTAAAACTATCCCTAACCCTAACACTGAACCAAACCCTAAACTTAACACCAAAAACTAACACTAAACCTAACCATAACTGTAAACCTAACCAAACAAAAACCTAAACCTAACCCTAACCCTAATCCTACCATAACACTAAACCTAACCCTAATTCTAAAACTATCCATAAACCTCACGCTACAACTAACCCAAACACTAATTCTAACCCTAAACCTAACCCTAATCCTAACAATAACCTCACTCTAACCCTAATGCTAACCCTTAAGATAACCCAAACTATAACACTAACCATAACCCCAACACAAACCGTAACCCTAAAACTAACACTAACTCTAACAATAAGCCTAACCCTAATCCTAACACTAAAACTAACACTAATTGTAACCATAACCCTAATTTTAACCCTAAAACTTATGATAAGCCTAATTCTTACCCTAACCCTAACATTAAACCTAACCCTAATTCTAAAACAAACCCTAACCCTAATCCTAACCCTAACTGAAATTCTAACCCCAACATTCACCCTAAATCTGACGGTATCACAAACTCTAACCTTAACCCTAAACACAAATGAAACGTAACCCTAAACAAAACCTAACACTAACCCAAACACTTACCCTATCCCTAACACTAATTGTAAACCTAAACCTATCTCTAAAACTAACCATACCCTAAACCTAACCCTAATGGTAAGAAATAACCTTTTACTTAACAATAATACTAAACTTAAAATACTCCCTACCCTCAAAACTTAACCTATCCCTAACCTTAACCCAAACACTAACAATAAACCTAATTCTAACCCTAAAACTAACCCAAACACAAATCCTAAATGTAACCCTAACCCTAACAGTAACTCTAACCCTAAACCTAACCCTACCCTAACACTAAACCTAAGCCTCACCTTAACCCTAACTCTAACGCTAACACTAACCCTAATCCTAATTCTAATACTATCCCTACACATAACTCTAATATTAACCCAAACACTAATCATAACCCTAAACATAAACCTAAACTTAACAAAAACCCTAACCCTAAACCCTAACCCTAACACTAACACTAAACTGAACACTTACACTAAGCCTAAACCTAACACTAACCCTAACACTAACCCTAAAACTAACCATAACCCTAACACTAAACCTATTCTTAACCCTAACCCTAACATTAAACCTAACCATAACTCTAACAATAACACTAACCCCAAACCTATTTGTAATCCTAAACCTAACACTAACACTAACACTAACTCTAACCCTAACTCTAACCCTAACCTTCAACCTAATCCTAACCAAAACACTAACAAAAACCCTAATCCTAAACCTAAAACTAACCCTAACCATAACCCTAAACATAACTCTAATCCTAACCATAACTATAACCCTGACCCTTTCTCTAAACCTAACCCTAAACCTAGACCTATCCCTAACACTATCTCTAACACTAACCCTATCAAAAACCCTAATCCTAACTAAAACTACATGAAACACTAATCCTAATTCTAACCATAACCCAACCAAAAAATTACATCTAAACCTAACAGTAAACCTAGCCCTAACCCTAACATGAACATTAACTGTAACCATAAAATTAACCCCAACACAAACCAACAACGTAACCCTAAACCTAATATAAACCCTAACCTTTACACAAACCTTAACACAAATCATAAACCAAAACCATAACCCTAAACCAACCTAACCTTAACTTTAACCCTTACCTAACCATAACCATAACCCTTACCCTAGCACTAATCCTAACCCTAAACCTAACCCTAACACTAACCTTAATCTTAACCCTAACCCCAACTGCATTACTAAAACTAACCTTAACCCTAACCCTAACACTCAGCCTAAACCTATCCCTAACCCTAAACCAAACACTAACATTAACCCTAAAGCAAACACTAACACTAACAATAACACTAACCATAACATGAATTCTAACCCTAACACTAACTCTAACCCTACCGTAACACTAAAACTAACCTTAACCCTAACCCTAAATTTATCACAAACCCTAACCCTAACAGAAACCCTAACCCAAAACCTACAATGAACCCTAAAACTTACAAGAACCATAACCCTATAACTAATGCTAAAACTAACCCTAACACTAAACCTAAAACTAAAACTAAACGTAACCCTAACCCTAATCCTAACCTTATCACTAAAACATATCCTAAGCCTACTCTAACCCTAACCCTTACCCTAACACTAATCCTAAACCTAACTGTAACCCTTAGCCTAAACCTATTCTTAACCCTAACACTAACCCTAACTCTACCCTTAACATAACTCTAAACCTAATTCAACAGTAACTCTAATTCTAACTCTAAACCAAACCCTAACCATAACCCTCAACCTAACAGAAACCATAACCCTAACCCTAACACTAACCCTAACCCTATCACTAACACTAGAACTAACCCTAATCCTAACTCTTAAACTAAACCTGACACTAACCTGATCCCTATCCCTGAATCTCACCCTAATTATAAAACTAATCCCAAACCCAAGCGTAACTAATACTCTAAAAATAACCCTAATCCTTACCTAATACTAACCCTAACCCTAACACTAACCATAACCCTACCCTTAACCCTAACACTAACCCTAACACTAAACCTAACCCTATCTAAAACCATAATCCAACCATAACCCTAAAAATAACCCTAACACACATCCTATTCGTAACCCTAAACCTAACAAATATCCTAACCTGATCCCTAAACCTAACCCAATCACTAACATTAACTCTAAACCTTCCCTAATCCTTACCCTAACACTCAACCTAACCCTAACCCTAAACCTAACAATAACTCTAACACTAACCCTAACACTAAACCTAACACAAACTCTAACCTTATCCCTAACTCTAACCCTAATCATAAACCTAATACTATCCCTTACACTAACCCTATTCCTAACACTAATCCTAACACTACTTCTAACCGTAAATCTAACCCTAATTCTAACACTTACCCTAACGCCAACCCTAAAATTTACATTAACCCTAACCCTAACTGTATCTTTAATACTGAACCTAACCCAAAACTAACCCTAACTCTTAACCCTAAAACAAAACCTAACCCTAAGCCTAAACCTAACAAAAACACTAACCCTAACACTACCGATAACCCTAAAACTCACCCTAACACTATACTTAACTCTAAAACTCACCCTAAACCTAATCTCAACCTAACCCTAAAATTTAGCCTAACCCCAATTCTAACCCTAATCTTAACACTTAGTGTAACACTAACCCTAAACCTAACTTTCACCGCAACACTAACCCTAACCCTAACACTAACTCTAACCCTAATACTATCCCTAACCATATCGCTAACCCTAACCCTAACCCTAGTAACAACACTGATCCTAACCCTAACATTAACACTAACTGTAAACCTAAACCTATTCTATCCCTAAACCTAACCCTCATCCTATGTGTAATCCTAACACTAACCATAATCCTAACACAAACTCTAACACTATCCCATATCCAAAACCTAACCTTAATATTAATCTTAACGGTAACCCTATCCCTAATCATAACAGTATCAAGAACGCTAACCCTAAGCCAAAACCTAACTCTACACCTAACCCTATCTCTATCTCTAAACCTAACCCTAAAATAATCCTAACCCTAACCCTAACCTTAAACTTCACCCTAAACCTAACTCTAAATCGAACACAAAACCTAACCCTAGACCTAACATTAATCCTATCCCTAACCCTAACCTAACCTTAACCCTAACCCGAAAACTAATCTTAAACCTAACAATAACCATAAACCTAAAACTAACTCTAACTCTAACCCTACCAGTTACTCTAAATCTAACCCTAACAAAAACCTTAACCCTAACCATAACCCTAACCTAACCATAACCATAACCCTAACCATAAACAAAATCCTAAACATAATCGAAATTCTAACCCTCTCCAAAACCCTAACACAAATCCTAACACTAACGCTAACCCTAATATAAACGCTAACACTAACCCTAACACTAACTCTAAACTTAAACATAAACCAAACCCTAACCTTAACACTAACCTTAACCCTAATGCTAACCCTAAACCTAACACTAAACCTAACCCTAACCCTTACCAAAACCGCAAAACTTACCCTAATGTGAACACTTATCCTAAACCTAAACCAAAACTTAACACTAACCCTAACACTAAACCTAAACATAACCATAGCCCTAACACAAACACTAACCCTAAACCTAATCTTAACCTAACCCTAACACTAACCCTAAGTCTAACCTTTACCCTAACCCTAACCCTAATGCTAACTCTAACATTAACCCTAAATCTAACCCTAATGCTAATCCGAACACTAACCAAAAAACTAACCCTAACTCTAACCCTAAAACTAAACCTAACCCTAATCAGAACCTGATCCGTTACCCTATCAATAACCCTAACTCTAACACTAAGCACACCCTTACTCTAATTATAACACTAACACTAACCCCAACACTAACAATAAACCTAACCCTAATACTAAACCTAACCCTAACCCAAACTCGAACCCTAACCATTACAATAAACCTAACCCTAACCCTAATACTCTCCCTAACCCTAATCCTAAACCTAACACCTACCATAACACAAACCCTAACAATAAACCAAATCCTAACCCGAAATTTAATTCTAAGCCTAATCCTAACCTTAAGCGTCAACCTAACCCTAACACTAACTGTAATACAAACCCTAACTCTAAACCTAACCCTAAACCTAAAGTTAACCCTAACTCTAACCCTAACCCTTACCCTCACCCAAACCCATACCCTAACCCTAAGAGTAACCCTAACCCTAACCCTAACACAAACTGTAACACTAACCCTAACCCTAACCCTATCTTATCCCTAAGCCTAACCCTACCCCATCCCTAACCCAAAACCTAACCCTACCTTAACGCTAAAATTAAACTTATCCCTAACTCTAACCCTAACACTAACACTAACCCTAACCGTAAACCTATATATAACCCTAATACAATCCTTATCCTAACCTAACAATACCCTAGCCCTATCCCTAAAACTAACCTTAATCCTAAACCTAACACTATCCCTAACTCTAACCCTAACCTAACCCAAACCCTAACCCTAACACTTACCCTAACCTTACTGTAATCTTAACACTAAGCTTAACCCGAATCCTAACAGTAACTGTAAACCTAATTGGAACCCCATCCCTAAAACAAACACAAACCCTAAAACTTACTCTAACACTAACAATAACTGTAACCCTAATACTAACCCTAACACTAACCCTAACCCTAAACCTAAACCTGAAACTAACACTAAACCTAACCCTAACATGGATCATTACCGCATCTCTAACTTAACGTAACCTTAACCCTAACCTAAGCCTAACCCTAACCTTTATCCTAACAATTATCCTAACTAACCCTAAACCTAACCAAAACACTAACCCTAATCCTAACCCTAAATCTAACCTAACCATAACTCTACCCCAAAAACTAACACTAAATCTACTCATAAACCTAAAACTAATCCTAAACCTAACTCTAAACCTAACTCTATCCTGAATCCTAAACTTAACGCTAACCCTAACCTAACCCTACCATAATATAAAATCTAATCCTAACCATTATCTAAACCTAATCCTAACTCTAACACCAAACATAATCCTAACACTAACCCTAACACGAACCCTAATTATATCCCTAACCCTAACCCTAACACAAACCCTAAACCTAACCCTAACTCTAACACTAACACTAACCCTAAACCTAGCACTAAACCTAAACATAACTGCAGCACTAACCCTAACCCTATCACTAACCAGAACACTAACCCTAACCTTAAGCCTAACCATAAACCTAACCCTAACCCTAAACAAAACCATAACCATAACCCTAACATAACCCTAACACTAACATTATCTAACCCTAATGGTAACCCCAACCCTAACACTAAACCTAACACTAACCCTAACCCTAACCTTAACACGAACCCAAACACTAACCATATCACTAGACCTAATCCTAAAACAAACATTAACTCTAAATCTAACAGTAATTTAAACCTAACCTTAATCCTAACCCTATACTTAACACTAACACTAACTCTAACTCTAAACCTAACAGAAAACCTAACCTAAAGCATAAACCTGACTGTAACCTAACCCTAACTAACACTCAGTTACCTAATCCTAATCCTATTCCTAATCCTAACAGTAACCATAAACCTAAATGTAACACTACCCCTAAACCCAACCCTAACCATAGTCCTAAACTTAACACAAAACTTAGAACTAATTCTAACACTAAACATAATGCTCAATATAACCCTAACACTAACCCTTACCCTAATGCAAACACTAACCCTAACAGTAACCTTAAACCTATACCTAATTCTAAAACTAACCCTAACCCTAAACGTAACCTTGACACTAACCCTAAACCTATCCCGTCCCTAACAATTACCCTAAAACTAAGCCTATCCATAACCCTAACCATAAAACTAACACTAACCCTAATCGTAAAAGTAACACTAACCCTAACACCAAACCTAAACCTCATGCTAAACCTAACAATAAACTTAAACCTTATTCTAACCCTAATACTAACATTAACTTTAACCAAAACACTAACACAATCCCTAACTGTTAAACTAACCATAACCATAAACCTAACACTGACTCTAAACCTAACACTAAACCTAAATCTTACTCTAAGCCTAACACTTACCCTAACCTAAAACCTAACTGTAACACTGACTCTAATACTATTTCTTACCCTAAACATAACACTAACACTAACTCTAACCTAACACTATCCTAAACCTATCCTAAACCTATCCATAAACCTAACACTATACTTAACCGTAACCCTAAACCTATCTATAAACCTAACACTATAATTAACGCTAACACTAACACTAACACCCTAACACTAAACCTAACCCTAACCCAAACCCTTACCCTTAGTTGAACCATAACCCTAAGCCTAAATCAAACCCTAACCCTAACAATAAACCTAAACTTAATACTAACCCTAAACCTAACCTCAATCCTAACACTAAACCTAAACTAACCCTAACCCTAAAATTAATACTAACCCTAACCCTATCCAAAACAGGAAACCTAACCCTAACACTAACACTAACCCTAATTTTAACCCTAAACCTAACCCTAACCCTAAACCTAAGCCTAACCCTATCACTAACCCTAATACTAACCCTCACACTAACCCTAACCCTAAACCTATCCCTAACATTAAAACTCACCTTAACCCTAACACTAACCCTAAACATAAACCTGTCACTTATCCTAACTGTAACCATAAACCTCACCCTAACACTAACCCTGAAACTAAACTTAAACCTAACACTAACCCCAACCTAAATCTAAACTAACCCTAACCCTATCCCTAACACTAATCTTAACTTTAATCATTACCATAACCATAACCCTAACTGTAACCCTAACACAAACTCTTAACTTAAACTTAACACTAAACATAACCCTAACACTTATCCTAACCCTAACCCTAACACTAACACTAATAGTAGCACACATTGTAACCCTAACCCTAATCTAAACTGTAACCCTAACCTTAACCCTAACACTAACCATAACCCTAACCCTAACCCTACCACTAACCCTAATTCTAAACCTTAACCTAAGTCTAACCCTAACCCTAAACCTAACACTAACCCTTAGTCTAAATCTAACCCTAATCCTAACTCTAAACCTTAGTCTAACCCTAACCCTAAACCTAACACTAACCCTAACCCTAACACAAACCCTATTCATAAACCTAACCCTAAACCTAATACTAACACTAATACTAACACTAACACTAACCCTAACCCCTAATCTGAGAATAAATATAAACCTATGTGAAAACCTAATACTAAACCTAACCCAAACCCTAAACCTAACTCTAACCCTAACACTAACCCTAACCCTAACCCTAACACTAACCATAACTGTAAACCTAACCCTAACACTATCTCTAAGCCTCACACTAACCGTAACCCTAAACCTAACAGTAAACTTAACACTAACACTACCCCAAATGTTAACACTAACTCTTACCCCACTGCTAACCTTATCACTAACCCTAAACCTAAACCTAACACTAATCCTAACACTAAAGTTAACCCTAACCATAACCATAATCATAAACCTAACCCTAACTGTAACCCTATAACTAACATTAACCCTAAGCCTCACTATAACCCTAATTCTAACTGTAATCCTAACCCTAACACCAAACCTCATGCTAAACCTAAACTCACGACTAAGCCTAACCATAACCATAAAACTAAATCTAATCCTAACTTTAACCATAACCCTAAACCTAAACTTTACCTAAACATAACCCTATCCCTAGCTGTAACAGTAACAATAACCCTAACCCTAAAACTAATCAAAACCCTAACTTTAAGTCTCACACTAACCCTAACTCTAAACATAACAGTAAAACTAATCCAAACACTAACACTAAACCTAAACCTAACTTTAACCCTAAATTAAACTCTAACACTAAACCTAACCTTAACCCTAACACTAAACCTCCTGCTAAACATAAAGCCACGACTAACCCTAACACTAAACATAAAACTAAACGTAATCCTAACCATAACCTTAACCCTAAACCTAAACCTTACCTAAACATAACCCTATTCCTAGAAAACCATAATAACCCTAATCCTAAACCTAACCCAAACCCTAACACTCACACTAACCCTAACCCTAAACCTAACACTAACATTAACCCAAACCCTAACAGTAAACGTAAACCTAACTTTAACCCTAAACCAAACTCTAACACTAAATCTAATGCTAACACTAATACTAACAATAACCCAAACTCTAAACCTAAACCTAATATTAACACTAACCCTAACCCTTACACTAACATGAAAGTCATCCTTTCCCTAAACTTAACTCAATACTAACCTAAACTTAAATGTAACTAACCCTAACACTAAACCGATTCCTAACCCTAACCCTAACACTAACCCTAACCCTAACCATAAATCTTACCTAAAACTAACAATAAACCTAACTAACTCTAGCCCTCACCCTAAACCTAATCTTAACCCTAATCCTAATTCTATTCATAACAAGAACCCAAACACTTACCCTAACCCTAACCTAACCCTAACACTAACCTTCACCAAAATCCTAACCCTAACCCTAACATTAACTCAAAAATTAAACAAAACACTAACTTCAACATAACCGTAACCATAACCCTAACCCCAATCCTTACTCTAACCCTAAAATTAACCCTAAACCTCACCCTAACCCTAAACCTTTACCAAACACTAACCCTAACACTAATGTAACAATAAACCTAACCCTAATTTTAACCCTTACCCTATCCCTAACACTAAACCTAACGCTAAACCTAACACTAACTCTAACCTTAATCCTAAACCTAAAACTTACCCTAACCCTAACACTAACCCGAACCCTAACTCTAAGACAAATTTTAACCCTTACTCTACCCTAACACTAATTCTAATACTAACCCTCACCCTAACTCTAACCCTAAACCTATAACTAACCCTAACCCTAATACTAACAGTAAACCTAAACCTAAATATAACCCTAACTCAAACACTAAAGCTAACCCTAAACCTAACCCTAACCCTAACACTAAACCTAACTTAAACCCTAACCCTAAACCTAAACCTAACACGAACGGTAACCCTAACACAAACCATTTCCCTAACCCAAACACTAATTTAACCCTAACACTAACCCTAAACCAAACACTAATCGTAAACATAACCTTAACCCTAAACCTAACATTAACCCTAAACGTAACCCTAACCCTAATCCTAATCTAACATTAACCCTAAACCTAACCCTAACCATAACCCAAACTATAGCACTAACCCTAACCCCAACACAAACCCTAACCCTAAACCTAACACTAACCCTAAACTTAACCCTAACACTAAAACTAACACTATTTTTTAACCGTAACCCTAACCCTAACCCAAAACTTTCCCTAACCCTAATTCTAAATTTAACCCTAATATTAAACATAACACTAACCCTAACCCTAACACTAACCCTAACCTGATTCTAACCGAAATTCTAACCCCAGCCACAACTCTAACCCTAATAATAACACAAAACCTAATCCTAGCCATAACAGTAACCATAACCAAAAGCTAACCCTACCAAAACCTCACACTAAACCAAACACTTACCCTATACCTATTACTAACCCTAACACTATCCCTAACACTAACCATACCCTAACCCTAAACCTAACTTTAAGAAAAACTGAAAACCTAAACCTAACGATAATACTAACTCTAAAACTATCCCAAAACCTATTAATAAACCTAACCCTAAACTTAACCCAAACACTTAAAAGAATCCCAACCCTAAACCTAAACCTAACGCAAATACAAACACTAAACCTAACCCTAACCCTAACTCTAACAGTAACTCTAACCCTAACTCTAACCCTTCCCTAACACTAACTCTAAGCCTCATCTTGACCCTAACAATAACCCTAACACTAACTTTAACCCTAAATCTAAGACTATACCTAAACCTAACTCTAACACTAACCCAAATACTAATCCTAACACTAACCATAACCCATAACCTAAAACTAACTCTAATCATAAAACTTAACCTCAACCTAAAACTAAATCTAATTCTAACCATAAAACAAACCCTAACCTGAACCTTAACCTGAACCTCAAACTAGCCCTAACACTAAACTTAACCCTATCTCTAACCCAAAACCTAACCCTACCCGAATACTAACCCTAAAACTAACCATAACCCCAAAATAAACCAATCCTTAAAACTAACCCTAACCCTAACACTAACCCTAACCGTAACCCTAACGATAATCCTAAAGTAACTCTAACCCTAACCCTAACTGTAAACCTAACACAAAGCATAACCCAAAACAAAACCCTAACCTTAACATAACACTAACCCTAACCGTTTCCTATCTTTAACCTTAAGCCTAACCCTAACACTAAATGTAACCTAACCCTAACCCTAATCCTAACACTAACTCTAACCAGAATCTTATCCCTATCAATAACCCTAACCCTAACCCTATACCCAACACTAAACCTAACACTAACCCTATCCCTAACGCTAAACTTAACCCTAACAGTAATACTAACCTTAACACTAACACTAACCCTAACCCTAAATCTAACACTAACACTAATCCTAACACTAACACTAACACTAATCCTAACATGAACCGTAACCCTAACCCTAACCCTGACCTTAAAACTAACCCTAACACTTAACCTAAACCTAATGCTAACCCTAACTCTAACCCTGAAACTAACCATAACCCTAACACTAAACCTATCCGTAACCCTAACCCTGAGCCTAACATTAACCCTAACACTAACCCTAACCCTAACCCTACGCCTAAAGAAACCCTAATTCAAATCCTGTTACCTAAAAAAAACCCTAATTCAAAATGCAACTTTAACCCTAACATAACACTAGCCCTAACCGTTTCCTAACATTAACCCTAACCGTAACACTAACCCTAATCCTAATGCTTAAAATTAACCCTTACCTCAACCTTACCCTAACTATCACCCAAACCATAACCTTAAACTGCTTCCTAACCCTAATGCTAAACCTAATACTAACCTTAATTCAAATCATAACACTAAACCTAAACCTAACTATACCCCAAACTGAAACACTAAGGCTAACCTTAACTCTAACACTAACCTTACCACTAACCCTAACACTAAACCTAACCCTAACACTAACCCTAACCCTAACCCTAACACTAACACTAAGACTAACACAAATTGTAACCATAACCCTAACCCAAACACTAAACGTTACCCTAACCCAATACCTAAACTTAACCCTAACCGTAACCCTAACCCTAATTTTAAGTCTGACACTAACCCTAACCCCAACCCTAACACTACCTCTAAATATAACCTTAACCCTAATACTAAACCTAATCCTCAGCCTAATTCTAAACCTAACCCTAATACTCACCCTAATCCTAACCCTAATCTAACCCTAACAATAAACCTAACCTAACCCTAACACAAACCCTAACCCTAAACATGACCCTAAACCTAACACTAACACTACCACTAATCCTAATCATAACCCTAAAACTAACACTAACCCTAACTGTA
The DNA here is from genome assembly GCF_045843805.1 of Urocitellus parryii. Lineage (NCBI taxonomy): Eukaryota > Metazoa > Chordata > Mammalia > Rodentia > Sciuridae > Urocitellus > Urocitellus parryii. Next base: position 171,833,269 of record NC_135531.1, on the reverse strand, counting down.
AACCTAACCAGAAACCTAATACTAAACCTAAACCTAACCCTAACCCTAATACTAACCCTAACACTAACCTTAGCACTAATCCTAACACTAACCCTAAAACTAACGTTAACACAAACTTTAAAACTAACCCTAACACAAACCCTACCATAACAGTAATTTTAACTCAAACACTAACCCTAATCCTAAACCTAAACCTAATCCTAATCCTTACAATAACCCTAAACAAAACTCTAAACCTAACCCTAACACTTTAAACCTAAACCTAATGCTAACCCCAAACTTAACACTAACATGAACCCTAAATCTAGCACTAACCCTAACCTAAACATAACCCTAAACATAACCATAACACTAACTATAACCCTAATTCTAACACTAACCCTATTTGAATCCTAACAATAACTTTACCCTAACCCAAACCCTAATCCTAACCATAACTGCAACCTTAAATATAATCTTAATCATAACCCTAATCATAACACTAAACCTAACCCTAACCATTTACTAATACTAATTTTAACCGTAACCCTAACCCTAACCGTAAACCTTACCCAAATCCTTTACCTAAACTTTTCCTTAACCCTTACCTTAACCCTCACCCTAACCCTAATCCTAAACCTAATTCTAACCATAACACTAAACCTAAACTTAAACTTTACCCTTATCCGAACCCTATCCCTAACCCTAACTCCAGCCCTATCCCTAACATATCATTAACACTAACCCTAACTCTATCCCTAAACCTAAACCCAACCCTTACCCTAACCCTAACCCAAACTTAACCTAACCCTAACCCTAAAGCAACCTTAACACTAAACTTAGCCCTAACTCTAATAATAACCATTCGCCTAACCCAAACACAAAGCCTAAAACTAACCTTAACACAAACCTTAACCCTAACATTAATATTAACTTTAACACTAACCGTAACCCTAAATCTAAACCTAATCCTAATTCTAACAATAACCTTAAACCTAACTCTAACCGTAACCCTAACACTCTAATACTAGCCATAAAACTAACCCTAACTTTAACCCTAAACTAACCCTAAATCTAATTTTAACAATAACCCAAAAACTAATAACAAACTTAACCATAACCCTTAATGTAACACTAACTCTAACCCTATCCCTAACCCTAAACCTAAACCCAACACTAACCTTAACCCTAAACCTAACACCAACCCTAAAACTAACTATAACTAACACTAAAACTAAACCTAACTCTAATTCTAAACCTAACCCTAACACTAATCCTAACCAACCCTAATTCTAACCATAAACCTAACCTTATTCTAACACTAAGCATAAAACTAACACAAACCCAATAGCAAAACATAACCCTAAGAGTAACCTAACATTAACCCTAACCCTTATCTTATTGTAACTGTAAATCTAACACGAACACTAACCCTAACACTAAAGCTAACCCTAATCTAACACTAATACTAAACCCAACACTAACCCTGTCACTAACCCTAAACCTAACCTGTCACTAACTCTAACCCTAACCCTAACACTAAGAGTAACACTAACGCTTACCCTAATACTATATCTAACCTACACTTAAACATAAAACTAACCCTAACCCTAACCTTATGCCTCACTCTAACCTCTTTCTACCCATAACCTTAACTGTAACACTAACACTAACTCTAACCCTAACAGTAACCCTAAACCTAAGTATAACACTAAACCAAACAATAATCCTAAACCTAACCATAACCCTAAACGTAACACTAACCCTAACCCTAACACTAACACTAATCTATCTTTTAACCCTAATCCTTACAGAAAATCTAAATCTAAAACTTACCCTAACACAATCCATAATTCTTACCCTAACTCTCACTTAACACTAACCATAACCCAAAATCTAATGCTAATTCTAAAACTAACCCGAACCCTAACTCTAACCCTAACCCCAAAATTAACCTTAACCATAACCCTAACCCTAACCCTAACATTAACCAAACCATAAAACTACCGTAACACTAATTCTAAACATAACACTAACCCTAAATGTAACCTTAAACATATCCCTAACCCTAACACTATCCCTAATTTTAACCCTACTAGTAACACTAACATATACACTAAACCTAACCCTAATTCTAACCCTTACACTAACCCTTACCCTAACAAACCCTAACCCTAACCCTAACCCTAACCCTAACACTAACCCTAACATTAACCCTAACCAATTCTACCTGTAACACTAAAACTAACTCTAAACCTAATCCTAAGCCATATCTAACTCTAGTCCTATCCCTAACCCAAATCCTAAACCTATCACTAACCCTAACTGAAACCCTAAACCTAACCCTTAACCTAACACAAAACATATTCCTGACCCTCACACAAATATTAACACTAACCGTAACCCTAAACCTAACTCTAAAACTAACCCTGAAGCTAACCCAAAACCTAACCCTAACCTAAAACTAACCGTAACCATAACACTAATTTTAAATCTAAAACTAACCATAACACTAACTCTAACCACAAATATAACACTAACCCTAACCCTAACACTAGCCCTAAAACTAAACTTATCCCGAATCCTAACACTATCCCTAACCCTAACCCTAACACTAAAGCTAACCCAAAACCGAATCCTATCCTTAACACTAACCCTAACTCTAATGCTAACACGAACCCTATACCTAACACTAAAACAAACCCTAATCCTAACCCTAACAATAACCCTTACACTAACCCTAAACCTAATCCTAACCCTAACACTAACACTAACTGTAACCCATTCCTAACCCTAACTCTAACCCTATCCTAAACCTAAACCTAACACTAAAACTAAACGTAACCCTAACACTAAACTTTACACTAACACTAACCCTAAATCTAAACCATATCCTAAACCTAGCACTAACCCTAAACGTAAACCTAACCCTAACACTAACCATGACCCTAAACCTGAACTAACCCTATCATGAACCCTAATCCTAACCCTAAATCTAAAATTAACCCTAAATCTAACACTAAACCTAACCCTAATCCCAACCAGAACCCTAATCCTAACCCTTACCTAAGCCTAACATTAACACTAAAGCTAACAATAACCTTACCTTAACCCGAAAATTACTCTAACTCTCATCCAAACCCTAACCATAAAACTAACAGTAACCATAACCCTAACTCTAACCCTAACTTAAATCTAACATTATCTTAAAACTTAACCATAACATGAACCATAACCTTAAACCTAACAAAAAAAACCTAATGCTAATATTAACCCTACGGTAACACTAACCCTAACCATAACCCTAACACTAACATAACACTAATCCTAACCCTAACCCTAATCCCAACACTAATCCTTACCATAACCGTAATACTAACTCTAACTCTTCCCCTAAACCTAACTTTAAAACTTTTCCTAAACCTAACGCGAAACCTAAACCTAACCTTAACAATACCTAACTGTAACCCTAACACTAACCCTAAACCTAAATCTAACCCTTACCCAAAAACTAATCCTAAACTAAACTCTAACCCTAACTGTAACACTAACCCTAGGCCTAACACTAACCCTAAACATAACACTCGCACAAAGCCTAATCCTAAACCTAACATGAAACCTAATACTAACCCTCACACTAACTCTATCCCTAACCCTAACACTAACCTTAAACCTAATGCTAACCCTAACACTAACCCTAACACTAAACCTAAACCTAAACCTAATTCTGTCCCTAACAATAACCCTAACCGTAACCCTAACAGTACCCTAACACTAACCATAAACCTTACTTAAACTCTAAAACTAATCTTTACTGTAATCGTAATTCTAACCATAACACTAAACTTAACACTAATCTTAAAACTCACCCTAACCCTAACCCTAAACATAACCTTAAACCTAACACTAAGCCTAAACCCCAAACTAACCCTTAACCAAACACTATTTTTAACACTAACTCTAACCATAATTCTAACCCTAATCCTCACCGTAACCCTCAGTATAACCCTAAAACAAACACTAACCATAAATCTAAAATGAGTCCTACCACTAAACCAAACAATAACCGTAACCCTAACTATAACACAAACCCTAAATCTAACATTAACCCTGACACTAACCCTAATTCTAACCTTAACACTGAACCTAAACTTAACCCTAATTCTAACACAAACCCTAACACTAACCTTAACCCTAACTCTAACCCTAACCATAAATCTAAACTAAACCTAACCCTAATCCAAACACTAACCCTAACCTAACTGTAACACTAACCCTGACATAAATCTAACCCTAAACTTAACCCTAAACCTAAGACTAATTTTAACCCTAACACTAATTTTAACCCTAACACTAACCCTAACCCTATTTCTAAACCTAATCTTAAATCTAAGCCTAAACCTAACACTAAACCTAACACTAAACTTAAACCTAAGAGTAACCCTAAACCTAACCCTAATCCTAACACTAATCTCAACACTAAAATTAACCCTAAGGATAACCCTAAACCTAAAACTAACTATAACCATAATACTAACCATAACACTAACCCTAAACCTAACCTTAACATGAAACCTAAACCTAATCCTAACCCTAACACAAACCCTAAACCTAAACCTAATCATAACCCTAACCCAAACCCTTATCCTAACCCTGACACTAACCCAAACCCTAAACCTATCCCTAATCCTAATCCATATATTAAAACTAAATGTAAGCCAAATCATAACCATAACACTAACCCTAAACTTAACCCTAAATATCACACTAACCCTAACTTTAACCCTAACCCTAACACTAACTCTAAACCAATCCCTAACACTAGCACTATTCCTAACCCTAACCCTAACAATAACAGTAAGTCTAACTCTAAATCTAACCCCTAACCCTAACACTAATCCTAACCCTAATCCTAACACAAACCCTAAACCTAACCTCAACACTAATGATAACCCTAACCCTAACCCTAATGGTAACATTAATCCTAAACCTAACCCTAACCCTAATGCTAACCCTAACCCTAACCCTAAACCTAAACATAAACCTAACACTAACCCTAACCCTATCATAACACGAACCCTAACCCTAAACCTAAATCTAAGTAAACTTAAACATAACCCTAATACTAAAACTAACCATAACCCCGAGTCTATCCCTAACACTAACCCAAACCCTAACTCTAATCCTAACCTAACCTTAACCCTTAAGATAATCCTAACCCTAATCCTAATCATAACCATAACCCTAAACCATAACACTAAGCCTAAACCTAACACTAAACTTAACCCTAATTCTCACTCAAAACCTAACACTCAACCTAACCATAACTCTAACAATATTACTAACTGTAATCATAACCCTAAACCTAACCCTAAACCTAACCTTAACACTAACTTTAACCATAATGCTAATCCTAACTCTAACCCTAAAACGAACACTAAATCTAACCCAAAACTAAACCAAAACCTAACACTAATTCAAACCTAACCTTAGCATGAACCATAAACCTAACCCTAACCATATTAAACATAACCCTAACCATATCCCTAACATGAACTCTAACCCAAACCTAACCCTAACCCTAACACTAACCCTAACCGTAACCCTAACTCTAACCTAAACCTAAGCATAAACTGAACCCTAAAACTAATCCTAATCATAACACTAACCCTAATCATAAAACTAAGACTAAACCTAACCCTAACCTTAACCCTAAACCTAACCCTAAACCTAAAACTCACCCTATTGCTAACCTTAAATGTAGCAATAACTCTAATCATAAAACTCACCCTAACCCTAAACCTTACCTTAACACTAACCCTATCCCTAAACTTAACACTAACACTAACCCTAACCCTAACCCTAACCCTAACCCTAACACTAACTCTAACTCTAACACTAACCCTAACCTAAACCTATCCATAACACAATCCCTAACCCTAAACTTACACTAACACTAACACTAATTTAACACTAACCCTAATCCTAAAACCAATCCTTACTCTAACCATAACCCTAAACCTAAACCTAACCCCAAAACTAACTCTAACCCTATAACTAAACCTAAGCCTAACCCTAATTCTAAACCTTACACTAACCATAACCCTAACTCTAACACGAACTCTAATCCTAACCCTAACAGTAAACCTAAGCCTAACCCTAACCCTAAACATAACCCTAATACTACCCCTAACCCGAACCCAAACCCTAAATCAAAACCTAACACTAACCATTGTCTTAACCCTAAATCTAATCATAATCCTAACTATAACACTAATACTAACCCTAACCCTTATATAAAAACTAAACATAACTGTAAATCTGAAACTAACCTAATCCTAAGTGTAAATCTAAACCTAAACTTAATTATATCACTAAACCAAACACTAACGCTAACCCTAATTGTAACCCTAACACTAACACTAACACTAACTCTAACACAAACACTAAGCCAAACCCTAACCCTAACCTAAATCTAACCCTAAACCTATCCTTAACAGGAACCCTAAACCCAAACCTAACACCAACCCTAACACAAACCCTAACCCTAAGCCTATCCGTAACCCTAACCCTACCTTAATCCTAACACTAACCCTAACCCTAATCGTAAAACTTACCCTAACCCTAACCCTAACAATCACCCTAACCCTAAACCTAACACGAACACTAACTCTAATTATAACCCTAAATCTAAACCTAAAACTGTCTCTAATGCTGATCCTAACCCTAACCCTAACCCTAACCCTAAACCTAACCCTAACGTAACACTAACTCTAACCCTAACCCTAACCCTAACAGTAACCTTAACCCAAAAACTAACCCTAACTTTAACCCTAACATTAACACTAAACCTAACCCTTACCCTAACCTAACACTAATTCTAACCAAAACCCTAACACTAAACCTAACCAAAACAATAATACTAACATTTACCCTAACCCTAAATCTAACCCTAACTTTATAACTATCCATAACCGTAAACCTAAAAGTAACACTAACCCTATCCCTAAAACTAACAGTAAACTTAATTCTAAATCTAATCTTAACCAAAACACTAATGATAACCTGAACTCTAACGCTAACCGAACATTAACCCTAACACTAAACCTAACCCTAACTGAAATACCAACCCTAAACCTAATTCTAAAGCTTACCCTAACCCTAACCTGAACCCTAAACCTAAATCTAAACCTATCACAAACACTAACCCTAACCCTAACACTAACACCATCCCTAACCCTAAACTTAATTCTAACCCTAACCCTAATACTAACCCTAACTCTAACCATAATAAACTTAATTGTATACCTAAACCTAACCCGATCCTAACCCTAATACAAATCCTAACTCTAAACCTCACACTAATCCAAACGCTAACCCTAACCCTAACTCTAACACTAACCATAACCCTTACCAAAACCCTAATCTAATTCTAACCCTAACTTTAAACTTGACCTGAATCCTAACTGAAACCGTAACCCTAAACTTAACCCTAACCATAACCCTAACACAAACCCTAACACTAAAATGACCCTAAACTTAAACCTCACCCTAACTCTACCCCTAACACTAACACTAACACTAACTCTTTTCATACCCTAACCATAGCCCTAAACCTTACCCTAAACCTAACACTAACCCTAACCCTAACCCTAAAACTAAACCTAATACTAACCCTAACCCTAACCCTTACCCTATCTTACCACTACACCTATCCCTAAAACTATTACTAAACCTAAACAAAACCTAATGAAAATACTAATAGTAACTCTAACACTAACACTTATGTAACCCTAAGGCTAAACAATAATATAACCCTAAACCTAACTCGACCTCTTACCATAATTCTAGATCAAACCCTTACTGCAACAGTAACCCTAACCTAACACTAATCCTAACCCTAACTCTAACACTAACCCTAAACCTAAACCTAACCAAAACCCTAATACTAACCCTAACACCAACCTAACGCAAACCCTAACCTTAACACTAACCCTATCCCTAACCCTAACCATAACACTAACACTAACCAACCCTTACCCTAACCTATCACCAACCCTAACTCTAACCCTAACACTAACCTTAACACTAAACCTAACCAAAACACTAATACTAATCCTAACAAATCCCTAAATTTAACCATAACCCTAACACTAACCCTAATCCTAACCCTAACAGAGACTTGTTCATGGATAGGCAGAACTAACATCATTAAAATGGCGATACTACCAAAAGTACTCTACAGGTGTAATGCAATGCCAATCAAAATCCCAAAGGTATTTCTCACAGAAATAGAAAAAACAATCATGGAATTCATCTGGAAAAATAGGAGACCCAGAATAACAAAAACAATCCTAAGCAGGAAGAGTGAATCTGGTGGTATAGCCATACCAGATTTTAAAGTATACTACAGAGCAAGAGTAACAAAAACAGCATGGTACTGGTACCAAAACAGGTGGGTAGACCAATGGTACAGAATAGAGGACACAGATACCAATTCACAAATTTACAACTACCTCATATTAGACAAAGGTGATAAAAGCATGCAATGAAGAAAGGATAGCATCTTCCACAAATGGTGCTGAGATAACTAAAAAAGCCATATGAAACAAAATGAAATTGAATCCCTGTCTCTCACCAGGCACAAAAGTTAACTCAAAATGGATTAAGGAGCTAGGAATCAAACCAGAAACTCTGCATCTAATAGAAGAAAAAGTTGACTCTAATCTCCACCTCATGGGAGCAGGCACCAAATTCCTTAATAGGACACCTGTAGCTCTAGAGTTAAAATCAAGTATCAACAAATGGGACTTACTCAAACTAAAAAGTTTTTTTCTCAGCAAGAGAAACAATAAGAGAGGTAAATAGGGAGCCTACTTCCTGGGAACAAATTTTTACCCCTCACACTTCAGATAGAGTCCTAATCTCCAGAGTATACAAAGAACTAAAAAAAATAAACAATAAGAAAACAAACAATCCAATCAACAAATGGGCCAAGGATTTGAATAGATACTTCTCAGAGGAGGATATACAATCAATTAGCAAATACATGAAAAAATGCTCACCATCTTTAGCAATCAGAGAAATGCAAATAAAAACCACTCTTAGGTACCATTTCACCCCAGTAAGAAAGACAGCAATTATGAAGTCAAACAACAATAGGTGCTGGCAAGGATGTGGGGAAAAGGGTACACTTGTGCATTGCTGGTGGGATGGCAAACTGGTGCGACCAATTTGGAAATCAGTATGGAGATTCCTCAGAAAGCTGGGAATGGAACCACCATTTGACTCAGCTATTCCCCTTCTCGGACTATTCCCAAAAGAACTAAAAAGGGCATACTACAGTGATACAGCATCATCAATGTTCATAGCAGCACAATTCACAATAGCTAGACTGTGGAACCAACATAGATGCCCTTCAATAGATGAATGGGTTAAAAAAATGTGGTACATATACACAGTGGAATAATACTCAGCAATAAAAATATCATGGCATTTGCAGGGAAATGGATGGCATTAGAGCAGATTATTCTAAATGAAGTCAGCCAATCCCTTAAAAACAAATACTGAGTGTCTTCTTTGATATAAAGTGGGTGACTCAAAACAGAGCAGGGAGGAAGAGCATGAAAAGAAGATCACGATCAAATAGGGACACAAGGTGGGAGGGAATGGGAGAGAGAGGGGGAATTGCATGGAAGAGGGAAGGAGGCTCACATTGTCATACAAAAATACATATAAGAGGATGTGAGCAAAGGGAAGGAAAAAATAAGAGAGAGTGAGATAAATGAGTTATGGTAGATGGGATAGACGGAGGGGATGAGAGGTGAGGGGAGGGGAGGGGAGGTGGGATAGGAAGGGGATTGGAGGAGCAGCAGAATACAACAGACACTTTTTCTGGCAGTGTGTATAAAAGTGGCTGTATAATCAAGGTGATCCTGCAATCTGTATACGGGGGGAAAAATAAGACTCATACCACAATTGAAACAAATGTATGATATATGTTATGTCAAGATCAATATCATGTTTTGAGGAACCAATAAATTTCTGATGTTTTTTTAAACTATCCCTAACACTAACCCTAAACCTATCCATAACCCTAACAATAAAGCTAACCCTAACCCTAACCCTAAAACTTACCCTTAACCTAACACTAACCCTAACATTAACCCTAACCCTAAAAATAACCCTAACACTAAACATCACCCTAACCCTAACACTAACCCTAACACTTACCATAAACCTAATCCCAACCTTAACAGAAACCCTAACCCTAAAACTAACACTAACCTTAAACCAACCATAAACCTATCACTAAGCCTAACCCTAACCCTAAACCAAAACATAAACCTAATACTAACCCTAACACTAACCCTAACTATAAACCTAAACCTATTCCTAAACCTAACACTATTTCTAACACTATCCCTAACACTAACCCCAACACTAATCCTAAACCTAATCCTCACCCTAACACTAACACTAACTGTAACACAAACCCCAACACTAACCCCAAAACTAACCATAAACCTAACCCTGAACCTAACACAAACTCTAACACTAACCCTAACCTCAATCCAAACCCTAATCCTAACCCTAACTCTAATGCTAATCCCAACACTAAACCTAACGGTAACGCTTACCCAAACTCTAAACCTTAACCTAACCCAAACACTAATCCTAACCCTAAATCTAACCATAAAAATAACCCTAACCATAATTCTAACCCTAACCATAACCTTAATGCTAACACCAACATAAACCTAACACTAACCCTAACCATAACCATAACCATAACACTAACCTTAATAGTAACCCTTAACATAACCCTAATGCTAACCCTATCCCTAACCCGAACCTTAATTATAACATTAACCCTAACCCTAATTGTAACACTAAATCTCATCCTATCCCTAATTAAACTATTGCTAACACTAACCCTAACTTCACACTAACACTAACCCTAAACCTCACACTACTCTTACCCCTACACTACCTCTAAACCTATCCCTTACCCTAACACTATAATTAAAACCTAATCCTAACACGAACACAAACAGAAATATAACCCTAAACCTAAACCTAACCCTAATACTTACCCTAACCATAACAATAACCCTAATTGTAATCCTAACTATTACCTTAAGCCTAACACTAACCCTAAACTTAACCTTAACACTAACACTAAATGTAACCCTACCCCTACCCCTAATTTAACACTAACCCTAAACCTAAGCCTAAACTTGACACTAACAAAATTTAACACAAAATTTAACCCTAACCCTATCTTAATCCTAACTGTAACCCTAACCCTAACAATAAACGTAACCTTAATCCTAACTCAAATCCTAAACCTAAACTAACTAACCCTAACCCTAATCTTAACCCTTAACTTAATCCTAACATGAATCTTAAACTTAACCCTAACTCTAACTTTAAAAATCATCACCCTAAACCTAACCCTAACCCTAACCCTGACACTAACCCTAATCCAAATCGTAACCCTATCACTAACACAAACCCGAAGTATAACCCTAAAGCTACAGCTAACCCTAACCCTAAACCTAACCCTAACACTAACAGATGTAACCCTAGCCCTAATTCAAGTCTTAACCATAACCTTAAACTAAACTTGACCCTGACTCATATCCTAACACTCACCCTAGATTTAAACACCACACTAAACTTAAACTAAACCCTAACAGTAACTCTAGCCATAATTCGAGTCATAATCTTTACCTTAAAACTAACCCTGAAGCTGAATCACATCCTAACAGTCACCCTAGCTCTAAAGACTGCCCTCGCCTTAAACTGAACCCTAAGAGTAAACCTAGCCCTTATTTGAGTCCTACCCCTAACCCTAAAATTATTAAAGTCTCTGAATCATATCCTAATACTAACCTTGCTAAAAATATCACACTAACATTAAACCTCACACTAACACTAGACCTACCCCTACCCCGAACCCTAATTGTAACCCTAGTTCTTACATTTTTCATTGCCATAACACTAACCCTAACCCCAACACAAAAATTTAGCCCTAATCTGAGTCCTAAACCTAGATTTAACGCTAACCCTAACCCTAACTCTAGCCCTAACCCTAGCTCTAAGCCTATCCCTTACCTAAAGCAAAACCCTAACACTAATGGTAACCATAGACCTATCCCCTAAGCCTTAAACTAAGCAAAGACCTAACCCTATTAATAGTCATAACCTTACCCTCACTCTAGCCCTAACCCTTTTCCAAACCCTAATGTTTTCCTGACCATTATTTTGACCATAACACTAACCCTAGGTCTAAACCTGGCCCTAACCCTAGACCAAAACATAACACTATACCTAGACCTGAACCAAATCCTAAATCTAGCCTTAAACTTAGCCTTAGAGTTAAACAAAAACCAATCCCTAGACATTAATGTAACCCTTACCCTAACACAAACACTAACCCTACCCCTAGACCTAAAACTAGTTATAATTCTGGTTGTAACCCTAACTCTAACTCTAACCAAAACACTGGCCCTGCCTTTAAGAGTAATCTACCTCTAAACATGACACTAACCAAAAATCTAAACCTAATACTAGACGTAGCCAAAATCCTAACCCTCAAACTAGCCCTAATAATAGCCTTAGCTATTACATTACCCACAGTCCTAACCCTAGGCCTAAATCTAACACAAATCCTAGAGCTAATCCTAGGCATAAGCATAACCCTAATCCTAACCCTAACCTAACACTTGATTTGTCCTATCCCTAGCTCAAAGCCTAACCCTTATCCTAAACATAAACCCACACCTATCCCTAAATATATGCCTAACCCCAGACCTAATACTAAACTTAACCCTAGTCCTAAACCTAGCTGTAAACCTACCCATTACCCTAAAACTAAACCTAAACATATTGGTAACCCTAGGACTAACCCTAACCCTAAACCTAACCAGAAAACTAACACTAAACCTAACCCTAATCCTAACACTTAACCTACACTAATCCTAAACCTTACCCTCACCTGAACACTAACCCTAACCCTAACACTAACACTAACCCTAAAACTATCCCTAAACCTATTGCTAACCTTAATTTTAACCCTAACAAGAACACTAATTCTAACCCTAATCCTAACATTAACACTAACCCTAAACCTAAACCTAATCCTAAACATAACCCTCATCCTATATGTAACCCTAAACCTAAAAACAACCATAATTTTAACACAAACTCTAACACTAAACCTAGCACTAATCCCTGCCATTAACGTAATACTAACCCTAGCCCTAAAGTTAGTCCTAACCCTTGCCCTATCCATAGCCCAAGCACTAACCTTAGATCATAATCTATCTCCAAATCTCACAGTGACCAATGCCTAAGCCTTAAAATAACACTAGCCCTAATCCTAACACTAATCCTAAAACTAGCCCTAATTCTAGCCCTAGGCCTAAAACAAAACCTAGCCATAAGCTCTATCCCAAACCCTTAAAGCAAACCAAACACTAAACATATGCCTACCCCTAAACCTAGCCCTAATTCGAGTTTTAAGCTGAACCCTAAAAATAACTCTGACACTAACTCTGACATTAACACTAACCCTAGCTCTAAACATCACCCTAATCCTAATAGTAAATCTAACACTAAATCTAGCCATAATCTTAACCCTAAAATTAGCCCTAATTTTAATCCTTGTACTTGCATTAGCCATAATCCTAATCCTAGCACTAACTTACCCCAAATCCTATCCCAATCCATTTCCCTAAACCTTACATGAACCCTAATTCTAAGCCTTACCCTAATGCTAATTCAATCCCTAACTTTAAGCCTTAACCTATTCCAAACCCTAAACTAGACTTTCACCTTAAAAATACCCCTAGCCATAAGCCTGACCATAACCCTAAACCAAAACATTACACTAGACATACACATAATCCTAAACCTAAAACTATCTTCAAACATAATTCTATACTTGAAATTAGCCATACTCCTAATCTTAGCCCTAAATCTAAAACAAACACTAGCCCTCATCTTAGCCCTAAACCTAGCCTTAATCCTAATCCTAATCCTAACACTTATTCTAAACATCACCATACCTCTAAATCTAACCTACCTTACCCTAAACTAAATCCTAAATCTAACCCTAATTTTATACTTAAACTGAACACTAACCATAGACCTAATCCTAGCTAAATTAGCCCTATTCCTAACCCTAAACCTAAGACTAACAATAATTCTCACACTAGCTCTATCACTAGTTCTAATCCTAGCCCTTACCATAACCCTAACTCTTGCCTTAACCCTTGTCCAATTCTTATTCCTAGCCCTAAACCTAAGCCTAAGACTCACACTAACACTAAACATAATCCTAAAGCTAATCATAAAACTAGCCCTAACCCTACAACTAACAGTAAAACAAAACTGATCAATAGTCCTAAACCTAAACATAACTTAAAACAAACCTAACTTAAAACACTACACCTAGACCTAACTAACCATAGCCTTAATTTGAGTCCTAACCCTAACCTTAAATGTATACCTGACACTGACTCATATGCTAAACTCACCCTAGCTTGAAACACCATCCTAAACTTAAACCAAAACTTCAGTGACCTAGACCTTATTAGAGTCCTAACCCTAACTCTTACTCTGACTCATATTCTAAAATTAAACATAGATCTAAATATTACCCTAACTTTAAACAAAACCCTAAAACTAAAACTACCCCTACCTTTAATCCTAACCCTAAAACTAACCCTAATTGTAACCCTACTTCTTATATTAGTGATTGCCCTAACATTAGTCCTAACTGTAACACGAAACTAGCATTAATCCAAATCCTAAATCTAACTTTAACCCTAACGCTACACTAACTTTAGCCCTAACCCCAGCTCGAACTCTCCCTTATTTTAAGTGAAACCCTAAACCTACTGGTAAACCTAGACCTATCCCTAGTCCTTAGGCTAACCAAAATCCCAACCCTATTAATAGTCCTGACCCTAACCCTCATTCTAGCTCTAATTTTATCCCACACCCTTACACTAACCCTGACCCTTATTCTGACCCTAAAAAAAACACAAAGACTAAAACTGACCCTCAACTTAGAGCAAAAGCTAACACTAGCCATACTGCTAACTTATACCTAAACCTAACCCTAACCCTAGCCCTAAGACTAACTCTAACTCTCACACTATCCCTATCCCTAGTTCTAAGCCTATCCTTTACCATAACCCTAACCCTAACCTTAAACTTTGCCATATCCTTAGTCCTAGCCCTAACCCTAGATATAAACCTAATGCAAAATCTAACCCTAAACCCAAGCCTAAGCCTAACACAAAAACTAGCCCTAACCATAGTGCTAATCATAAAACTTGCCCTAACGCTAACCCTAGCAGTAAAACAAACTGAGCAGTAGCCCTAATCATAAACCTTAACTTAAACACTAACATTACACCTAGACCTAATCATAGCCTTAATTTGAATCCTAAACATAACCTTAAATCTAACCCTGACCCTGACTCATATCCTAACACTCCCCCTAGCTCTAAACACCCTCCTAAACTTATACAAAAACCTAAAAGTTAACCTGTTATTAATTCGAGTCCTAACCCTAACCCTGACCCTGACTCATATCCTAACACTAACCCTAGCTCTAAATATCATTCTAACCATAAACCTAGCCCTAACCCTAGACCTACCCCTAACCTTAATGCTAACACTAACCCTCATTGTATCCCTAGTTCTTAAATTAGCCATTGCCTTATCATTAGTCCTAATCCTAACCCAAAATATAGCCCTAATCTGAGCCCTAAACCTAGATTTAACCCTAACCCTAACTCTATCCCTAACCCGAGCTCTAAGACTATCCCTTACCTTATGAATTACCCTAACCCTATTAGTAGCCCTAGATCTATGCCTAATCTAATCCTTAGGCTAACAAAAATCATAACCTTATTAATAGTCCTGACCTTAGCCCTCATTCTAGCTCTAATCCTATCCCAAACCCAAATGCTAACCCTGACCCTTTTCCTGAACCTAACACAAACCCTAGTTCTAAACCTGGTCCTAACACTATACTAAAACCTAACACTAGCCTGGTACCTAAACCTAATCTTAAATCAAGCCTTATATCTAGCCCTAGACCTAAAGAAAACCCTAGTCCTAGGCCTAACAAAAACACTTATCATAACACCAACACTAATTCTACCTCTAGACATAAACCTACTCCTAATTCTGGCTGTAACCCTAACATGGACTCAAACCCAAACACTGACTCTGTCTTTAAGAGTAAACCTACTTCTAAATCTGACTCTAACTGGAAATCTAAACCTAACACTGGATCTTGGCATAACGCTAACCCTAAAACTAACCCTAATTATAATCCTAGCTCTTACATGACCCTCAGCTTTAAATCTAGGCCTAAACCTAACATAAAATCTAGAGCTAATCCTAGGACTTAACCTATCCCTAAGCATAACCCTAACCCTAACTCTAGCCCTAACTCAAACCTAACCCTGGCCTTAGTCCTAACCCAAGCTCAGAACCTAACCCTTAGTATAAACATAAACCTAGAAGTATCCCTGAATCTATCCGTAAACCTAATACTAATCCTAACCTTAACACAAGCAATAACCCTCTCTCTAAACTTTCCATTAACTAACCCTATCCCTAACCTAATTGTAACCCTAGCCTTAACCCTAACCATAATCCTAGCCCTAAACACAAAACTAACCTGAGACCTAACCCTCAACTATTACTCGCTATAACCCTAAACATAAATCAAACCCTAAACCTTACCATAAACCTAAACATAACTATAGACTTAACCCTAACCCTAAACTTAAATCTAGCCCTGTCCCTAACCTTAAACCTAAACCTAACCATATTTATTGCCCTAACACTAAACCTAAACTTAATTATAACCATTCCTCTAATACTAACCATAACCCTAAACCTACTATAATCCTATCCCTAAACATAACCCTGAACCTAACCCTTGCTCTAAATCTTATCATAGCTCAGAACTTAACTCTTATAAACATAACACCCTAAAACTAGTTCTAACCCATACCTTAACACTAACTCAAAAACTAATCCTAACCATAAATATAGCTATAACCTTAGCTCTAACTGTATCCATTACCCTAATCATAACCAATAGCCTAATGCTAATGCTAGGACTAACCCTATCTCAAAACGTAATCCTAAACATAATCCTAGCCCTAACCTTAACTCTAACCCTAAACATGACCTTTTCTCTAATTCTAACCCTAGGCCTAACCCTAAACTCATCAGTAAACCCAACCCTATCAATTACCTTAAACCTAACCTGAACCCTAAATCAAACCCTATCATTACCCTAACTGTAACCTTAATGCTAACTAGAGCCCTAACCCTAAACTATAAGAAACCCTAACCATGACCCTGACACTAATAATCCCCCTAGCTCTATCGTAACCCTTACCCTACCATTAGACCTAAACAAAACTTAACCCTAAATCTATCCAAAACCATAACACTAGACCTGACATTAGTACTAGATATAATTCTAGCCCTAACCTGAACACAAACCCTAGCCCATATTAGCCCTAAACATAGCTGTAATCGTTACCCTAACCTTAAACCTAGGCCTAACTTAAAACCAACCCTATCCCTAATCTTAGACATAACTTAGCCCTATCCTTAACCCTAACCTTAACTTTAGCCCCAAAACTAAGTCTATCTCTCTCTCTTTAGCCCTAAAACTAGTTCTAAACCTATCCCTTACTGGAACTCTAAACCTAGCCCTAGCCCTATGCCTAATCCTAGCTATGTCCTTAGCCCAAGCCCTAACCCTAGATCTAAAATTAACTATAAATCTAACCCTAATGCAAAGCCTAAGCCTAAACCTAACACTAACCCTAACGCTACTTCTAATATTAGCCCTAAATCTAGTCCTAGGCCTAATACAAAACCGAGCCATAGCCCTAACCCTAACCCTTTAATCTAAATCAAACCCTAACCCTAAACCTTGCCCTAAACCTAGTCCTAATTCTAGTTTTAAGCAGAACCCTAAAACTAACCCTAACCCTGATTCTAACGCTAACACTAACCCTAGCTTTAAACATCACCCTAAACATAACCCTAAACATAACACTAAACCTAGCCCTTTCACTAACCCTAACCCTAAAACTATCCCTAATTGTAACCTAGTACTTACATTAGCCATAACCCTAACCCTAGCCCTAACTTAACTCAACACCTAGCCTAATCTGAGCCTTATACTGAGATTTAACAATAACCCTAACTGTAACCCTAAACCTAGCACTAATAGTAACCATAACCTTAGCTCTAAACCTAGCTCTAACCCTATCCATTATCCTAACCATAATCCTAACCCTAATGCTAACCCTAGGCCTAAACCTTACCATATCCCTAATCCCAACCTTATACATTACCCTAAACTTAACTTGAAACCTAAACCTATCTATATCATTACACTAATCCTAAACCTATGCTAATTTGAGCATTATATTTAACCCTTAACCGATCCCAAACACTAATCATGACCATGACGGAAACAATACCCTTAATTTTAAACCTGAATCTAATCCTAAACCTCACCCTTACACTACATGTAACATAAACCTAAACTACCTTGAACTGTAAAGCTGGACCTGAAATTAGCCCTAGCCCTAATCCTAGCCCTAAACCTAGCCTTAATTTTAACCCGAAACATAACCCGAGGTTTAACCGTAATTCTAACCCTCGCCCTAGCTCTAAACTTAGCTATAACCCCATCTCTTACCCTAAATCTAACCATAATCCTAAACCTAACCACAATCTTAAACCTAATCATAACCCTTGCCCTAAATCTAGGCCTAACCCTAACACTAAGCCTAGCACTAATCCTAATTTAGTCCTATCCTAACCCTAAACCTAGCCTTAAGCCTAACTCTAACTCTTTTCCTATCCCTATCCCTTGTTCTATCCTTAGCCCTAGCCAAACCCTGGATCTTAATCTAACTCTAAATTTAAAACAAACTCTAAATTTAACCATAACCATAATCCTAAACCAAATCCTAACACTAGCCTAACAATAATGCTAATTCTAAAACTTGCCTTACCCCTAGCCCTAGCCTTAAAACAAAACCAAGGGATATTCCTGACCCTAACCCTTAACCTAAACCAAACCATAAACCTACACCTAGCCCTAACCCTAAGTCTAAATATAACCCTGACCCTGATACTGATCCTAACAGTAATCCTAGCTCTAAACATCACCCTAACCTTAAATTTACCCTAACATCAGATCTAGCCTTAACCCTAACCCTAAAACTAGCCCTATTCATAACCCTAATTCATATATTAGTCATTGTCATAACCCTAGCCCTAACCCTAACACAAATACTTTCCCTAATTCTAGTCCTAACCTTGTCTGAAACCCTAATCTTAACCCTAGCACTAGCCCTAACCGTAACCCTAACCCAAGCCCTAACCTGATCCCTCACTCTAAGCCAAACCCTAAACCAAATGCTAATCCAAGTCCTAACCCTAATCCTTACCACAATGTAAACTATAACAGTATTAGTAGTCCTAACCCTAGCCCTCATTCCAGTTCCAACCCTAACCCTGACCCTTATTCTGATCCTAACAGTTACCCTAAGTTTAAACTTTACCCAAACCCTAAACCAAACCCTAAAACTAGCCCTACCAGTAAGCCTATACCTATAACTAACCCTAACATAGATCAAGACCAAAAACTAATCCTACATATAGCTATAATTCTAGCCCTAGACCTAAACAAATTCCTAGCTCTAACAATAACCCTTAACCTAAACACTTGCTCTACCCATACACCTAACTCTAGTCCTAATTTTGGCTCTAACCCTAACACTAATCTTATCCGAAACACTGACCCTGACCCTAACATTAACCTATCTCTAAACCTGACCCTAACCCAAAACCTAGTCCTAATGCTAAACCTAGCCATAACCCTAACCCTATTACTAGCCCTTAATATAACCCTAGCCCTAATCCTATTTTAACCCTAATCTTAACCCTAACAGTAACCCTAACCCTAACCATAGTCCTAACCCTAGCCCTAAACCTAACACAAAACCTAGCCTAATGCTAGGCCTAAACTTAGACCTAAGTATAACCCTAACCCTAATCCTAGCCCTAACACTAACCCTATCACTAACCTTTGCCTTAGACCTAACCCTACCTGAAAGCCAAACTCTTACCGTAAGCATTACACTAGCCCTATCCTAAAACATAACCCTAACCGTAGCTGTTAACCTAACCTTAATCCTAGCTCAAACTTTAGTTCTAACCCTGTCAATTACCCTAACCCCAACCCCAAATCTAATTTTAAACCTATCCCTAACACTAAACTTAACACTAATCCTAACCATAAATGTATCCCAAGACCTAACCATAAACCTAAACATCACCATAGCCCTAATCCTAACTGAAACATTAAGCCTTACACTAAAACTAATCCTAAGAGTATCCCGAATCCATACCCTTACCATATCTCTAACCCTAAATCTAACATTATCCATTATACAAAACCTAACCCTAAATGTAATGAAATCTCTAGCCATAACACGAACCCTGAATAAAACCCTAACCATAAACTTATCCCTAGACCTAAACGTAAACCTAAACCTCACCCTAGCCATTACCCTAGCTCAAACAATAAACCTTACCCTAAAATAACCATAATACTAGCCCTAAACCTAACACTTACCTTAAACAAAACCTAGTCCTATCCCTAAACCTAACTCTAAATTTAGACTTAATCCTAACCATAACCTATCCCTAACCCTAGCTCTAAATCTATCCATTATACTAAACATAACCCTAACATAATGCTAACCTTAACCCCATTGCTAAACCTAACCTATCCATTACCCTAAAGGGTAAATGAAACCTAAACATAACCCTATCCATTACCCTAACCCTAAGCCTAAACCTAAGACTAATTCAAGCCCTAACCCTAAACTTTGACCTAAACCAAATGCTAACCCTGACCATGGTCCTAATAATACCCCAATCTCTCAACCTGACTTTTACCCTAAACATAGATATGACACTAGACCTAGCCATAACCTAACCCTAAATCTATCCTTAATCATAACCCTAGATTTGACATTAGCCCTAGCCCTAATTCTCGGCCTGAACCTAACAGAAACCCTAG
This sequence comes from Urocitellus parryii, assembly GCF_045843805.1. Lineage (NCBI taxonomy): Eukaryota > Metazoa > Chordata > Mammalia > Rodentia > Sciuridae > Urocitellus > Urocitellus parryii. The sequence goes on along the minus strand of NC_135531.1, from coordinate 171,812,127 downwards.
CCCTAAACCTAGCCTTTTCCTAACCAAAACACTAACCCTAGCCCTAATCCTAATTCTAACCCTCACCCATGTCTTAAACTAGCTATAACCCCACCATTCCCCTAAACTTAATCCGAACTGCAATGCTAATCTTAAACCTAGCCCTAAATTTAGCCATAACCCTAACACTAACCCTAGCCATAATCCTAGCCATAATTTAGCTATAACACTAATCCTAACCCTAAGCTTAGTCTTAAATCTAAATATAACTCTCGTCCTAGCCATGTCCCTAGTTCTAACCCTATCTCTTACCATAACACTAACCCTAGCCCTAATCCTAATTCTGGATCTAACCCTAACTCTAAATGTAACCCTCTCTCTAAGCCTAAATCTCATCCTAACACTAGCCCTAAACCTAACACTAATTCAAAATGTAGCTTTAACCCTAGCCCTAGCCCCACTCTACCCCCCCCAAAAAAAAAGAATGAGCTATAGCTCTAACACTAACCCTTACACTTACAAGTCAAGATGAAGTGAAACCTTAAAACACAAATTGTTCCTGACAGTGAACATTGAACCGAGAAGGCCCAACCTGGGAAACATGGTAATGCTAGGTAAAAGATGAATTCTTACCAGTACCAAAAAATATTTGAAAAAAACTAATTCTAACACAAACATTAGTTCTAAACCTAGCACTAATCCTAATCCTAAAACTAAACCTTCCCTGTTTATAGAGCTTGATCATAACAGTCAAAATCTTGGGGTGCCTAGTGGGGCAAGGTAACAGATGAATCCTGCCCAGTATCAAAAATTCTGACCAATAATTGGGGAAGGTGTTTCAGTACATTGCTATTTCCCCTGTTTTCTCCTAAAGTGCTCGTGGATAAATTGTTTTTTCATGCTTCAGCTTAAGGTGCTTTCACAATGAACAAACCAGAGCATGCCCCCAGCGAAGTGATTGAGTGTGTGAAGTTTCATGCAGCTAGCACCAACCCTGTTTGATTTCCAGTTTCATTTCCATTCACACCTATAGGCAATGATGTAGTGAAAACTAAAAATTCAACCATTGAACCCTGAAGGCCCCAACTTGGGAAGCCTACTAAGCTTTGTCAAAGATGAATCCTGTACTGTATCAAAGCAATCTGACTAAAAAAAATTGAAGCTCTTTCAGTACATGTGTATTTTGCTTGCTCCAAAAGCACTCAGAGATAAAGTTGTTTCTTTCTACTTCAGCTTAGGGATATTTCACAGGAAACAATACAGAGAATGCTCACTGAGAACTAATTGAGTGTGTGAAATTTCAAGCAGCTAGCACAAACCCTGTTTGATTTCCAGCTTCATGTCCATTCACCCCTATAGGGCAAAAAGAAGAGAAACATGAAAGTTGAAACTGTTCCTGAGAGAAAACAATTTCACGTAGGAGGCCCAAAATTTGTGGTATAGTAAAAATAGGAAACAGGTGAATCCTGCCCAGTATCATAGAAATTAAAAAAAACAAAACAAAACAAAACAAAAAAACCTAACTCTAACCCTAACACCAGGTCAAAACCTAGTCCTAACTCTAAGTTTAACACTAAACCTAATCTGTTTAGACAACCTTTGATCATAGAAGTTTTGAAATTGGGGAGTCTAGTGGGGCAAGCTTACAGATGAATCATGGGCAGTTTCAAAGAAATCTGACAAAATAATTGGGGGAGCTATATCAGTACATGCATATTTCACTGTTTTCTCCTAAACTGTTCTCAGATAAACTTGTATTTCATGCTTCAGCTTATTACTAATTTCACAAGGAACAAAGTAGAGAGTGCCCTCAGAGGACTGATTCAGAGTGTGAAGTTTCAAGCAGTTAGCACCAAACTTGTTTTTTCAACTCCATGTTAATTTACCCATGTAGGTCAAAATGAAGTGAATCCATAAAATACAAACTGTTCCTGTCAGCAAACAATTGAACTGAGAAGGCTAAAATCTGGGAAACACAGTAAGGCTAGGTAAAAATGTATCATGCCCAGTATCAAAGAAATTTGAACAAGACAAATTCTAACTCTAACACTAGACCTAACTCTAACCTAACCTGTTTAGAGAAACTTTGATCATAGAAGTCTCAAAGTTGAGTAGCCTACTGGGGAAACCTAACAGATGAATCCTGCCCAGTATCAAAAAATCTGACTAAATAATTGGGGGAGGTATTTCAGTACATGCATATTTTCCTGATGTCTCCAAAAATGCTCTTGCATAGTGTTGTTTTTGCATGCTTCATCTTTGATATAATTTCACATGGATAAAACCAGAGCATCCTTACAGAGAACCTATTGAGTGTGTGAAGTTTTAAGCAGCTAGCAAAAACCCTGTTTGATTTCCGGCTCTATTTCCGGCTCAAAATGATGTGAAACCTCAAAATAAAAAACTTAAATACTGACAACAAACCAGTGAACTTAGAAGGCCCAAACCTGAGGAACATAGTAAGGATGGGTAAAAGATAAATCCTGCCTAGTATCAAAAAAATTTTGAACAAAACTACTATAAACCTAACACTAGATCTATCCTTAATTCTAACCCTACAGCTTACCCTAACCACTTTAGAGAACCTTTGAACATGGAAGTCACGAACTAAGGGAGCATAGTGGGGCAAGCTAACAGATAAATTTTGCACATTATAAAAGAAATCTGAGCAAATAATTGAGGAAATTGTTTCAGTACATGCATATTTCCTTGATTTATCCCAAAGTGCTCTGGGATAAAGTTACTTTGCATGTTTCAGCTGAGGGCAAAAACCACAAGGAACAAACCCAAGAGTGCCCACAGAGAACTGATTAAGTGTGTGCAGTTTTAAGCAGCTAGCACCAACCATGTTTGATTTCATGCTCCATTTCTCTTCAACAAAATAGTTCAAAATAAATTGAAACCTTAAAATAGAAACTGTTCTTGACAGCGAACCATTGAACCGAGAATGCCCAAACCAGGGAACATTGTGAGGCTAGTTAAAAGATGAATCCTGCCCAGTATCAAAGATACATGAACAAAACTGACTCTAACCCTAAAACTAGGTTTAAACCTAGCCCTTACACTAACCATAAACCTAACTTTAATCTTTTTAGAGATCGTTTTATTATAGAAATCCCAAATTAAGCGAGCCTAGAGGGACAAGTTAACAGATGAATCTTGTGCAGTATCAAAGAAATCTGACCAAATAATTTGGGGTGGTAGTTCAGTACATGTATATTTCCCTCTTGTCTCCAACAGTACGTTCGGATACAGATGTTTTTGCATGCTTCAGCTTTGGGAAACTTTCACACGGATGAAACCAGAGTGCCACATAGAACTGATTGAGTGTGTGCATTTTTAAGCAGCAAGCCCCAAACCAGTTTGATTTCAAGTTCCATTTCCATTTACCCGTATAGGTCAAAATGAAATACAAAAACACATTAAAAAGGTCGTGCACCAAGATCAAGTGTTGTTTGTCCAGGAATACAGGGTTGGTTCAACATATAGAAATCAATAAAGGTAATTCATCACATCAATAGACTTAAAAATAAGAATCATACGATCATCTCAAGAGACACAGAAAAATCATTTGACAAAATACAGCACACTTTCATGTTCAAAAAAATTAGAAAAACTTGTGATAACAAAAAAATACCTCAACATCATACTGGCTCTCTACATTAAGCATGAGGCCAACATCATTTGAAAGGCAGAAAAACTAAAGGAATTTCCTCTAAAAACTGAAATAGGACAGGGGTGCTCTCTCTCACCATTTCTATTCAACATATTTCTTGAAACACTGGCCAGAGCAAGTAGACAGACGAAAGAAATTAAAGGAATAACTACAGGAAAAGAACTTAAATTAGCACTATATGCGGACAATACGATTCTATACTTAAAAGACCCCAGAAGCACCACCAGAAAACTTCTAGAACTAAAAAATGAATTCAGAAAGCAGCAGGATATAAAATTAACACACATTACAAAAAAAAAGCATTTCTGTATATCAGTGACAAACCCTCAAGAAGGAAATAAGAAAAACTACCCCATTTACAGTAAGTTCAATAAAAGAAAACATGAGATACTTGGGAATCAACTTAACGAAAGAGGTGAAAGATTTATACAAGGAAACCTATAGAACCCTAAAGAGAGAAATCAAAGAAGACCTTAGAAGATGGAAAGATCTAACTTACTCTTGCATAGGAAGAATTAATATTATGAAAACGACCATACAACCAAAAGAACTACACTGATTTAATGCAATTCTGATCAAAATCCCAATGAAATTTCTCATAGAAATAGAAAAAGCAATCATGAAATTAATCTGGAAAAATTAGAATCCCAGAATAGTTAAAGCAATTATAAGCAGGAAGAGGAAAACCAGTGGTATTACTATACCAGACCTTAAACTATACTACAGAGCAATAGTAACAAAAACAGCATGGTATTGGCACTAAAACAGGCCAGTAGACCAATGGTACAGAATAGAGGACACACAGACTAACTCACAAAATTACAATTATCTTACATTAGACAAAGGTGCCAAAAACATGCATTGGAGAAAAGATAGCCTCTACAACCAACAGTGCTACGAAAACTGGAAATCCATTTTAAAAAAAATGATATTAAAACCCTATATCTCACCATGCACAAAACTCAACTCAAATTGGATCAAGGACCTAGAATTTAAACCAGAGACTCTGCATCTAATAGAAGAAAAAGTAGGCCATAATCTTCATCACATTGGGCTAGGCCACCCCAACTTTCTTAATAAGATGCCTATACCACAAGAATTAAAACCAAGAATCAACAAATAGGGATGGATTCAAACTAAAAATTTTCTTCTCAGAAAAAAAAATCTGAGGTGAACAGAGAGCCTACATCCTGGGCGTAGATTTTTACCCCTCACACATCAGATAGAGAACTAATATCTAGTATATAAGGAATTCAAAATGCTAAGCACCAAAAAACCCAATAATCCAATCAACAAATTGGCCAAGGACCTGAACACTTTTCAGAAAAGGATGTAGAATCAATCAACAAATATTTTTTTTAAAAGTTCATAATCTCTTGCAATTAGAGAAATGCAAACCAAAACCACTTTAAGATATCATCTCACTCCAGTCAGAATGGCAGCTATTATAAAGACAAAAAACAAGTGTTGGCAAGGATGTGGGGGGAAAAGGCACACTCATACACTGCTGGTGGGACTGCAAATTGGTGTAAACAACATGGAAAACTGTATACAGATTCCTTGGAAATCTGGAAATGAAAACACCATTTGATCCAGCTTTTCCTCTTCTTGGACTATTCTCAAAGGACTTGAAAACACCATAATACAGGGTCACAGCCATGTCAATGTTTATGGCAGCACAATGCAGAATAGCAAACTGTGGAGCCAACCCAGATGCCCTTCAGTGGATGAATGGATAAAAATATGGGGCATATATACACAATAAAATTTTACTCAGTAATAATAAAATCATGGCAATTCTCATAAGTCAAAAGGTGGCTGATATGTATCAGATGCTCAAAGACCTCAGATGTGCCAGGTGTGGGAACCTCATGTCAGGCCGAGTCAAAACAGGACCAGGGAAATATCACAGAGGGAATGAGACCCCTAGGACATACAGTCCACAGGGGGGACACTCAGCCCAAAGACATTCTGACAAGGTATCTGGCCTGGCAGAGGAAGGGAGAATACACATGCACAAATACACACACACAAACACACACACACACTTTATCAAATGTCAAGTGTTTTTTGGTGTACTTTTCTCTCATGTGAAATGCTCATAAACAGAAAACAAAACCTTTGCTTCCTATTTTATTACAGTGGAAAGGAAAAACTGTCACTGGAAATGGGAACAAGGGACTGGAATTTGAGGAATTCATTGATACATGTGTACAGTTTTCGTCTGGGAGATGGGGTTGTGGATCTGACACTTTGCTTCCCTTACATTTAGAACTTTCAGGGTGACCCAGGCAGGAGAGACACACCTGTAATCCCAGCCACTCAGAAGGCTGAGGCCCAAGTTCAAGGTCAGACTCAGCCTCTGTCTCAAGATAAATGATAAAAAGTACGAGGGATGTAGCTCTGTGGAAAAGGACCTCTACGTTCAATCCACTATGCTCCCCATGCCCCCCGGCCCCAAAAGAAAGAAAACCTCAGGAAGGAGAAAACCCTGAGACCCCTGCAGATCCCAGCCCACTTGGGTAGGAAAAGGACCCACAGAGTGGTGATTCTCATGGTCCCAACACTCTGAAATCCAGCACAGAACATATTCAGGGAGGAGACTTGAGCTGCCAATTTGTACAGGAGATACCCATGTGTTTAATAATGAGAATAAAAGAAACCAACATCTTTAGAAACCTGAGAAATGTAAACTAAACCCTATCAGAGAGAAAATGAAATAGTATCAATGAAGATAGGAAACCATAGAATTCTAATAAACTTAAGGAGTTTAAGTGCTTTTTTTTTGAGTTACAGACATATTTAATTAAATATTTTCATTTGATTAAATATCAAATCTCAATATTGGAGAGCATTTCTGAAGCCAGACAATTGCAATATATTTAGTCTCTCAAGTTCATGGAACATAAGGAAGTTTTTGATGAATGATTTTTATTCTTTGGATATTTTTGCCTACCAAAGTATCATGCAGTACCTTATAAAATGTGCTCCAATTGTTGCCAATATAATGGGTTTAAGTGCTTCTTAACTATTTGTGGAAACTGTTTTGCTATTAAAGACTTGATAATCCCCAACCAGAGTGCACTTACTCAAATCAGTTCACAGTATAATACATTAATAAGAATGGGATATTCAGATTAAAAAATGGTATAAAATACCATGGGTAAGTTTTACACGGTGCCATATGCATGTGGTATTATGTATAACTCTGATGCACTAATAAACAATCCAGCATGCTTTACTCTTAATGGAAGCATTCAGTCCTAAAATTCATCTACAAAGTTAAACATATGTAAACTTAGCCAAGAAACTTTTGAATTATAAGAACAAAAAATTATAAGAGCAAAAAAAAAGTTATTACCCAACATGTGCATTGGGAAGGTGTACTGATACAATTGTCATCGAGGAATCACGAAGTCAGCAGTGTCCACTTAGGAACCCATGTGGAAGTGAAAATCATACACTTAATTGCAACGGAAAAGTCATTATCAATTAAACCATAACAAGGCCAATCTCAGCAACTTAGCTAGACCAGCGGGCAGAATAAAAACTAAAAACTACCAGGGACATGGCTGAGTGGTAAAGCACCCTTCTGTTAACTACAAAACAAACAAACAAACAAAAACAATAAAACAAACTCCACAAAACTAGCGCAGGAATAAGCGAAGTACCTGTATACTGCAGCCCCTCTCCTGCAGGTGTTTGGGGATTTGATTTATTATTATTTTTTTTTTATTTTGGGGTACCAGACATTGAACTCATTGGCCCTCCACCATTGAGCTCCATACCAAGCCCTATTTTGCATTTTATTTAGAGGCAGGGTCACACTGAGTCTCTAAGTGCCTCCCCAACTTGAAGAGGTTGGCCTTGACCTCCCAATCCTCCAGCTTAATCCGCCCTCCCCCAGCCTCTGGGATGACAGGTGTGCGCCATGAAGCGGCTTGGAAATTGGATTCTCCCAGTGGTCCCACCTGTCAATCACCACAGCCTAGGAAGACGCCAGGCAGCAGCGCTCACCTGCCACATAGGACCTGACCAGGGGCTGAGGTTGCCCCCAAGGGATGGGGAGGCCGCGAGGGGTCTCCACCACTTTCACGCTCCCCACCAGGGGGACTGAGGGGCGCTGTCCCCAATGGGCTCAGGCTTGTGTAGGCAGAGAGTGCCCTGAGTCAGGGTCAGCCAGCTCAGGTTCCCACCACAGCCTGACCTGCCAGACAGCCTCCTTGCCCCTCCTCCCTCCTGAGCCTTCCTGTCCAGGCACCAGGTTCCACTGCACACTCACCATCTCCTGGTGCCCAGCAGCCAAGCCTGCCCTGGAGAGCTTCAGCCTCTGCATGGTAGGGCCACCCGGCATCCCGGGCAGGAAGAAAAGCCTGGATTCCAACTGCAGTAGTCCTTGAACCACGGACCACTGAGAAATAAATCCCAAACCACGGGTGGAGGCCCGCCCCCTGCTCGCAGGCTGTGCTCAGGATTGGACAGCGCTCAGCACCGGGAGGCTTCTGATTGGATAGGGCGTCACTCAGTCTCCGCTCTTCCCCGCCCCACTCCAGCCCAGCGAGCCTTCTTTTTGAGTGACAGCGGGCTGATACCTGCTCCAGGCAAGGAGGAGGCCAGAATGGCAGGGTTTGGGTGCAGCTTTTTTCTTTTTTTTTCTTTTCCTTTTGAGGTCTGGGCATTGGGTTAGGGTCAGGGAAGTTCTGTTGGGTTTTGAGGTTAGGAAGTTGAAGTCACTTCTTGAAAGTTTCATCACCTTGACATCCTCCTATAATACCGCCCAAAGCATCTTCTGGAGGCTGAGTTGTCCTCTGTTTATATGTGCAAAATTCTCCAAGTAGTACTGACCTTTCACCCAGTAGGAACTGCCCAGTGCGTCATGGCCAGCGCTGGTGGAGGCTCACTGGGGGCCTGGCAGGCTCCCTGGAGGAGTTTACCACCCAATTGGCAGCGTGAGAGCTCATGTTCCTCCAGCTGAGTTGAATCTATCTGGAGCCCATTTTGAGGCTGGAGAATGAGTAAGGCGATCAGCACAGAAGAGACCCCCAGAGAGCAGACCTGGGTAAACCCCAGCTGAACCAGGGCTCCTGCACTCTCTGGTGAACTGGTGGTTGAATTCAGAGGCCTCGACCTCTGAGCCCCTTCCCCAGCCCTAGCTTGAAGTTTATTTAGAGACAGGGTCTCACTGAGTTGCTTAGCACCTTGCTTTGGCTGAGGCTGGCTTTGAATTTGCCATCTCTCTGCCTCAGCCTCCTTAGCTGCTGGAATGACAGGCATGTGCCACTTTTTTTTTTTTAACCTGTGGGGGCCACAGGAAAACAGCCTTACACAGATCAAGGCCACCCTGGTTCCTCCTGACAGTCCCCTGGATCCCAGGCAATGGGATCCTGCCTCCTCCTAAAACCAGAGACACCCTGCCCAGGTGCTCATCCTTAGTATCAGCTGAATACTCTGCATTTGACAAGAAAAAAGAAACAACAAAAAAAGACAGAACCTACCTGCTTGTCTTGATGCAAACAAAGCCAGCATGTTTCCAAAGACAGCTCTGTTCTTGTCCCCCCAATTCAGTGGTGTAAAAAGTCACATAATACAGAGAAGACTTCTCGTTAAGAGGGGTTCAAGGGTCTTTCTCTTTAAGGAAAAACAATTTGCTTTTGATTGGGAGTCCATGAAAGAGAACTCCAGGTTTTCCTAATTTGGTAAATAACTCCATAGACTCCAATGCACCCGGCTCCTCTCTGCCTTTGTTAACCATAGAGGCCTCGAGATTACCTCCCCCCTGGGACCCCTGCACCTGCAGATGAATGGGGGGGGTCCTATCTTCTCCATGCAGCGCCCTGAACCTCCACCTTCTCACAGACTCCAACACCTTTAGCAGCATCCAATAGGGGAGTGGTTTAGTAAATTCTGGAATGTACCTAAAGACATTTCCTTATCTGGCTAAGATGCTATCAAGTTGGATCCATGGTCCTTTTAAGTACTTTTTATCTTTTTCTGTTTTATTCATCCTTTTTAGTTATACATGACCATAGAGTCAATTTGATAAAATTATCCAAACATAAAATATACCTATATACCTTATTCTCCTTAGTACCCCATTCGTGTGGGTGTGCATGATGGACCGATTCACTTAGGTATTTTCATATATTTAAATAGGAACACTATGGTTGATTCATGCTACTGTCTTTCCTGTTCTTATCTCCCCTCCCTTCCTGTTGTTCCCCTTTGCTAATCTACTGAACTTCTCTTTGTGCCCCCCCCCCGTTCCTTGTGATGTAGATATCACATATCAGGGAAAACACCTGATTTTGGATGGGGGGATTGCCTTATTTTACTTTAGAATGATAATCCCCACATCCATTCATTTACTGGCCAATGTTATGAAGTCATTCTTTTTTAAAGCTGAGTAATATTCCACCATATATATATACCACAATTCCTTTATCTATTCATCTGTTGATGGGCATTTATGCTGGCTCCATAGCTTAGCTATTGTGAGTTGTGCTATCATAAACATTGATGTGGCTGTGTCCCTGTAGTATGGTGATTTTATCCCTTTTATGCTGAGAAGTGGGATGACTGACTCAGACGGTGGTTCCAGTCCTAGTTTCTGAAGGAATCTCCAACCTGCTTTCCAGAGGGGTTTCACCAACGTGTTGTTTCTGTAACAAGGTGTGAGCATTCCCTGTCCCCCACTTCCTCACCAATTTATTGTTACTGTATTCTTGATAATTACCATTCTGACTGGAGAGAAAGAGAAGCTCAGTGCAGTTTTAATTTGCATTTCCCTAATTGTTAGATACATTGCCTTTTCAGTATTTATTTTTAAAATATTTTTTCTAGTTGGAGTCGTATCCATACCTTTATTCTATCCATTTATTTTTCTGTGGTGTTGAAGATGGAACCCAGGGCCTCGCACGTACTAGGCAAGCACTCTAGGGCTGAGCCCCAGCCCCAGTCCCCATCTTCACTATTTTTACTTTTGCTTCACAGTAACAGCAACCCAGGTATTTGGGGGACCAGTTTTGCTGCATTTGTGAAATGGGAACATTTCTCTTGAAGGAAGACTGAGAAGGTCAAGGCACATGCCCAGGATTCCAGGGATGAGCAGTACCCAGTTGTCTGGACCATGATGAGAAGATTATGTGGGTGAGAAGAAGGAAAGAGCAGGAGACACCTTGGGACCAGAACCCCTCCTTCCCCCATGAGGGATATTATTCTTGCTCTTAGTTTTCTTAAACAAAATTAAAATTTTTCCTAAGCTACCAGTGCCACTAGATATAGGTCCCTGGATGGATCTCAGTTTATTTGAGAGGCAAGGAAAAGTGAATAACCAACCCAGTGATTCCAATAACCAACAAGCTAGATCTTCGGCTCCTTGGGGGCAAAATACTGGGTTTTACCCAAAACTTAACAATCCAACAACACCTGAAACACAATTAACAGGGGAAGGAGAATTGGATCAGTGGGTGTGGGGGTCTGTGGGTGGCCAGCTGCAGGAGATTGCCTCTGGGTGCATTCCTTGCATCTTGGAGGTTTTTCAACATCAATGAGATAAACAAAGTGGCAAGAAAACTGGGGAAACCCTCTGCAATATTCTAGCCAGGAAAATGCATGAGCACTTTAAAAGCATCTTAATGTTTACACTCAGTCAAATATGCCTCAATCCTAATGAAACCATTTGAAAAGAGTTGTCAACATGAAAAGTTTCTGAAATCTGCTGGTTTGTGGATCACTGCAAATCCATATGAGTCCATGGCTAAATACATAAGTAAAAATAGAAATCTAATAATGAGCATTTTCTTAAGACTTATGTCCTGAAAACATTGCCCTATGTGCTTTGATAACTAAATGATCATTTAATCATACCTTTAGCAACACTTGAGGTTGATAAAGAACTGTGGAACACGTCTGGTTAGGATAGCAAAGCTGGGATACCAAGAAGAAAGTTACTCTGAACCTCAAAGAAAAAGATTCATAAATCACCAGAATGCAGGAATGCCCACAAAATATTTGAAATTAAACACAAGGGACTGGGGTTTTGGCTCAGTGACAGAGCACCTGCCTAGCACCTGTGAGGCACTGGGTTCAATCCTCAGCACCACCTTAAATAGAAATATATAAAATAAAGGTATACTGTCCAACTAAAAACTATTTTTAAAAATAAATATCAGATTTATAAAAAAAAAAGCAACTCCCTGCAATGCAGCATTTCTCCTAGACAAGCTTCCTGTATCCCCAAATACAAGCATGATGTGAGCAAGCATAGAAAAATGGATGAGAAAGTACAGAAGTCTGATCTGGCTCCATCTCTAGTCTAGCCCCACTTAAATGTCCCTCTCCAAATAGCAACACCTCAGACCACGTATTTGCTGTCTCTCTCTTTAGGGGTTTCTCACATTTTTTTCCTTTCTTTCTTCTTGTGGTGCTGGGGATTGAATCTGGGACCTTGTGCATACAGGGCAAGCATGCTACCTACTTCACTGAATTCCTGACTCCTCACTTTCTTTCATGAACATGTATCTGCTTTTCTAAATAGGTGTACCCATGCGCCTGACAAATGAAGTTTTTTTTTTTTTTTTTGCCATGAAAACCATGGAACCTACGTTTTCTGAGCTGTTATCCCTGTCTCTCCCTGGAGTCCCTTCCTATTACACAACCTCACACAGCCAGAGTCAGACTTGAGCTTTGGAATTGTGTGGGTTTTTTATTATTTAGGGTGTGATATCACATATATCACTGGAGGATGGTAACGAGCAGCTATGCACCTTTTTTAATAAGCAAAGGACAAGGTTTGGTAGCACATGTCTGTAAGGCCAGGCATTTGGGAGGCTGCTTCAGGAGGATCTCAAGTCGGAGGCCACAGTTGGCCTCTTAGCAAGACCCTGCCTCAAAATAAAATATTCAAAGTTCTGATATTAGGTGAGTCTTCATGAACAATGTAGGGTCAGAATTCCTGTTTCAACAGTCTCCCCTTAGGATGCTGTGTGTAGGTGTGTGACTGTTACCTTCCAACAGGACCTAGAGTGGTTGCTGGTGTCTACCTGTATTCATAAATAGATAAAATGAAGTGAGTAAATAACTAAAGCAATCAAAGATCCGACACTGTAGCTGGTTGTGATCACAGGGATATGGAGGTTAGGTTGTGTTTCTTGGCTCTTGTGTTCTTGCAATAGAGGACTTTAGATAATACATAAAATGTAATCAAAGTAGAACATAGCTTATTGTCCCAGAAATCACTATCAAGAAATAGGCAGGAAAACAGTGAGGCTTTCTCTGACATCTCTAGGCCTCACACCCCTTTGATCCTGAAGTTTATGTTTGTAGGTTCCTACTCCACATGGTCTTGTCCATAGACACCAAAGCAAAACCCAAGTGTGTGTGTGTGTGTGTGTGTGTGTGTGTGTGTGTTTGTGAATTTTACTATAATAAAAATTTTATTATGGCAGCTATTATGAAAACAAAGAACAACAAGTGTTGGTGAGGATGTGAGGAAGAAGCACACTCATACACTGCTGGTGGAACTGCAAATTGGTGCAGCCAATATTGAAAGCAGTATGAAGATTCCTTGGAAATCTGAGAATGGAACCACCATTTTACCCAGATATCCTGTGGAGCCAACCTAGATGCCCTTCAGTGAATGAATGGATAAAAAAAATTGCATTATTTATACACAATGGAATTTTATTCAGCAATAAAAGAATAAAATCATGTGTGTGGGGGAGATTATGGTCTTGTTCTCTTGCTTTCTGAATTTTAGGGAATAGAGTTTTTCTGAGATTCTCACTAGTATCTTTGCCTTTGTCAAAGGGTTATTGCAACTTACTTATGTTTCTTGCTGTCTAACTTTTGTGGTTTTCCAATATGAGGTATGAGGTTGAAGTGGATTTTAAGTGGATATTTTTAATGTAGGAGTTCACTAATTACTATTAGAAGCTTCAGATGAGCTCAGAACAGTAATAAAATTTAATATCATCAGTTATTTATGTGCATAAGAAAATAAGTAGCAAACATAAAATTAAAGACAGTTCTAATGACCATAATATCAAAAGCAAAATACTTGGGAATTTTTCAAGAAATGTGAACACTTGAACATTTAACATGGCTTGTTTTTAGAAAATATACCATTATCCCTAAGCCACCTTCTTTTTTGTGGTGACCTTAGTTCATAGAAAAACGATAGGAGTTAAAACATTCCCCTGTGATCCTGAGGACAGGACTTAGGTATGGTCTACCAGTGAGCTCTATCATCATCCCATTTTTATTTTTCTTTGAGATATGGCTTGCCAAGTTAGTGAGGCTAGACTCAAAGTTGTGACCCTCAAGGCTCTACTTCTAGGGCAGCTGGGGTTACATGGATGTGCCATCCAACCCTGGTAGGGATTAGTCTTTTTTCTTTTCTTTAGTTGTAGTGGACACAGTAACATATTTTATATATTTATTTTTATATGGTGCTGAGGATTGAACCCAGTGCCTCACATGTGCTAGGCAGGTGCTCTAACCCTGACCCCAGGCCCACCCAGGGATTAAATTATTGACTTTAATATTATAGGTTGGCTCAGGATAATATCTAGGTTTGCAAACGTGAATAATGTCCCCATTTTGTGAGTAGAAGGTAGAGGCCACAATGAGAGAAAATTTCTATCCTTATCTTTGGAAGAGGAACATGAACTGTGGTTTCACCTGCAACTTAGTATTTGAGGATTTCCAGATATTAAAAATATAAGCAAAAGAGACTTGAGGTAAAGACTCTGAGGAAGGGGGACTAAGTATTTCAAATTGTGAGGCATCAAACTGAGAAAAACAATGCTAAGGTAGCTGGGTATGGAGAATAGAGTCCCTCACATTTAACTGTAGGATCAGGATCCCAAAAGATATATAAGAAAACAAACCATTTACTGGGTACATTTTAAAAAGATGATCATGGGTAGGACTTGGTCAGAAGATATCATTATCACACCCTACCCACATACCCCCACACAGTTCCAGAATATCTCTGTCTCCTTTCTCCCACAAACAAATAACTAGAGATTTCAATTATAAATTGATGGGTGAAGTGAAATTGGGAGTATTGGGTCAAAAATTTGGAACACTGAAAATATAAATGTTCAGCAGCCTTAGTGTCTTATTTCTCTTTTATCTTTGTTTTTGTTTTTAATGCTGTGGATTGAGCCCAGGGGCACTCAACCTCTCAGCAATATTCCTGAACTTTTTTTGTAACTTAGAGACAGGGTTTCACTGAATTGCTTAGTCATTTCCTAAGTTGTTGAGGCTGGCTTTGTATCAGCCTCCAGAGACACTGGAATTACAGTCATGCACCACCACACCTTGCTAAGGTTTTATTTCATTATTTGCATAAGAGCAGTTTTTCATGTAATATAACCTACTGAATGCTCTCAAAATATTGCAATTTGTGAAAAATTCAAAGAAATATCTTATTACCTTTATATTAACAAACTTAAAGAATATGTTTTTATTATGCCTTGGCTTCTTTTCACTTGATAAAATCAGATTAGGACATAGTTTTCTAGTTTCTTTATTCTTTTTTTTTGGGGGGGTGTATAATAGGGATCAGTCCCAGTATCACTCAACCACAAAGCCACTTCCCCAGTCATGTTTAATTTTTTTTAGAAACAGGGTCTCACTGAGTTGTATAGATCCCTATTAATTTACTGAGTCTGTCTTTGAACTCGTGAATTTCCTGCCTCAGCCTCCCAAGCCATTGGGATTGCAGGTATGTGCCCCCACTACCAATTTCTTCATTCTTTTGTAGTTGTTGCTTTCTTTTGTTACATGAATTCAAGTTGAATAACAGTATGTTTAACAATACAGATATAGAGAAAAGCCAGTGGTGTAGGTAAGCAATTGAACATATCCACCAGAAAGTATATTATATATTCACCATGGTGTGTTACTGAGCCATCAATACAAACTCCTCTAATGGTCAGCAAAATAGATGAAATTGGATGATGTCATGCTAAGTAAAGAAATACACAATAGTGTCACATCTCATATGTTAACTAATATACTATCATGTGCAAGTATAATAATGATTAGTATGGCTGAGGAGTGTGTGGGGGGCATCAAGGTCAGAGAGGATGTTTGGATATTATGAATACATGTATATGCATATATATAAACGTCACACTGAATTCCATAAGTATTTGCAATTGCTATGTGATGATAAAAACTATCATCTCTCATAATTATCAAATTCTGCACTAAGAACACAATCCTGCTGTCTTTTGGAATTTCCATTATATGATGTGATATTATTGATGAAGCTCCCTGATAACAACCAGGCTCTTCCTACACATCCATACTATTTTATTCCAGGCTCTGAACATAGAGTATACAATGTATTTCTGCATCTGAATCATCTCACTTAGCATAAAGTCCTCCAGTTTGTCTGTGTTATTGGAGAATATTTTTTTTTTGTTTCTGGGGTTTGGACCCAGGGTTGCCTTACCTGTGACAGAGATCCACCATAATTATCTTTTTCAGTTTTAAGACAGAATGTTACCAAACTACTAAGGCTAGCCTTTAAATTTTGGCAACATTGCTATATACACCATCCTTATTTTAAAGTTGAGTAATAAGTGAGGTGTGGAGGCACATTTCTTTTGTCATGCTAGGGACTCCATAGGCTGAGGGAGGAGAATCATGATCTTGGAGCCAGCTTCACATCTTGGTGACACCCACTGCACCTTAAAAGACCTTGTCTCAAAATAATTTTTTAAAAATTGAAAAGGTTATATATGTATGTTGATACATTTGTGTGTAAACCCAATGATAAATCTCTCTTTCGCTATTATCTGTAATATAACATAGGTTCTTCATCCTAAGTTACTCTTTGGAAATTTAGGTTGTGATAGTATTGCAGTTAACTTGGGAGGGTAGATATTCCTAAATATTGATTTTATTTCCTTCAATTGTTGAAGTGGCTAATGTCAGCTGTCCATTTGAGTGGATTGAGATACCCAGAGAATTGGTGTGGACGATCTCTTTAGGTGTCTGTGAGTGAGCTTCCAGAAGTCTGAGTCAGAAAGCAAGGGGAATACCTGTAATGAACATATATATTGGTGTTCAATAGGTTTGATTTGGAAAAAAGCAAGAGAAGCAGTCACTCACTTATGCTCCAAGCTTCTTGAAGTCTCCTTTGGGGACTTGCACCATTCGCTCTACCTGGGTCTTTTTAAAATTTTTTATTTGTTTTAATTAGTTATTCATGACAGTAGAATGCATTTATATATTTTGATATATCATACATAGATGGGATATAATTTCTCATTTTTCTGAGTATACATATTGTAGAATCACATGGGTCATACAGTCACATACATACATACATAAAGCAATAATGTCTGTTTCATTCTCTTTCTTATTCCCACATCCCCTTCCTTCCCCTCCTTTCACTTTCCTCTACCTAATGTAAGTTAATGCGATTCTTTTTTTCTTTTGCATTACAATTCTTAATACACATATATACCACAATTTTTGTATCTCTTTATGTAAAATATGTTGACACCTAATTCAAGTCTTCATACATGTATTTTGCATGTATGACACATTCTACAATACTTGGTAATCCCCGTCTCCCTCCCTTTTCCTCCCACCCCTCTGCCCTAACTAGAATTCATCTATTCCTCCTATGCTCCCCCTGCATACTCCGCTGTAAGTCAGCGCCCTTATGTCAGGAAAATATTCGGCATTTGTTTTTTTTTTTTTTTTGTTGTTGTTGTTGTTGTTTTTTGGGGGGAAGCATTGGCTAACTCCAGTTATTATCTTCTCCAACTCCATCCATTTACATGCAAATGCCACGATTTTATTCTTTTATTTCTGAGTAAAATTTCATTGTGTATATATGCCACATTGTTTTTTATCTATTCATCCACTGAAGGGCATGTATGTTGGCTCCATCGTTTAGCTATTGTGAATTATGGTGCCATAAACATTGGTCTGCCTGCGTCCCTGTAGTATGTTTTTAAACTTTTATGCTTAGACTGAGGAGAGGGATAGGTGGGTCAAATGTAGGTTCCATTCCCATATTTCCAAGGAATCTCCATACTACTTTCCAAATTGGCTGCATCAATTTGCAGTCCCACCAGGAGTGCATAAGTGTACCTTTTCCCCCACATCCTCACCAACACTTATTTTTGTTTGTCTTCATAATTGCTGCAATTCTGACTGGAGTGAGATGATATCTTAGAGTAGTTTTTATTTGAATTTATCTGATTCCTAGAGATGATGAGCATTTTTTCATATATTTATTGATTGTATATCCTAAACTGACAAGTATCTGTTCAGGTCTTTAAGCCACTTTGATCAGGTTGTTTGTTTTTTCATCTACCAGGATCATTTAAGTCCTCTGTTTTGGACCACAGCTGCTTCATTTTCTTCCTCATATTGTGAAGCTTCCAGCTTTTTGGACCAAGCGGTTACCAGTTTCCTAGTGTTGCCATCCTGTAGGCAAACATTTGGTGACTATCACTCCCATGATTATGTGAGTAAATATAATAAGCTCCCTTCTGTATACACATGTACATTTTTTAGTGTATTCTACTTTTCTGAAGAATCCTAAAAATATAGGCATATTCTCAATGTCTGGGTCATATGGCATCTCTACTTCTAATTTTTTGAAAAACCCCCTTATAGTATTTTTAAGGTCTATTCAAATTTATATTCCTGGCAAGGATGTCCAAATGTTTCCTTTTCTGCATATCCTCTACAGTATGTGTTACCTACCAACATTTTGAGGATTGAGCCCACAAGTGTGTGTGGTTATATCTCAATATGATAACCTGAAAACATAAAAATTCCAGAAGAAATTGAGAATTTTTTTTTTTTTGCCATTTGTGTTGGCAATGGTTTTAGATAGAATATGCAGAGACTGTACAAGGAAAAACAGCTGAGACTATATAAAGATAAAAATGCTTCTATACAGTAAAGGAATCAATCAATGAAATGTAAAGTAGACTGGGTTAAAGAAAACCGATTCTAGCCCCATGTCTGAAAAAGCTCAACATCCAAAATATAAGAAACTTACACAACTCACCAAAATTTAATATAAACCCCTCATAACCAAATTTAAATATGGTAAAATACTTAGATTCTGCCCTAAAAATTAAACAAGTGTGTAAAGACATATGAAAGTTCCTCAAGATCATATATTAGGCTACATAAAATGATAATTTAGCTTTTCTGCTTTATTTGTCTCACAGGAGTATGGGTGCACACTCTCCATCCTTCACGGGGCATTTGAGATCAATTAGCAAAATGCCAGGTTCTCATTTTCCCACATTATGCTTCCTCATTATTCCATGTTAATTGCCAAGAAAATCTCGAGCCTGGAAAACAACAAAATATAGATAAATTGCTAGATAATCATAAAATTTGAAAATTACTTCAGAAATCAATAGAATACATTAGTAGACCCAGATGTGAAGAAATGTAAAATAGACCTACAAATAAACATTTAACTTTACAGCTGCTCAAAAAATGCATGCAGTTATGCTGATATGGGAGCACATGCCACTAGTCTTGACTACCTTGAGGCCACAGAAGGAGGAGGATTTAGACTAAGGAATTTGAGGCCAAAATGGAAGAAAAACCTAGCTCTAAAAATTGACCCACCAAAAAACCAAACAGTAATCACATTTTTTTTTTTATTGTTGGTCGTTCAAAATATTACATAGTTCTTAATACATCATATTTCACAGTTTGATTCAAGTGGGTTATGAACTCCCAATTTTACCCCGTATACAGCTTGCTGTATCACATCAGTTACCCTTCCATTGATTGACAAATTGCCTTTCTAGTGTCTGATGTATTCTGCTGTCTGTCCTATTCTCTACTATCCCCCCTCCCCTCCCCTCCCCTCCCCTTTTCTCTCTCTACCCCTTCTACTGTAAATCATTTCTTCGATTTGTATTATCTTGTCTTACCCCTCCTTTCCTCTTATATGTCATTTTGTATAACCCTGAGGATCGCCTTCCATTTCCATGCGGTTACCCTTCTCACTCCCTTTCCCTCCCACCTCTCATCCCTGTTTAATGTAAATCTTCTTCTCAAACTTTCGTCCCTACCCTGTCCTTGTTTACTCCCCTTACATAAAAGGGGTCATTTGGTATTTATTTTTTAAAGATTGACTAGCTTCACTTAGCATAATCTGCTCTAATGCCATCCATTTCCCACCAAATTCTATGATTTTGTCATTTTTAAATGCAGAGTAATACTCCATTGTGTATAAATGCCACATTTTTTTTCCATTCATCTATTGAAGGGCATCTAGGCTGATTCCACAATCTTGCTATCGTGAATTGTGCTGCTATGAACATCGATGTAGCAGTGTCCCTGTAGCATGCTCTTATTAGGTCTTTAGGGAAGGGGAATAGCTGGGTCAAATGGTGGTTCCATTCCCAGCTTTCCAAGAAATCTCCATACTGCTTTCCAAATTGGCTGCACCAATTTGCAGTCCCACCAGCAATGAACAAGAGTGCCCTTTTCCCCGCATCCTCTCCAGCACTTATTGTTGTTTGACTTTCTAATGGCTGCCAATCTTACTGGGGTGAGATGGTATCTTAGGGTGGTTTTGATTTGCATTTCTCTGACTGCTAGTGATGGTGAGCATTTTTTCATGTACTTATTGATTAATTGCATGTCCTCCTCTAAGAAGTGTCTGTTCAGGTCCTTGGCCCATTTATTGATTGGGTTATTTGTTATCTTATTGTCTAATTTTTTGAGTTCTTTGTATATTCTGGTTATTAGGGCTCTATCTGAAGTGTGTGGAGTAAAGATTTGTTCCCAGGATGTAGGCTCCCTGTTTATCTCTCTTATTGTTTCTTTTGCTGAGAAAAAACTTTTTAGTTTGAGTAAGTCCCATTTGTTGATTCTAGTTGTTAACTTTTGCGCTATGGGTGTCCTATTGAGGAATTTGGAGCCCGATCCCACAGTATGTAGATCATAACCTACTTTTTCTTCTATCAGATGCCGTGTCTCTGATTTAATATCAAGCTCCTTGATCCATTTTGAGTTAACTTTTGTGCATGGCGAGAGATAGGGATTCAGATTCATTTTGATGCAAATGGATTTCCAGTTTTCCCAGCACCATTTGTTGAAGATGCTATCCTTCCTCCATTGCATGCTTTTAGCCCCTTTATCAAATATAAGATAGTTGTAGTTTTGTCGGTTGGTTACTGTGTCCTCTATTCTGTACCATTGGTCCACCCACCTGTTTTGGTACCAGTACCATGCTGTTTTAGTTACTATTGCTCTGTAGAATAGTTTGAAGTCTGGTATCGCTATACTGCCTGATTCACACTTCCTGCTTAGCATTGTTTTTGCTATTCTGGGTCTTTTATTATTCCATATGAATTTCATAATTCTTTTATCTATTTCTACAAGAAATTCTGCTGGGATTTAGATTGGCATTGCATTAAACTTATAGAGAACTTTTGGTAATATCGCCATCTTGATGATGTTGTTTCTGCCTATCCATGAGCAGGGTATATTTTTCCATCTTCTAAGGTCTTCTTCTATATCTTTCTTTAGGGTTCTGTAATTTTCATTGTATAAATATTTCACCTCTTTTGTTAGGTTGATTCCCAAGTATTTTATTTTTTGGGGGGATATTGTGAATGGAGTAGTTGTCCTCATTTCCGTTTCAGAGGATTTGTCGCTGATATACAGGAATGCCTTTGATTTATGCGTGTTGATCTTATATCCTGCCACTTTGCTGAATTCATTTATTAGTTCTAATAGCTTCTTTGTAGACCCTTTTGGGTCTGCTAGGTATAGAATCATATCATCTGCAAATAGTGATAATTTAAGTTCTTCTTTTCCTATTTTTATGCCTTTAATTTCTTTTGTCTGTCTAATTGCTCTGGCCAGTGTTTCGAGGACTATGTTGAACAGAAGTGGTGAGAGAGGGCATCCCTGTCTTGTACCAGATCTTAGAGGGAATGCCTTCAATTTTTCTCCATTCAGAATGATGCTGGCCTGTGGCTTATCATAGATTGCTTTTACAATGTTGAGGTATGATCCTGTTATCCCTAATTTTTCTAGCGTTTTGAACATAAAGGGATGCTGTACTTTGTCGAATGCTTTTTCTGCGTCTATTGAGATGATCATATGGTTCTTATTTTTAAGTCTATTGATGTGGTGAATAACATTTATTGATATCCGTATATTAAACCAGCCTTGCATCCCAGGGATGAATCCTACTTGATCATGATGTATAATTTTTTTGATATGTATTTGAATCCGATTTGCCAGAATTTTATTGAGCATTTTTGCGTCAAGGTTCATTAGAGATATTGGTCTGTAGTTTTCCTTCTTTGAAGTGTCTTTGTCTGGTTTCAGAATCAGGGTGATGTTGGCCTCGTAGAATGAATTTGGAAGTTCTCCTTCTTTTTCTATTTCCTGAAATAGCTTGAAAAGTATTGGTGTTAGTTCCTCTTTAATGGTTTTGTAAAACTCTGCTGTATACCCATGCGGTCCTGGGCTTTTCTTAGTTGGTAGTCTGTTGATGGTTTCTTCTATTTCCTCTATTGTTATTGGTCTGTTTAGGTTGTCTATATCCTCCTGGCTCAATCTGGGCAGATCAAGACTCAAGGAATTTATCTATGCCTTCACTATCTTCTATTTTATTGGAGTATAAGGATTCAAAGTAATTTCTGATTATCTTCTGTATTTCTGAAGTGTCTGTTGTGATATTGCCTTTTTCATCCCGTATGCTAGTAATTTGGGTTCTCTCTCTTCTTCTCTTCATTAGCATGGCTAAGGGTCTGTCAATTTTATTTATTTTTTCAAAGAACCAACTTTTAGTTTTGTCAATTTTTTCAATAGTTTCTTTTGTTTCAATTTCATTAATTTCAGCTCTGATTTTAATTATTTCTTGCCTTCTACTTCTTTTGCTGTTGTTTTGCTCTTCTTTTTCTAGGATTTTGAGATGAAGTATGAGATCATTTATTTGTTGTTTTTTTCTTTTTTTGAGGAATGAACTCCAAAGAATGAATTTTCCTCTTAGAACTGCTTTCAATGTGTCCCATAGATTCTGATATGTTGTGTCTGTGTTTTCATTTAACTCTAGGAATTTTTTAATTTCCTCCTTGATGTCTTCTAAAACCCACTGATCACTCAGCAACCTATTGTTCATTCTCCAGGTGATGCTTGATTTTTCCTTTCTTCTTTTATCATTGATTTTCAGTTTCATTGCATTATGATCAGATAAGATGCATGGTATTATCTCTACCCCTTTGTATTGTCTAAGAGTTGCCCTGTGACATAGTATATGGTCTATTTTTGAGAAGGTTCCATGTGCTGCTGAGAAAAAAGTGTAACTACTTGATGTTGGGTGGTATAGTCTATATATGTCAATTAAGTCTAAGTTGTTAATTGTGTTATTGAGTTCTATAGTTTCCTTATTTAACTTTTGTTTGGAAGATCTGTCCAGTGGTGAGAGAGGTGTGTTGAAGTCTCCCATGATTATTGTATGGTGGTCTATTAGACTCTTGAACTTGAGAAGAGTTTGCTTGATGAACACGGCTGCACCATTATTTGGGGCATATATATTTATGATTGATATGTCTTGTTGGTGTATGGTTCCCTTGAGCAGTATGAAGTGTCCTTCTTTATCCCTTTTGATTAGCTTTGGCTTGAAATCTATTTTATTAGATATGAGTATGGACACTCCTGCTTGTTTCTGCGGTCCATATGAGTGATATGATTTTTCCCAACCTTTCACCTTCAGTCTATGTATATCTTTTCCTATCAAATGCGTCTCCTGTAGACAGCATATTGTTGGGTCTTGTTTTTTGATCCATTCTACTAGCCTGTGTCTCTTAATTGGTGAGTTTAAGCCATTAACATTTAGGGTTATTATTGAGATATGGTTTGTTCTTCTATCCATATTTGTTTATTGATGTTACTAAACCTGATTTGTTATCCTCTTTGACTACTTTCCCCCCTTTACTGTCCTACCTCCCATTGTTGGTTTTCAATGTTATTTTCCATTTCCTCTTCCTGTAATGTTTTGCCAAGGATTTTTTGAAGAGATGGTTTTCTAGCTGCGAATTCTTTTAACTTTTGTTTATCGTGGAAGGTTTTAATTTCATCTTCTAACCTGAAGCTTAATTTCGCCGGATACATGATTCTTGGTTGGAGCCCATTGTCTTTCAGTGTTTGAAATATGTTATTCCAGTATCTTCTAGCTTTCAGAGTCTATGTTGAGAGATCAGCTGTTATCCTGATTGGTTTACCCCTAAATGTAATCTGCTTTCTTTCTCTTGCAGCTTTTAAAATTCTCTCCTTATTCTGTATGTTGGACATCTTCATTATAATGTGTCTAGGTGTGGATCTCTTATGATTTTGCACATTCGGCGTCCTGTAGGCTTCTAGGATTTGGGATTCTGTCTCATTCTTCAATTCTGGGAAGTTTTCTCGTATTATTTCACTGAATAGACTGTTTATTCCTTTGGAATGGAGCTCTGTGCCTTCCTGTATCCCAATGACTCTTAAATTTGGTCTTTTGATATTGTCCCATAATTCTTGGATGTTCTGCTCATGGTTTCTTAGCAGACTTGCTGAGCTGTCTATGTTCTTTTCCAGTTGAAATACTTTGTCTTCATTGTCTGATGTTCTCTCTTCTAAGTGATCTACTCTGCTGGTAGTATTCTCAATTGAGTTTTTAAGTTGGTTTATTGTTTCATGCATTTCTAGAATTTCTATTTGTTTGTTTTTTATTACCTCTATCTCCCTGTGAAATTGATCTTTTACTTCCTGGATTTGTTTGTCAATGTGATCTTTCATTGTCTGATTTTGCTGTCTCATGTCTTCCTTGAGACTCCAGATCATCTGAAGCATATATATCCTGAACTCTTTATCTGATATTCCATCTGTTGCAGCTATTACCTCTTCTAAAGTTGAGTTGACCTGCGTTGCTTGTGGTCCTTTCTTTCCTTGTCTTTTCATACTGCTCGCGTTTCTTTCTGCTTGGTGCAACTGTTGTGTTTTTGAAATTTACCCCCTATTTTTTTATGTTGCTCTTGTATAGTTGGAAAGTCTCCCTTGCAGGGCGGGTAGTGGCTGTGCTCCTCCTCTAATTATGGTGGTCTGTCTACCACGCTGATCGGTCACAGGTCTGTCCCCCCCGCGGGCACGGGAGGTGGCTTTGCTCTGCCCCCACTCCAATTGTGGTAACGTAACTACCACGCCCTGGGGTCGTAGGTCCTGATCTGGATTTGGGTGGCGGCTCTGCTGGGTCCCCACTCCAATTGGTGTGACGTGTCTACCACGCTGGCAGACCTCTAGGCCGGTGGGTCGCAGTTCTGCACAGCCCCCACTCCCAATGGGGGTACCTGACTACCTCTCCAACAGGCCGTTGAGCCCCCTCCGGACTCAGGCGGCGACCCTGCTCCACCCCCACTCCAACCGGTGTGACGCGACTGCCTCGGTGTTACGTGTCCCCCACACTGGCAAGCTACCTGGCCTGACTTGCCAGTGAGCGGCAGGTCTGCCTGCCCTGTTTGCTCAGATAGCAGCTCCGCACAGCCCCTACTCCAAATGAGGTAACTTGACTACCGGGCCTCGGGGTCGCTGGTCCTATTCTAGGCGTGGGCGGCTGCTCTCCTCAGCTCCAGCTGCGTTTGGGGTGTCATGATACCACGCCGGCGGGTCACTTGGCCTGCTCTGGGCGCAGGTGGAAGTTCCACTCTGCCCCCACAGCACCCAGCAGGAACCTGATTGAGAAGCAGTCACCGCCGGTTCCCTAGCCTTGGGCCAAAGCAGCTTAGGTAGCCGGAACCCCACCTCTCCGATCCCGATACACTCTCCGCTGGGAGCTGGCTCCAGCGAGCGACCCCCACGGGTTCCTCAGCCCCAGGCCAAAACTGTTCCGGGAGTCAGAACCCAGTCGCCCCAAGCTCAGCGCACGCTCCACTTGGAGCTGGCCGCCACCTGCAGTCTCCGCAGTTTCCTCAGACCTAGGCCAGGTTAGCCCCGGGAACCAGAATCCAGCTGCTCAGTGCCCGGCGCACGCCTTGCCCGGCATGAGCCTCTAGGGATATTCTCCACAAGATCCCCAGTCCAGAGCCTGAGCAAGAAATCTGTCTGCTAGACACAGGCAACTACCAGCCTGAAATCACCTGTTCCGTAGCTGAATGAGCTGAGATCAGTAGAACATGGGGATGATTACATCATCTCTTCGAAATGGTGGCTGCTGTCCTCCACTGTGGTCCGACCGGTGTCTGGAACCAGGCTGGACTGCTTCTCTCCTCTGTCTCAAAGCAGGAACTCAGCACTAGGGGCTGCCAATGTACCCCTGGCGTGAGCCCCCACAAACCTGTTTTGATGTTGCAATCTGTCGGAGAGTGGTGGTGTATCCTTCAGCTTTCCCAGATGGTGGCCACTGACTGCCTGGATGGAGTGTCCGCTGTGGGGGATGGGACAGGACTGTACTGCTTCCTTCCCCTTCTGAAATCCTGTACTCGGCTCAAGGGTCCGTGTGGGCTTGGCTGGTGGGATTCCACCTATTGGCAGTCTCTAATCTCCCTGCTTGCTAGTTAATGGCTTCTCTGAGGCACTATGCCTTCTGTAGCCGCAGGGCAGGCCCCGCGAATCAGTTGGCCTGGATCTCCCGGGTCCTGCTGCTTGCTGTTGGGATCCCAGGCACTCTATCACTTTGATTTTTTCTGCTTGCCCCTCCCCGAGCGCTGGCTAGCCAGGTTTCGTTTTGGCTGCTACTGGGAGGAGGGGTTGGAGGTCAGGTGTCTCAAGTTTCCCCCTAGTCTTTATGCAGGCTCACTTTGATACTCCCTCCCCTGGAACGCTTAGGAGAGATTTTATGCGAATTCCCGATGTCTGTGGGGTGAGCTCATTGACACAAACCTGTTTTGGTGTTGCACTCTGAAGGAGAGTGGTGGTGTATCCTTCAACTTTCCCGGCTGGTGGCCGCTGACTGCCTGGATGGAGTGTCCACTGTGGGGAATGGGACGGGACTGTACTGCTTCCTTCCCCTTCTGAAATCCTGTACTCGGCTCAAGGGTCCGTGTGGGCTTGGCTGGCGGGATTCCACCTAATGGCAGTCCCTAACCTCCCTGCTAGCTAATTAATGGCTTCTCTGAGGCACCACGCTTTCTGTAGCCGCGGGGCAGGCAGCGCGAATCAGTTGGCCTGGATCTCCGGGGTCCTGCTGCTGGCTGTTTTGATGTTGCAAGCTGTTGGAGAGTGGTGGTGTATCCTTCAGCTTTCCCGGATGGTGGCCGCTGACTGCCTGGATGGAATGTCCGCTGTGGGGGATGGGACGGGACTGTACTGCTTCCTTCCCCTTCTGAAATCCTGTACTCGGCCCAAGGGTCCGTGTGGGCTTGGCTGGCGGGATTCCACCTAATGGCAGGCCCTAACCACCCTGCTTGCTAATTAATGGCTTCTCTGAGGCCCAGTAATCACATTTTTAAAAAGGAGCCTTCAGGGGTGATTTCTATGAAACATGTAATTAGGATCAGTAACAATAATTCATGATCACGTCTAAATGTAGAAGAAGAAAATTGACTAATTCTTTCTGTAAGGCCAGAAATACCAGCTAACACAGCATAAGAATGGAAATTGCAGACCATCTTTTTATAGATGTTGATGCAGATATTCAAAACCCCTAGCAAACTGAGAACAACAACAGAAAGAATGATTGGACTTCATGACCAAGAGGGACATTGTCATATGGGAAGTTTCCAAAAATCATTTTGATAGAGCAAACCTCTGGGAAATCATTTACTAAATTACTGTAAAACCTATGGCCAATTATGACCAGAGGAAAATACTTTTTCAATCCACTTAACGGCAGCTATGAACTGTTTTCATACTTAATGGTGTGAACTGAAGTATTTATCAATTTATTTTTAGGAAAATAAAAAAAAATGCATGCTTTTCTAACTTATAAATATTGTTTGAGAATATTAAATGGGATTTTATACATCAAAAATCAAATAGCATATGTAGATGATACTATTATTTCTATAATGTTTCTAAGAAATTCCCATGAACTAATGAAACATAAGAATTATTTGAATAATGTCATGGTTTAAATGGTCAACATTAAATCATTTAAATTATATACAGAAGCAATGAGCAGTGTTAAAATTGAGGCACAATCCATTCACAAATATAGGGAAAACAATCTAAATGAAAGTATTAACAAAAGAATTGTTTGCTGCAAAGTAAAAAATTAAGGTGAAAGTAAAATGCAAAAAAAGATCATGGAAACAAAATGGGAAAACTGTTAATATTCAATACTTAAAAGTTTGATTTGGGGTTTTAAGGGTTGATAGGCTTCCTCCAGATTAGTACGTAGGGTGGGGCCAGGCTTCCTTCCCAATCTGATATATATTCTATATATATGAGTTAAGTTATTAATTGTGTTATTGAGCTCTATAGTTTTTTTATTCAACTTTTGTTTGGAAGATTTATCCAGTGGGGAGAGAGGTGTGTTAAAGTCACCCCAGATCACGTTGTGGTCAATTTAACTCTTGAACTTGAGAAGAGTTTGTTTGAACATAGGTGTCCCATTGTTTGGGGCATATATGTTTATTATTGTTATGTCTTGTTGGCATATGGTTCCTTTGAGCAGTATGAGATGTTTTTCTTTATCTATTTTGATTAACTTTGGCTTGATGTCTACTTTATTTAATGTAAGTATGGAGACCTCTGCTTGCTTTCAAGGTTCATGTGAGGGGTATGTTTTTTCCCAGTCTTTCACCTTCAGTCTGTCTTTTCCTGAGTCTTCTGGAGGCAGAATATGGTTGGATTTTTTAAAAATCCAGGCTACTAGCCTATGTCTTTTGATTGGTGTGTTTAAGCCAGTAACATTTAAGGTTACTATTGATGCATTGTTTGTATTTCCAGCCATCATTGTTTATTTTTTTCTACTTGACTTGAAGTGTTAATTATTGTTTAATTTTTAATTGGTATCTACATATAGGATCCAGCGTTTTAATTGAACATGTGTAGTGATCAAATCTGTGCAATTTCTACCTTCTAAAATATCATTTTGATGTTTGAAACCTGTGGACTCTTTTTAGAATGTCCACAGTCTAATAATTACTTCTCCGATTCAAACTATGGGCTATAAACCCTAAGAGTTACTTTTCTCTCTTAACGGCTTTTTGGCACTCCTCACCATCTGTCTCTTAAAACAGATATAAAAAGCTTTTCTCATTTCTGGTTCTTTGTGATCAACTTTTTCAGCTTCAACATATGAGTGAAAACATACAGGATTTGTGAAATATGAAAAATCACTATAAAAAGACAGTCTCCCATGGTAAATCCAGAAAAAAGAATATAAATTTAAAAATTGTAGACTATAATCCCAGTGCTTTGGGAGGCTAAGACAGGAGGATGGTGAGTACAAATCCAGCAACAGCAAGACCCTGAGCAACTTGGTGAGATGCTGTCTCTAAATAAAATACAAAATAGGAGTAGAGATGTGGCTCAGTGGTTGAGTGCCCATGAGTTTAATCCCTGGTCCCCCCCCCAAAGATATTAGGGTTCACATTTAATCACTAGGCCTTAGTTATTTTTTGGTGAGATCTATATATAAATGGCATATGCCAATTCTTATGAATTTATTTTAATTAAGTCAAATATAATATAAATATTTTTATAGTATAAGCTTAAATTGATCTATATTAGCATGTAAAAAATAACTTTAAAATACTTTTAGGTGAGGCTGAATGCCTGCAATCCCATCGGCTTAGGAGTCAGAGGATTACAAGGCCAAAGCTCAGTAACCTAGCAGGATTTTCTCCCAATATAAAAAATGGCTGCTGAGATAGTTTAATGACTAAATGCCCTGGGTTCAATCTGGGGTACAAAGGAAAGGAGGAGGGTTTTAAAATTGCCTTGTCTCAACAAGAAAAAGACATGTGAAATTTAAAACCAAAAACTGCATTCTATCACTTTTCTGTGACACAAAAAATCTGCTTCAATTTATTTTAAACATGTGAATCTTAGACAATCTAAGTTCTCTAACACTCAATAAATGACATGTTTTAATCACGTGTGTCTCCAGGCCATTAGATGTATTTAAGATCAGTGTAGCTGAGAAATCTGCAATCATACAAACTGGAGTGTGCAGGTGCCATGAATTTGCAGTAATAGTCAAGAACTCATGGATGGGTTGTTTATTGCCTTGAAACTGTTGGAAAATTGTTTTCTGATGATCAACTTATATACTAATATTGGGAAAAACTTAGAACCTTCCCTGATAGTATGCTTCAAAGAAAGGGACACATTTTCATGCAATAATGAGAACTAATCTTCATACAGGTAGTGGCCAGGAGAAAGGACAGTCTGGTCATTCTGCTAGCTCCAGTTTTGAACCACAATCATCACTAAATGATGTGCATCAAGTATGATTAAAATTGTGTAAATGTACCATGGTAGTGTTGTGAAGAAATATCTATAGTAATGTCCCTGCTGAGGCTCCATTGTTGTTAGAAAGCATCCTGGAGAATGAGAATGATTCATAGATGACTGAAATCCTGAGCTATGTTCCTTCCCAGCTGTGCACATTATGCCTGGCACAACAGAGTCCAGGACATCATGAGACACAATACAAACTCTCTGACATCAAGTAGGTAATCTGAGAAACACCTCTCAAACAAGGGTCTACGGAGTGATACTTCCAGCTTGCTCCACGGATGCCCTCTTGTACTGGGCACTCATGTCCTTTATGCAATGGAGAAATCAAGCTGCCCCCTAGAGTGGGCATTCTGTGTGGAAGGATATGTAAATCACAGGGAATCTAACACAGATTTCTGAAATAGGTTACATTTGAAGAATTCACATATGGTAAGAAGAAGGAAAGGCCAAGTGAGGAGATGAGAAAAAACATGAAAAGGAAATGAAAAATAAATTTTCAAAACAAATCACAAGTTTTGTTTGTTAGAGCTGATAGTAAAGACTTCCTCTAGTATCTGGATCCAGGAAGGAGTCATGTTAGATATGGTGCTCTCACTAAAGTCAGGGGAGGCTGTATGATACATGCACCATCATCTGTGTTGCAACCATCTAGTGAGGACTGATCAGGCAGTGGACACAAGCTGGTGGTCAGGACAGAAGTAGAGAGAATTACAGGAGAAGGATACTCCGCTGCAAGTTAGGGTTATCTGGACCCTCTGGGTGGGCACATTCCAGGGTGAAAGTGAGAGGGAAAAAAAATCTCTTCTCCCATATGCAGTGTGAGCACCATCCTGTTCATAATGGGAGAGTAAATAGGATCTGTCACCCCTAACAACACATGTGCAGACTTACATCTTGGGCTTGTCCTCATCTCACAGCTCAGCTTCACCACTACTGCCAAACCTCCCCATGTCCTCTTGGTATTCACTAACCAACAAAGAGGAGATGGAGAATTGAGACTGGTCTTGCTTCAAGCAAGTGGGCTTGGGACTGATGTCAGCCTAGGCAGAAACCTCTGACCTGTGGCTCTTTGTGTGCTGGGATCTATAAATAGCACTAGGGAGAAATGACTGACACCTCAGAGAGGGCGACACCATCACCCAGCACCTCTGCTGCAAAACACACCCTCCAGTAACACGACGAGCAAACCCTGGGCAATACTAGACTGAATGAATGCAGCTCTTTTTGAGAAGTAGATACGAGAACCATGGCTTGCTTTTGTAAATTGTCTGGGTTTGAAAATACAGCTCAGGGTTAACACTTACAGCTATGATATTTATATTACTATTATTTTAAATTTCTCCTGAGAAAAGCAACTAAAAGAGAAATTGTTCTTTAAAGTCAAGAAAGAAGAAGCCCCAGAGGTGCTTCTCTGTGGGCACAAGTGCATGGAGTACTGCATATAGGCCATAGGTTAAGGGGGTCTGAGTGGCAGGCCACCCCCTAAGCTAGGCGTGTGAGTGGAAAACTGCTTACCCTATCGGCACAACTCTGGGCACAAGGCCATGTGTTGCAGTCCCACTCCTTGATTGTTCACTGCAAGGACAGTTAGCAGACATTAAATTTGTGGCTGTCTATATTTTGCTTAGGCACTGCCTGAGTACATATACATGGTAACTGCACAATAAAATCAGGCCTGCTTCCTGATTGGACTCTGGAGGACTTGATTAGAGACTCCACAGCCACACTCTCCTCTACTCTGTTCTGTGGACATCCTCAGGGATGAGAGAGCCCAAGCACTTCTCTGCAAACTCCTAGCTCTCGTTACTGGGAAATACACACAATCCTGCAGGAGGATCCATTTCCCCTGAATGATATTGTAATGGAAGAGTCAAGTTCTGCTTTGAGCCTTCCTGCTTTATCTTGTTCTGTGGGTCTAGGGGTCACATTTATCTGTGCATGCTAATGACACAAAAAATTGAATTTTGTAAAAAATCTGAAAGTGACCAGGGCAGCATGGATTTCAAGTGTCCTGAATGTTCCTCTAAGCAAAATTGAATTTACACATTTCCATTATTAGATATTACAAAAGGTTTTCAGTTATTAAAACAGAATGGACTAATACATAAAAACATTCTTCCAAATCATTGTGAATTATATTCACAAGCCTATAATTTGCCACCATGAATTGGAACTTACCAGCACATTTATTTGATTTTCTAAAAAGACTTATTGTACTTCTTTTTGATCACGGTCCCTTGTTTGATATTTACCAACTGAAAGTTCTTAACCATGTGAGATTCCATTCTATAAAATGAGGTTTTGAACATGGAGCTTACTTGCAGGTAATGATCAGTATACCAATCCCACTTCTGAAACCAAATTTCATTCTTCAAAGTTAAAACTTTCCTTTGCAGTAAACGTTTTCATTATTAGGTTTCACTCTATGTTCTCCTTTTTGGAAACATTTAGATTAAACACTCAATCAAACACGACTTGTGCTAGCTCTTTGAAACTTGGCACAAAAAGTAGTTCCAACTTCTTTCGCTATGGTTTGTTTCCTATTGAAGTAGCCAAAAGCAGAGACTGACGAGAATCACTTTCATTGAAAGGGGCTGCCAAGCTAACAAAGAACTAAGAGTTTCATGGAATCTCAGCAAACATTTTTTCACCCACTCTTGATGATACTAGCAGGTAATGATCAGTACACCAATCCCACTTGGCTCACCAAATTTCCTTCTTCTAAGTTAAACCGTTCGTTTGCAGTAACCATTTTCATTTTCAGATTTCACTCTGTTTTCTCCTATATGGATACACGTACATTGAACTCTAAATCAAACATAGTTTGTGCTAGTTCTTTGAAACTTCTCACAATAAAGTAGTTCCAACTTCTTTCGCTATGTTTTTTTTCGTATTGAACTATCCCCAAGCAGAGACTGATGAGAATCACTTTCATTGAAAGCGGTTGCCAAGCTTAAAAAATGCTACGAGTTTCCTGAAATCTCAGTAAACATTTTTTCACCCAATCTTAATGATACTTGCAGGTAGTGATCAGTACACCAATCCCACTTGGCTTACCAAATTTCGTTCTTCTAGGTTAAACCGTTCATTTGCAGTAACCGTTTTCATTTGTAGGTTTTACTCTGTTTTCTCCTATTTGAATACAAGTAGATTGAACTCTAAATCAAACACGGTTTATGCTAGCTCTTTGAAACTTGGCACAATAAAGTAGTTGCACGTTCCATCGCCATGGTTTGTTTCCTATTGAAGTAGCCCCAAGGAGAGACAAAGGAGAATCACTTTCATTGAAAGGGGTTGTCAAGATTGCAGAAAACTAAGAGTTTCCTGAAATCTCAGCAAATCTTTTTTCACCCAATCTTGATGATACTTGTAGGTAATGAACAGTACCCCAATCCGAATTGGCTCACCAAATTTCGTTTTCTAGGTTAAACCGTTCGTTTGCAGTAACCGTTTTCATTTTCAGGTTTCACTCTGTTTTCTCCTACATGGATACATGTAGATTGAACTCTAAATGAAACACGGTTTGTGCTAGCTCTTTGAAACTTGGCACAATAATTAGTTACACGTTCTGTCGCTATGGTTTGTTTTCTATTGAAGTATCCCCAAGCAGAGACAGACAAGAATCACTTTCATTGAAAGGGTTTGCCAAGATTCGAAAAAACTAAGAGTTTCCTGAAATCTCAGCAAACATTTTTTCACCCAATTTTGATGATACTTGCAGGAAATGATCAGTACACCAATCCCACTTGGCTCAAAAATTTCGTTCTTCTACGTTAAACTGTTCGTTTGCAGTAACCATTTTCATTTTTAGGTTTCACTCTGTTTTCTCCTATATGGATACAGGTAGATTGAACTCTAAATCAAACACGGTTTGTGCTAGGTCTTTGAAACTTGGCACAATGAAGTAGTTCCAAGTTCAATAGCTATGGTTTGTTTCCTATTGAAGTAGGCCCAAGGAGAAACAGAAGAGAATCACTTTCATTGAAAGGGGTTGCCAAGCTTCCAAAAAACTACGAGTTTCCTGAAATCTCAGCAAACATTTTTTCACCCAATCTTCATGATACTTGCAGGTAATGATCAGTACACCAATCCCACTTGGCTCACCAAATTTCGTTCTTCTACGTTAAACTGTTCGTTCGCAGTAACCGATTTCATTTTTAGGTTTCACTCTGTGATCTCCTATATGAATACATGTAGATTGAACTCTAAATCAAACACGGTTTGTGCTAGCTCTTTGAAACTTGGCACAATAACGTAGTTCCAAATTCTATCGCTATGGTTTATTTCCTATTGAAGTAGCCCCAAGCAGAGACTAATGAGAATCCCTTTCATTGAAAGGGTTGCCAAGATTCCAAAAAACTACGATTTTCCTGAAATCTAAGCCAACATTTTTTCACCCAATCTTGATGATACTTGCAGGTAATGATCAGTTCCCCATTGCCACTTGGCACACCAAATTTCGTTCTTATAGGTTAAACCGTTTGTTTGCAGTAAATGTTTTCATTTTTAGGTTTCACTCTGTTTTCTCCTATATGGATACATGTAGATTGAACTCTAAATCAAATACGGTTTGTGCTAGCTCTTTGAAACTTGGCACAATGAAGAAGTTCCACATTCTATCGATATGATTTGTTTCATATTGAAGTAGCCCCAAGCAGAGACTGACGAAAAACACTTTCATTGAGAGGGGTTGCCAAGCTTCCGAAAAACTACGAATTTCCTGAAATCTCAGCAAACATTTTTCACCCAATCTTTATGATACTTGCAGGTAATGATCAGTACACCAATCCCACTTGGCTCAACAAATTTCGTTCTTCTAGTTTAAACCATTCGTTTCCAGTAGCAGTTTTAATTTTCAGGTTTCACTCTGTTTTCTCCCATATGGAAACATGTAGATTGAACTCTAAATCAAACAAGGTTTATACTACCTCTTTCAAACGTGGCACAATAAAGGAGTTCCAAATTCTATCTCTCTGGTTTGTTTCCTATTGAAGTAGCCCCAAGCAGAGAATGACAAGAATCACTTTCATTGAAATGGATTGCCAAGCTTCCAAAAAACTACGAGATTCCTGAAATATCAGCAAACATTTTTGCACCTAATCCTGATGATACTAGCAGATAATGATCAGTACACCAATCCCACTTGGCTCACCAATTTCGATCTTCTAGGTTAAACTGTTCGTTTGCAGTAACCGTTTTCATTTTTAGGTTTCACTCTGGTTTCTCCAATTTGGATACATGTAGATTGAACTCTAAATCAAACACGGTTTGTGCTAGCTCTTTGAAACTTGGCACAATGAAGAAGTTTCAAGTTCTATCGCTATGGTTTGTTTCCTATTGAAGTAGCCCCAAGCAGAGACTGACGAGAATCAATTTCATTGAAAGGGGTTGCCAAGCTTCCAAAAAACTACGGATTTCCTGAAATCTCAGCAAACATTTTTTCACCGAATCTTGATGATACTAGCAGATAATGATCAGTACACCAATCCCACTTTGATCACCAAATTTCGTTCTTCTAGGTTTAACCGTTCGTTTGCAGTAAACGTTTTCATTTTTAGGTTTCACTCTGGTTTCTCCTGTATGGATACATGTAGAATGAACTCTAAATCAAACACGGTTTGTGCTAGCTCTTTGAAACTTGGCACAATAAAGTAGTTCCAAGTTCTATCGCTATGGTTTGTTTCCTATTGAAATAGCCCCAAACAGAGAGTGACGAGGATCACTTTCATTGAAAGGGTTTGCCAAGCTTCCGAAATAATACGAGTTTCCTGAAATCTCAGCAAACATTTTTTCACCCAATCTTGATGATACTTGCAGGTAATGATTAGTACACTGTAGAGAATCAGATGTAACTGCGTTACTATTACTGTTCTTGATGGAGTCTACCTGCAAACGGGATATTCTGTCAAGGTATCGATAAGTAACAGCGGACATGCTTGCAAACGAGGTGTCTGCTGTCCTTGGGAGGGCCTGCTTGCAAACAAGTTGCTCCTTCAAGGTTTAGATAAGGTAACAGCAGACATGCTTGCAAACGAGGTGTCTACTGTCCTTGGGAGGACTTCCCTGCAAAAGGGGATGTTCTGCCAAGTGGGTAGGAGGGCTCTGAGAAAAATTTTATTATCTGTTATTAACAAAGAGCAGAGCTCAACATACTCAGAGCCAAGAATAGATTAGCCATGAGAAGCGGGTCACTTCTGATTAGAAAGTAAAACTTCTGTATGCTATGTTTAATTAGCTGAAAGACTTGATTTATTGATATTGGAAGGCTGCCTTTTTTGTTCACAATACTATAAAAAGATTGCTTGTAGACAATAAAGGACTTTTTTTCTGCTGCTGCTTTGCTTGCTCTGCTTCTTCTTCTTCTTTCTTTTCCCATGCTGACCTGCAAGTGAATTACTGAAACAATTGGCTTAGTCGTCAGGATCCAGCACCAAAAGGGTAAGCACCCCGGGTTAAGAAAACGAAATAGGGACTTTCAGGATTCACAAAATATTGAAAGGTAGCGCCTCAGGTTGAAAGAAATTTTAGGGGGACTTTCAGAACTAACAAATATTGAAAGGTAATGCCCCAGGTTGAAAGAAACTTTAGGGGGACTTTCAGAACTAACAAATATTGAAAGGTAGCGCCCCAGGTTGTAAGAAACTTTAGGGGGACTTTCAGAACTAACAAATATTGAAAGGTAGCGCCCCAGGTTGAAAGAAACTTTAGGGGGACTTTCAAAACTAACAAATATTGAAAGGTAGCGCCCCAGGTTGAAAAACTAACATGGGAAACTCCCCGTCCTTAAAGGAACAATATGTGGAGTTACTACAAGGATTATTATATTCCATAGGTTTGAAAACATCTCATAAGAGACTCAAGGAGTTATTTAAAATTATAGAATGTCATTGTCACTGGTTCCAGTATCAAACTAAGGTCCAGTTAAATTTAGGAGAATGAAAATTGGTTCAAAAAGAGCTGTGTAAACAGCATCAGGCTGGAAATGTTATTTCTTTAAAGATTTGGACATTGTGTAATGCTATCACTCAGGCATTACAATTATTAGAAAACAATAATGAAAAGGGCTCTCTTTGTGAAGGTCAAGTTAATACATCAGAATCTGATAATAAGGTTAACAAAACGGAGCCCTAAGAAAATATTTGTGATATTATAGATGACTCCCCTAAATCAGATCTGGGTCATGAGAAAGATTCAAAAAATTCAGATAGTGACTCCAATATGAAAGAAATTATGGAGGGCCTTTGTGGATAAAATACAATTAAAAAAGCAAAGGTCCTCTCTTAAACCTACTGCTCCTTTTAATGCTTCTCTCTTTCCAATGACAGAGTATAGAGTTGATGTGGGTAGAGAACAACAATGTTCTTCATTTCCTCTTACTATGATACATGATGATGATGATCTTGCAGCCCCTCCTGGTTGTTTTGTTGATCCACCACATTTGTTTCCTATAACTAGACAACAAAACCTTCAAAATCCCCTATGATTGATGTTCACTATACTGCAGTGGAATACAAGTTTATAAAGGATTTAAAAGCTACAGCCTTTCAATATGGCCCTCAGTCTCCTTTTGTGTTAGATATGTTAGAACATTTGGGAACTTCTAAATTACTTATTCCTTTGGATTGGGAGGCATTAGCCAAAACAGTTTTGGAGGGATCTCAGTGGTTACAATTGAGAAGTTGATGGGAAGATGAGGCACAAAACAAGCTGGAAAGAATGAAGTTCAAAATCCCCCGGGACCTATGGAGGATAAGTTAATGGGGGAAAGTAATTACCGTGCCTTTAGAGACAGGCTCAATATACAGATACAGATATTCAACAAGTTTGACAGGTTTTCTTAAGAGCTTAGAGATGTGTGATACCCACTGGTCAGGCACAACCTTCCTTTACTAAATCTATGCAAGGGGCTACTGAAACTTACACTGATTTTCTTGCAAGACCGCATACTTTTGTTATGAAGGCAATGGGTCAAGATCAAATAGCAAAGGTATTACTAAAAACATTAACATTTAAAAATGCAAATCCTAAATGTAAGCATATTTGGGGGCCATTAAAAGGGCAAAAAGCCTCATTGAGTAAATATGTGAGAGCTTGTGCTGGAGTGGGAGGAATTGAACATCAAAGTTTCTGTTTTTGCTACAGCCATGGCTGGAGCCCTTAAACCCAATAAATCAGGAACTTGTTTCAATTGTGGAAAAGCAGGTCATTTTAAAAGGGATTGTAAAAAATAAAATAAAATATATAAATAAATTTTATGATACTTTCTAATTACTGGCCGGTCATTTTTCTAGGACTCTTACTTTTTCCTAGATTCTGTATTTTTTGAGCTCATAATTTTGACCCTACAGACCTATTTTTGATCAGTTCTATTTTTGATCAACTGTGGAATATTTAAACATTACAATGGAAATTTCACCTAAAATAACTGCAAGGCCTTTATTGTGTTATGTGTGCACATTTGTATTATATGTTGTATGTCTGTTTGTGTGTATGTCCATATGTCATGTACATGATATAAAGATTGATATATATGTAAATAGCGCTCATAAAAATTCAAAAAAATGGATCCAAATATTTTTAATTCACTTATTTAAATGGTTCAATTTAAATTGGGTAAACAGATAAAAATAAGACGTCTTTAACATGTTAATGACTGATGTGGTTTGGTTCTAGAACTTTTCTTCAACAACAAAAACAAAAAATGGCTAACACGGTTCATTATACTTGTCTAATGTTTTGATAAAATAAGTAAATTAATTAGACATAAGATTATTTGTTTATAAATATTTGTTAAATATCTGATTGATTTACAAGGTTAATATGCTAAATGTTAAATATACCATTAAATGCTTTTAACTCCTTATATTACATTAGATAACATTATTAATAATTTTTTAAGTTGGTAAATAATATAAATAAATAAATGGTTCTTTATCATCCCTAATATTTAGACACTATATTTTCATAATATGGTAAACTAATGTGATTAATTGTGTAATACAAATAACAAAATATCTCTTATTAAAATGGAATAATTTGCCTAAATTCAAAAATTCACAAGATTATTTCAAAGTGTAAATAAAGAAGGGGTTAAAAAATTAAAAGGTTCTAGGTATGGATTTAATTATAAAATGTGTTTCTGGAAGTGAGTAAATAAAAAAATTTAAGCAAATGATAAAGAAGGTCTATGTATCTTGGCTATATAGTTTTAAGTAAGTGATAAAGAAGGTCTATATACATTGGCTATATATATAAATTTTTCAACAAATACTCAAGAAAAAATTAGGATTATACAAATATGGTTAAATAACAACTTTTATTTTGCAATATTCTATTATATTATTTCTTTAAGAGCTAAACTTAATAAATATAAAAACATCAATAGTAATTATGGTACTATTACTCTTCTTTGTATATTAAATGGGTTCATATTTTCCAGGTATACAAGTCATTAAGATAAAGCTTTAAAAAAAATTATATCAAGCTGGTGTTCTCCAAAAGGTTGCATGGTAATTTTAGGCTTATAAAAATAACATATTGGAGATTTATTTATATCATTTAATGTTCTATAACTGGGCCTATTATCAATAAGATATATAAAGTTTTATGTTACTTTTTACACTGAGGTACAATTTAAATATATTTTTTAGGTTAATGAGAGCCTCATCTACATAAAGGTTAATATTATAAAACACAAGAACATTTTTTTCTATTTTTCAAAAAAAAGCTAAAAGCTTTCAGCCTTTCTTTATTTCATGTTTTAGATGTGTTATCATATTGTGTTAGTTTTTACTCAAATAAACTTAAACAATTATTTATATAAAATTTATAAAATATAATATTTAAAAAAATAATAATAACTTTAAAACTACAACACTTTACTTAGATTTATAAAGAGCCCTACTTACCTAAGATAAGACTCTATGTCCTATCTAACTACATGTAAAAATAACGACAAAAATAGTAGGCCAAATTTCAGTATATTTTACTCATATTAGAGCACATTCTACACTGCCAGGACCATTTATTAGAAAAAATCAAAATGTTGATCAACTATTATTTCCCCTTACAAAAGGCTCATCTATCATGCTTTACATCATACAAACACTAAAGGACTTTATAATAAATACAAAATAACTGTTCATCATGTGCTTCTTTTAATATTCCTTACTTTCCTCCTGGTGTTAATCCAAGGGGACTCCATCCTAATGCCCTTTAAGAAATGCATGTTGTTATAATTCAGTCATTTGGACAATTAAGATATGTACATCATACTATTGACACTAATACTCATTTTCGAGGGCCACAGTTTATCTTAAAAAAAAAGGGCTGATGCAATCATTTCTCATTTATTATCTTGTTTTGCTATCTTGGGAATTCCTTTAGAACTTAAATTAACAATGCACCTGCATATACCTCACAAAAATTACATTCATTTTTACAAAAGTATGACATTACATATATATTTGGCATACCTTGTAATAGTCAGTGTCAAACTATTATAAAAAGGACAAATCATACGTTAAGAAAATATATACTAAAAATAAAAAAGGGGGATATAACTATGGCTTTTATACCTCAAAATATACTTCATAAAACTTTACTAACTTTAAATTTTTTAAATGTCTGGTCAACTTCCAAGGTTCCTGCAGCCCAGCAACATGTCTCTACATTTAAATCTCAGCCATTATTTCTACAAATTGGAAATACCTATGTGGAACAGGGATGAAAATAAAGAATGGATTTCTAGGTTGTTGCACCACATGGGAAGGGGATTTGCTATTATTTCTACAGGTAAAACACCTTTCTAGGTACCTTCAAGACTTATCAAATTGCAGAATAAATGACCCATTTGTCAGACAATTTCAGGAGCTGGCATTGCAGAGAACTTCTACAATGGCAACGAGAACAGCGAACCCCCCAACATGGGGACAGATAAAAAAGTTGACTCAAGAAGCTGAAAAAAACCTTCAAAAGGCAAATCAGCATTTAAATCCTGTTAATCTTTTATTAGCTATGCTTACAGTTATTAATTTCCAGGTAAGTATAATTTCTGCTCATTCTTTTGCTTATTGGGCCTATGTTCCTAACCCTCCTTTGGTGTGCAGTGTTTCCTGGGGAAAACCTGAAGTTCGTGTATGTACTAATAATACTAATTTCCCCCCCTCATATATGTGGGGGAATTAAAAATATTCTATTCTATAAAAATCTGTATAATATTTCTAATATAACTGTAGCTGTTGAAGGAGTCCCATTGTGTATAGGGGCTTATTCTTTCTGTTTGCCTCTTATAGCACACAACAACTCTTTCTTATAATAGTTGTGGAGTTAATTATCATAGTTACCCTACTGCTGTTTTTATTGTCATGATATCTTCCCAAGGATTTAATACCTCTATTATGTATGTTAATCAATCATGGCTATCATCTAAAAAATGTTTTGTCAGAACTCAGCTTCCTTTATGTTCACCTAAATATTTTGAAACACTTTTAACTCATTTAAAGTGGGAAAAATGCCGTGATTATCACCCTAAAACACTAGTCAAATATCAAAATATCACTATAGTTGGGTGGAGTCCTAATCATTCTGAATTTATAGAAAGTTGGTCAAATCGTACTTTAAGATGGCATCGACATAATGGAACAATATATGCTTGGGGTAATGAGACAATTAAAATGCAACATTATGCTTTGGTCCCTCCAATGTTACAGCATATAAAGTTTCCCAATATTCAAGGGGATATATGGAAATTATGGGCAGTATCTGGGAAACTCACTGTATGGACTGGAAATTTCACGTTAGATGTATCCTGTTCCTCTCCTTTTGAAGTACATCTACATAATAATCTGACTTATTTTGCTTCTACATGTGTTAAATTCCCTTATTCTCTTATGATTGGAAACTGGGAATGAAATGTAACTTGGGGAACAATATCATGTATAGACAGTTATCTTACTCAATGTGTAAATGAAACTAATTGGGAATTAACAGAAATTAATAATTATTCTTTAGTTATTGTTAAATCTCTCACAGAATTGTGGGTGCCTGTTAATTTGACTCTTCCTTGGTCTGATTCATTGTCTGTTACTCATTTGTACAATGCTCTTCAAGTTTTGTTACATCGCTCTCTATGATTAATAGGAACAGTTATAGCCTCAATCCTTGCAGTTTCTTCTGTAACTGCCACTGCTGTAGTAGCTGGCATTGCTTTGCATCACGACATTCAAACTGTGAATTTCATGAGAACATGGCATCAAGATGCTCATTTATTATGGTAACAACAAAAGGACTTAAACTCTCAATTGGCTACAGATGTGATCAATTTACAACATACTGTTCCCTGGCTTGGCAGTCAAGTGACTATCTTGGCTACCAGAAGTGTACTGAAGTGTGACTGGAATTCTTCTCATATTTGTGTGACTCCTGTGCCATATAATACCAATGATTCTTGGGAATCTGTTAAAAGATGGTTAAATGGACATCAAAATTTAATTTTAAAAATTATAATTTTGGAAAA
Source organism: Urocitellus parryii (assembly GCF_045843805.1). Lineage (NCBI taxonomy): Eukaryota > Metazoa > Chordata > Mammalia > Rodentia > Sciuridae > Urocitellus > Urocitellus parryii. The sequence continues at coordinate 171,769,546 of NC_135531.1, read as the reverse complement.
AACTATTATGGACACCTTTAGTAAGACATTACCTGAAATAACAGGATCTGACATTTTACAAAAATTGTCTTCAAGTATTGCTAATTTAAATCCTTTAAGTCATTTCTCTACATTGTTGTCAACTTCTTTAGGTAACACTGTAATAACTTTTGTTTTGTGTTTTGTTTTGTATATAGTCATGTAATGCTGGAAAAAACAAAAGCAACTAAAACATGAAACCTCTCTTGTGGCTTCTGCTAAGGCTCATTTTCAAAAACAAAAGGAGGGAGATGTAGAGAATCAAATGTAACTGCGTTACTATTACTGTCCTTGATGGAGTCTACCTGCAAACGGAATATTCTGTCAAGGTATAGATAAGTAACAGCAGACATGCTTGCAAACGAGGTGTCTGCTGTCCTTGGGAGGGCCTGCTTGCAAACAAGAGGCTCCTTCAAGGTTTAGATAAGGTAACAGCGGACATGCTTCCAAACGAGGTGTCAACTGTCCTTGGGAGGACTTGCCTGCAAACGGGATGTTCTGCCAAGTGGGCCAGGAGGGCGCTGAGAAAAATTTTATTATCTGTTATTAACAAAGAGCAGAGCTCAACATACTCAGAGCCAAGAATAGATTAGCCATGAGAAGCGGGTCACTTCTGATTAGAAAGTAAAACTTCTGTATGCGATGTTTAATTAGCTGAAAGACCTGATTTATTGATATTGGAAGGCTGCTTTTTTTGTTCACAATACTATAAAAAGATTGCTTCTACACAATAAAGGACTTTTTTTCTGCTGCTGCTTTGCTTGCTCTGCTTCTTCTTCTTCTTTGTTTTCCCATGCTGACCTGCAAGTGAATTACTGTAACAGTACACCAATCCCACTTGGCTCACCAAATTACGTTCTTCTAGGTTAAACCGTTCATTTGCAGTAACCATTTTCATGTTAAGGTTTCACTCTGTTTTCTCCTATATGGATACATGTAGATTGAACTCTAAATCAAACACGGTTTGGGCTACCTCTTTGAAACTTGACAGAATAAAGTAGTTCGAAGTTCTATCACTATGGTTTGTTTCCTATTTAAGTAGCCCTAGGCAGAGACTGAAGAGAATCACTTTCATTGAAAGGGGTTGCCAAGCTTCGAAAAAACTAAGAGTTTCCTGAAATCTCAGCAAACATTTTTTCACCCAATCTTGATGATACTTGCAGGTATTTATCAGTACACCAATCCCACTTCCCTCACCAAATTTCGTTCCTCTAGGTTAAACGGTTCATTTGCAGTTACCATTTTCATCTTTAGTTTTCACTCTGTTTTCTCCTATATGGATACATGTAGATTGAACTCTAAATCAAATAGATTTGTGCTAGCTCTTGGAAACTTGGCACAATAAAGTAGTTCCAAGTTCTATCTCTCTGTTTTTTTTTTCCTATTGAAGTAGCCCCAAGCAGAGACTGAGGAGAATCACTTTCATTGAAAGGGGTTGTCAAGCTTCCAAAAAACAACGAGTTTCCTGAAATCTCAGCAAACATTTTTTCACCCTGTCTTGATGATACTTGCAGGGAAGGATCAGTACACCAATCCCACTTGGCTCACCAAATTTCGTTCTTCTAGGTTAAACCGTTCGTTTGCAGTAACCATTTTCATTTTTAGGTTTCACTCTGTTTTCTCACATATGGATACACTTAGATTGAACTGTAAATCAAACACGGTTTGTGCTAGCTCTTTGGAAGTTGACAAAATAAAGTAGTTCCACGTTCTATCACTATGGTTGGTTTCCTATTGAAGTAGCCCCAAACAGAGACTGATGAGAATCACTTTCATTAAAAGGGGTTGCCAAGCAACCAAAAAAATAGGAGTTTCCTGAAATCTCAGCAAACATTTTTTCAACCAATCTTGATGATACTTGCAGGTAATGATCAGTACACCAATCCCACTTGGTTCACCAAATTTCGTTCTTCTAGATTAAACCGTTCGTTTGCAGTAATGGTATTCATTTTTAGGTTTCACTCTATTTTCTCCTATATGGATACATGTAGATTGAACTCTAAATCAAACAAGGTTTGTGCTAGCTCTTTGAAACTTTTCACAATAAAGTAGTTCCAAGTTCTATCGCTATAGTTTGTTTCCTATTGAAGTAGCCCCAGCAGAGACTGACGAGAATCACTTTCATTGAAAGGGGTTGCCAAGCTTCCAAAAAACTACGAGTTTCCTGAAATCTCAGCAAACATTTTTTCACCCAATCTTCATGACACTTGCAGGTAGTGATCAATACACCAATCCCACTTGGCTAACCAAATTACGTTCTTCTAGGTTAAACCGTTCGTTTGCAGTAACGGTTTTCATTTTTAGGTTTCACTCTGTTTTCTCCTATATAGATACATACAGATTGAACTCTAAATCAAACACGTTTGTGCTAGCTCTTTGAAACTTGGCACAATAAATAGTTCCAAGTTCTATCGCTACACTTTGTTTCCTATTGAAGTAGCCCCAAGCAGAGACTGACGAGAATCACTTTCATTGAAAGGGGATGCCAAGGTTCCAAAAAACTACGAGTTTCCTGAAATCTCAGCAAACATTTTGTCAACCAATCTTGATGACACTTGCAGGTAATAATCAATACACCAAACCATTGGCTCACCAATTTACGTTCTTCTAGGTTAAACCGTTCGTTTGCAGTAACCGTTTTCATTTTTAGGTTTCACTCTGTTTTCTCCTATATGGATACATGTAGATTGAACTCTAAATCAAACACAGTTTTTGCTAGCTCTTTGAAACCTGGCACAGTAAAGTAGTTCCAAGTTCTATCTCTCTGGTTTTTTTCCTATTGAAATAGCCCAAACAGAGACTGACGAGAATCAATTTCATTGAAAGGGGTTGCCAAGCTTCCAAACAACTACGAGTTTCCTGAATCTCAGCAAATATTTTTGGACCCAATCTGGATGATACTTGCAGGTAATGATGAGTACACCTATCCCACTTGGCTCACATATTTCGTTCTTCTAGGTAAATCCATTCATTTGCAGTAACGGTTTTCATTTTTAGGTTTCACTCTGTTTTCTCTTATATGGATACATGTATTTGGAACTCTAAATGAAACACGGTTTGTGCTAGCTCTTTGAAACTTGGCACAATAAATTAGTTCCAAATTCTATCGCTATGCTTTGTTTTCAATTGAATTAGCCCCAAGCAGAGAATCATGGGAATCACTTTCAGTGAAAGGGGTTGCCAAGCTTCCAAAAACTACGAATTTACTGAAATCTCAGCAAACATTTTTTCACCCAATCTTCATGATACGTCCAGGTAATGATCAGTACACCAATCCCACTTGGCTCACGAAATTCGTTCTTCTAGGTTAAGCCGTTCGTTTGCAGTAACCGTTTTAATTGGAGGTTTCACTCTGTTTTCTCCAATATGGATACATGTAGATTGAACTCTAAATCAAACACGGTTTGTGCTAGCTCTCTGAAACTTGAAACAACGAAGTAGTTCCAAGTTCTATCTCTACGGTTTGTTTCCTATAGAAGTAGCCGCAAGCATAGGCTGATGAGAATCATTTTCTTTGAAAGGGGTTGCCAAGCTTCCAAAAAACTACGAATTTCCAGAATCTCAGCAAATATTTTCTCACCCAATCTTCTTGATACTTTCAGGTAATGATCAGTACACCAATCCCACTTGGCTCACGAAAGTCGTTCTTCTAGGTTAAGCCGTTCGTTTGCAGTAACCGTTTTCAGTTGTAGGTTTCACTCTGTTTTCTCCTATATGGATACATGTAGATTGAACTCTAAATCAAACACGACTTGTGCTAGCTCTTTGAAACTTGGCACAATAAAGTAGTTCCAACTTCTTTCGCTATGTTTTTTTTTTTTTTTTCCTATTGAAGTATCCCCGAGCAGAGACTGATGAGAATCACTTTCATTGAAAGGGGTTGCCAAGCTTCCAAAAAGCTACAAGTTTCCTGAAATCTCAGCATACATTTTTTCACCCAATCTTGATGATACTTGCAAGTAATGATCAGTACACCAATTCCACTTGGCTCACCAAATTTCATTCTTCAAGGTTAAACCGTTCACTTGCAGTAACCGTTTTCATTTTTAGGTTTCACTCTGTTTTCTCTTATATGGATACATGTATTTGGAACTCTAAATCAAACAGGGTTTGTGATAGCTGTTTGAAACTTGGCTCAATAAATTAGTTCCAAGTTCTGTCGCTATGGTTTGTTTTCTATTGAATTAGCCACAAGCAGAGACTGAGGAGAATCACTTTCATTGAAAGGGGTTGCCAACCTTCCAAAAAACCACGAGTTTCCTGAATCTCAGCAAAAACTTTTTCACCCAATCTTGATGATACTTGCAGGTAATGATGAGTACACCTATCCCACTTGGCTCACACATTTCGTTCTTCTAGGTTATACTGTTCGTTTGCAGTAACGGTTTTCATGTTTAGGTTTCACTCTGTTTTCTCCTATATGGATACATGTAGTTGGAACTCTAAATCAAACACGGTTTGTGCTAGCTCTTTGAAACTTGGTACAATAAAGTAGTTCCCAGTTCTATCGCTATGGTTTGTTTCCTATTGAGGTAGCCCCAAGCACAGACTGAAGAGAATCCCTTTCATTGAAAGGGGTTTCCAAGCTTCCAAAAAACTACGAGTTTCCTGAAATCTCAGCAAACATTTTTTCACCCAATCTCGATGATACTTGCAGGTAATGATCAGTACACCAAACCCACATGGCTCACCAAATTTCGTTCTTCTAGTTTAAATCGTTCGTGTGCAGTAACAGTTTTCATTTTTAGGGTTCACTTTGTTTTCTCCTATATGGATACATGTAGTTGGAACTCTAAATCAAACAGGGTTTGGGCTAGCTCTTTTAAACTTGGCACAATAAAGTAGTTGCAAGTTCTATCTCTATGGTTTGTTTCCTATTGATGTAGCCCCAAGCAGAGACTGAAGAAAAACACTTTCATTGAAAGAGGTTGCCAAGCTTACCAAAAAATACGAGTTTCCTGAAATCTCAGGAACAATTTTTCACCCAATCTTGATGATACATTTAGGTAATGATCAGTACCAAATCCCACTTGGAGCACCAAATTTCGTTCTTCTAGGTTAAACCGTTCGTTTGCAGTAACCGTTTTCATTTTTAGGTTTCACTCTGTTTTCTCCTATATGGATACAGATAGTTGGAACTCTAAGTCAAACACGGTTTTGGCTAGCTCTTCAATCTTGGCATAATAAAGTGTTTCCAAGTTCTCTCTCTATGGTTTTTTTCCTATTGATGTAGCCACAAGCAGAGACTGACGAAATCACTTTCATTGAAAGTGATGCCAAGCTTCCAATCAACCACGAGTTTCCTGTAATCTCAGCATACATTTTTCACCCAATCTTGATGGTACTTTCAGGTAATGATGAGAACACCAATTCCACTTGGCTCACCAAATTTCGTTCTTCTAGGTTTAACCATTCATTTGCAGTAACCGTTTAAATTTTTCGGTTTCACTCTGTTTTCTCCTATATGGATACAGGTAGTTGGAACTCTTAATCAAACAGGGTTTGGGATAGCTCTTTTAAACTTGGCACAATAAAGCAGTTCCACGTTCTATCTCTATGGTTTATTTCCTATTGATGTAGCCCCAAGCAGAGACTGAAGAAAAACACTTTCATTGAAAGGGGTTGCCAAGCTTACAAAAAAATAGGAGTTTCCTGAAATCTCAGGAAACAATTTTTCACCCAATCTTGATGATACATTCGGGTAATGATCAGAACACCAATCCCACTTGGATCACCAAATTTCCGTTATTTAGGTTAAACCGTTCGTTTGCAGTAACTGTTTTCATTTTTAGGTTTCACTCTGTTTTGTAATATATGGATACATGTAGTTTTAACTCTAAGTCAAACACGGTTTGGTCTAGCGCTTTGAAACTTGGCACAAGAACGTAGTTCCAAGTTCTATCTCTATGGTTTGATTCCAATTGATGTAGCCCCAAGCAGAGACTGACGAAAATCACTTTCATTGAAAGGGGTTGCCAAGCTTCCAAAAAACTATGAGTTTCATGAAATCTCAGCAAACATTTCTTCACCCAATCTTGATGATACTTTCAGGTAATGATCAGTACACCAATCCCACTAGGCTCACCAAATTTTGTTCTTCTAGGTTGAACCATTCTTTTGCAGTAACCGTTTTCATTTTTATTTATTTTTTAATGTTGGTTATTCAAAACATTACATAGTTCTTGGTATATCATATTTCACATTTTGATTCAAGCGGGTTATGAACTCCCATTTTACCCCTTATACAGCTTGCAAAATCACCTCAGTTACACTTCCATTGCTTTACATATTCATATACTCATGTCTGTTGTATTCTGCTGCCTTTCCTATCCTCTACTATCCCCCCTCCCCTCCCCTCCCCTCCACTCTTCTCTCTCTACCCCCACTATTGTAATTCATTTCTCCCCCTTGTATTGTTTTTCCCTTTCCCCTCACTTCCTCTTGATGTAATTTTGTATAACCCTGAGGATCGCCTTCCATTTCCATGCAATTTCCCTTCTCTCTTTCTTTCCCTCCCAACTCTCATCCTTGTTTAATGTTGGTCTTCTTCTCGTGCTCTTCTTCCCTAGTCTGTTCTTAGTTACTCTCCTTATATCAAAGAAGACATTTGGCATTTGTTTTTTAGGGCTTGGCTAGCTCGCTTAGCATAATCTGCTCTAATGCCATCCATTTCCCACCAAATTCTATGTTTTTTTCATTTTTTAATGCAGAGTAATACTCCATTGTGTATTAATGCCACATTTTTTTTATCCATTCGTTTATTGAAGGGCATCTAGGTTGGTTCCACAGTCTTGTTATTGTGAATTGTGCTGCTATGAACATCGATGTAGCAGTGTCCCTGTAGCATGCTCTTTTTAGGTCTTTGGGGAATAGACCAAGAAGGGGAATAGCTGGGTCAAATGGTGGTTCCATTCCCAGCTTTCCAAGAAATCTCCATACTGCTTTCCAAATTGGCTGCACCAATTTGCAGTCCCACCAACAATGTACAAGTGTACCCTTTTCCCCACAACCTCGCCAGCACTTATTGTTGTTTGATTTCATAATCGCTGCCAATCTTACTGGGGTGAGATGGTATCTTAGGGTGGTTTTGATTTGCATTTCTCTGACTGCTAGAGATGGTGAGCATTTTTTCATGTACTTATTGATTGATTGTATGTTCTCCTCTGAGAAGTGTCTATTCAAGTCCTTGGCCCATTTGTTGATTGGGTTTTTGTTATCTTATTGTCTAATTTTCTGAGTTCTTTATATATCCCTGATATTAGGGCTCTATCTGAAGTGTGAGGAGTAAAGATTTGTTCCCATGATGTAGGCTCCCTATTTACCTCTCTTATTGTTTCTTTTGCTGAGAAAAAACTTTTTAGTTTGAGTAAGTCCCATTTGTTGCTTCTAGATGTTAACTCTTGTGCTATGGGTGTCCTATTGAGGAATTTGGAGTCCGACCCCACAGTATGTAGATCATAACCTACTTTTTCTTCTATCAGATGCCTTGTCTCTGATTTGATATCAAGCTCCTTGATCCATTTTGAGTTAACTTTTGTGCTTGGCGAGAGAAAGGGATTCAGTTTCATTTTGTTGCATATGGATTTCCAGTTTTCCTAGCACCATTTGTTGAAGATGCTATCCTTCCTCCATTGCATGCTTTTATCCCCTTTATCAAATATAAGAAAGTTGTAGTTTTGTGGGTTGGTTTCTGTGTCCTCTATTCTGTACCATTGGTCCACCCGCCTGTTTTGGTACCAGTACCATGCTGTTTTTGTTACTATTGCTCTGTAGTATAGTTTGAAATCTGGAATCGCTATACCACCTGATTCACACTTCCTGCTTAGTATTGTTTTTGCTATCCTGGGTCTTTTATTCTTCCACATGAATTTCATGATTGCTTTCTCTATTTCTACAAGAAATGCCGTTGGAATTTTGATTGGCATTGCATTAAACCTGTAGAGAACTTTTGGTAATATCGCCATTTTGATGATGTTAGTTCTGCCTATCCATGAACAGGGTATATTTTTCCATCTTCTAAGGTCTTCTTCAATTTCTTTTTTTAGGGTTCTGTAGTTTTCATTGTATAAGTCTTTCACCTCTTTTGTTAGGTTGATTCCCAAGTATTTTATTCTTTTTGAGGATATTGTGAACGGAGTGGTTGTCCTCGTTTCCATTTCAGAGGATTTGTCACTGATATACAGGAATGCCTTTGATTTATGCATATTGATTTTATAATCTGCCACTTTGCTGAATTCGTTTATTAACTCTAGCAGCTTCTTTGTAGACCCTTTTGGGTCTGCTAGGTATAGAATCATGTCATCTGCAAATAGTAATAATTTAAGTTCTTCTTTTCCTATTTTTATGCCTTTAATTTCTTTTGTCTGTCTAATTGCTCTGGCCAGTGTTTCGAGAACCATGTTGAACACAAGTGGTGAAAGAGGGCATCCCTGTCTTGTTCCAGATCTTAGAGGGAATGCCTTCAATTTTTCTCCATTCAGAATGATGCTAGCCTGAGGCTTAGCATAAATTGCTTTTACAATGTTGAGGTATGTTCCTGTTATCCCTAGCTTTTTGAGAGTTTTGAACATAAAGGGATGCTGTACTTTGTCGAATGCTTTTTCTGCATCTATCGAGATGATCATATGGTTCTTATTTTTAAGTCTATTGATGTGGTGAATAACATTTATTGATTTCCGTATATTGAACCAGCCTTGCATACCAGGGATGAATCCCACTTGATCACGGTGCACAATTTTTTTGATATGTTTTTGTATCCGATTCACCAGAATTTTATTGGGGATTTTTGCATCTAGGTTCATTAGAGATATTGGTCTGTAGCTTTCTTTCTTTGAAGTGTCTTTGTCTGGTTTCGCAATCAGGGTGATCTTAGCCTCGTAGAATGAATTTAGTAGTTCTCCCTCTTTTTCTATTTCCTGAAATAGCTTGAAAAGTATTGGTATTAGTTCCTCTTTAAAGGTTTTGTGAAACTCTGCTGTATACCCATCCGGTCCTGGGCTTTTCTTAGATGGTAGTCTTTTGATGGTTTCTTCTATTTCATCAATTGATATTGGTCTGTTTAGGTTGTCTATATCCTCCTGACTCAATCTGGGCAGATTATATGACTTAAGAAATTTATCGATGACTTCACTATCTTCTATTTTATTGGAGTATAAGGATTCAAAATAATTTCTGATTATCTTCTGTATTTCTGAAGTGTCTGTTGTGATATTGCCTCTTTCATCCTGTATGCTAGTAATTTGAATTCTCTCTCTTCTTCTCTTCGTTACAATGGCTAAGGGTCTGTCAATTTTATTTATTTTTTCAAAGAACCAACTTTTAGTTTTGTCAGTTTTTTCAATTGTTGCTTTTGTTTCGATTTCATTAATTTCAGCTCTGATTTTAATTATTTCTTGCCTTCTACTTCTTTTGCTGTTGTTTTGCTCTTCTTATTCTAGGATTTTGAGATGATGTATGAGATCATTTTTTGTTGGTTTTTTCGTTTTTTAAGGAAAGCACTCCAAGCAATGAATTTTCTTCTTAGAACTGCTTTCAATGTGTCCCATAGATTCCAATACGTTGTGTCTGTGTTTAGACTTAACTCTAAGAATTTTTTAATTTCCTCCTTGATGTTTTCTAAAACCCATTGATCATTCAGTAACCTATTGCTCATTCTCCAAGTGATGCATGATTTTTCCTTCCTTCTTTTGTCGTTGATTTTGAGTTTCATTCCATTGGTTTCACTCTGTTTTCTCCTATATGGATACATGTAGTTGGAACTCAAATGAAACACGGTTTGGGCTAGCTATTTGAAACTTGGCACAATAAAGTAGTTCCAAGTTCTATCTCTATGGTTTGTTTCCTATTGATGTAGCCCCAAGCAGAGACTGAAGAAAATCACTTTCATTGAAAGGGGTTGGCAAGCTTCCAAAAAACTACCAGTTTCCTGAAATATCAGAAAACATGTTTTCACTCAATTTTGATGATACTTTCAGGTAATGATCAGTACACCAATCCCACTGGCTCACCAAATTTCGTTCCTCTAGGTTAAACTGTTCATTTGCAGTAACCTTTTTCATTTTTAGGTTTCAATCAGTTTTCTCCTATATGGATACAAGTAGTTGGAACTCTAAATCAAACACAGTTTAGGCTAGCTCTTAGAAACTTGGCACAATAAAGTAGTTCCAAGTTCTATCTCTATGGTTTGTTTCCTATTGATGTAGCCCCAAGCAGAGACTGACGAAAATCACTTTCATTGAAAGGGGTTGGCAAGCTTCCAAAAAACTACAAGTTTCATGAAATCTCAGCAAACATTTTTCACCCAATCTTGATGATACTTTCACATATTGATCAGTACACCAATCCCACTTGGCTCAGCAAATTTCTTTCTTCTAGGTTAAATCGTTCGTTTGCAGTAACCGTTTTAATTTTTAGGTTTCATTCTGTTTTCTCGTATATGGATACATGTAGTTGGAACTCTAAATCAAACACGGTTTCGGCTAGTTTTCGAAACTTGGCACAATAAAGTAGTTCCAAGTTCTATCTCTATGGTTTGTTTCCTATTGATGTAGCCCCCAGCAGAGACTGACGAAAATGACTTTCATTGAAAGGGGTTTCCAAGCTTCCAAAAAACTACGAGTTTCCTGAAATCTCAGCAAACATTTTTTCACCGATTCTTGACGATACAATCAGGTAACGATCAGAACACCAATCACACTTGGCTCACCAAATTTCGGTCTTCTAGGTTAAACCGTTCTTTTGCAGTAATGATTTTCATTTTTAGGTTTCACTCTGTTTTCCCGTATATGGATACATGTAGTTGGAACTCTAAATCAAACACGGTTTGGGCTAGTTCTTTGAAACATGGCACAATGAAGTAATTCCAAGTTCTATCTCTATGGTTTGTTTCCTATTGATGTAGCCCCCAGCAGAGACTGACGAAAATTACTTTCATTGAAAGGGGTTGGCAAGCTTCCAAAAAACTACGAGTTTCCTGAAATCTCACCAAACATTTTTTCACCCAATCTTGATGATACTTTCAGGTAATGATCAGTACACCAATCCCACTTGGCTCACCATATTTCATTCTTCTAGGTTCACCCGTTCGTTTGCAGTAACCGTTTTAATTTTTAGGTTGCACTCTGTTTTCTCCTATATGGATACATGTAGTTGGAAGTCTAAATCAAACCCGGTTTGTGCTAGCTCTTTGAAACTTGGCAGAATAAAGTAGTTCCAAGTTCTATCTCTATGGTTTGTTTCCTATTAATGTAGACCCAAGCAGAGACTGACGAAAATCACTTTCATTGAAAGGGGTTGCCAAGCTTCCAAAAAACTACGAGTTTCCTGAAATCTCAGCAAAACTTTTTTCACTCAATTTTGATGATACTTTCAGGTAATGATCAGTACACCAATCCCACTTGGCTCACAAATTTCGTTCTTCTAGGTTCAACCATTCGTTTGCAGTAACCGTTTTCATGTTTAGGTTGCACTCTCTTTTCTCCTATATGGATACATGCATTTGGAACTCTAAATCAAGCAGGGTTTGTGCTAGCTCTTTGAAACTTGACACAATAATGTAGTTCCCAGTTCTATCTCTATGGTTTGTTTCCTATTGATGTAGCCCTAAGCAGAACTGGTGAAAATCACTTGAATTTAAAAGGGTTGCAAGCTTCCAAAAAACTACGAGTTTCCTGAAATCTCAGCAAACATTTTTTCATCTTATCTTGATGATATTTTGTTGCTATGGTCAGTACACAATTCCCACTTATCTCACAAGTTTTCATTCTTCTAGGTTGAAGCCTTTGTAAGGAGGAACAGTTTGAAATTTAAGATTTCACTCTGTTTTGTCCTACATAGATAGATGAATATGGAACTCTAAATCTAATATGGTTTTCAGTAACTCTTTGAAACTTGGCAAAATAAAGTAGTTCTGAATTTTGTCTCTGTGGTTTGTTTCCTCTTGAAGTTGCCCTAAGAAGAGACTGGTGATAAACACTTTCATCGAAAAAGTTTGCCAAGCTTCCAAAAACTAAATGCTTTCAGAAAACTCCGGTAATATTTTCACCAAACTTGATGATACTTGGTTGTAAAGATCAGTAAACCAATCCAACTTGGCTCCCTAATTTTCGTTATTCTAGGTTGAAGCGTTGGTTTGGAGTAACAGTTTGAATTCTTAGCTTTCACTCTGTTTCCTCCTATATAGATAGATGAATATGGAACTCTAAATCCAACATCATTTGTAATAATTCTTTGAAACTTGACAAAATAAAGTACTTCTCACTTTTCTCTCTAGGGTTTGTTTCCTCATGAAGAAGGCCTAAGCAGAGACTGGCGAAAAAGGTTTTCATTGAAAGGGATTGCCAAGCTTCCAAAAAATTAGGAGTTTCCTGAAATCTCAGCAAACATTTTTTCAACCGATCTTGATGATACTTGGTTGTAATGATCAGTACACCAATCCCACTTGGCTCCCTAATTTTCGTTATTCTAGGTTGAAGTGTTCATTTGGAGTAAAAGTTTGAATTCTTAGGTTTCACTCTGTTTTCTCCTATATAGATAGATGAATATGTAACTCTAAATACAACATGGTTTGTAGTAGCTCTTTGAAACTTGACAAAATAAACTGGTTCTCAGTTTTGTCTCTATTGTTTGTTTACTCTTGAAGTAGCCATAAGCACAGACTGGCGAAAAACACTTTCATTGAAAGGGGTTGCCAAGCTTCCAAAAATCTACGAGTTTACTGAAATGTCAGCAAACATTTTTTCACCTGATCTTGATGATACTTGGTTGTAATGATCAGTACGCCAATCCCACTTGACTCTCCAATTTTCGTTCTTCTAGGTTGAAGCATTCGTTTGGAGTAACAGTTTGAATTCTTAGGTTTCACTCTGTTTCCTCCTATTTAGATAGATGAATATAGAACTCTAAATCTAACATGGTTTGTAGTAGCTCCATGAAACGTGACAAAATAAAGTAGTTCTCATTTTGTCTCTATGATTTGTTTTCTCTTGAAGTAGCCATAAAAAGAGACTGGTTAAAAAAACTTTCATTGATATGGTTTGCCAAGCTTCAAAAAAACTACTAGTTTCCTGAAATCTCAGCAAATATTTTTTCACCCAATCTTGATGATACTTGGTTGTAATGATCAGAACATCAATCCCACATGGCTCACCGATTGTCGTTCTTCTAAATTGAAGCATTCGTTTACAGTAACAGTCTGAATTTTTAGGTTTCACTCTGTTTTCTCCTATATACATAGATGAATATGTAACTCTAAATCCAACATGGTTGGTAGTAGCTCTATGAAACTTGAAAAAATGAAGTAGTTCTGAGTTTTGTCTCTATGGTTTGTTTCCTCTTGAAGGAGCCATAAGCATGACTGGCTAAAATCACATTCATTGAAAGAGGTTGCCAAGCTTCCAAAAAATTAGGAGTTTCCTGAAATCTCAGCAATTATTTTTTCACCTGATCTTGATGATACTTGGTAGTAATGATCAGTACACCAATCCCACCTGTCTTAACAATTTTCGTTCTTCTAGTTTGAAGTGTTCATTTGCAGTAACAGTTTGAATTTTTAGGTTTCACTCTGTTTCCTCCTATATAGATACATGAATATGGAAATCTAAATCCAACATGGTTTGTACTTGCTCTTTGAAACTTGACAAAATAAAGTAATTCTCATTTTTGTCTCTATTGTTTGTTTCCTCTTGAAGTAGCCATAAGCAGAGACTGGCGAAAAACACTTTCATTGAAAGTGGTTTCCAAGCTTCCAAAAAACTAGGAGTTTACTGAAATCTCAGCAAACATTTTTTCAACTGATCTTGATGATACTTGGTTGTAATGATCAGTACATCAATCCCAGTTGGCTCACCAATTTTCATTCTCTAATTTGGAGGGTTCATTTGCAGTAACGGTTTGAATTTTTATGTTCCACTCTATCTTCTCCTATATAGATAGATGAATATGGAACTCTAAATCCAACATGGTGTGTAGTAGCTCTATAAAACGTCACAAAATAAAGTAGTTCTCAGTTTTGCTTCTATGGTTTGTTTCCTCTTGAGGTAGCCTTAAGGAGAGACTGGTGAAAAAACACTTTCATTGAAAGGGGTTACCAAGTTTCCAAATCTATTAGTTTCCTGGAATCTCAGCAAATGTTTTTTCACCCGATCCTGATGATACTTCATTGTAATGATCAGTACACCAATCTCACTTGGATCACCAATTTTCGTTCTTCTAGTTTGAAGCGTTCGTTTGCAGTAACAGTTTGAATTTTTAGGTTTCACTCTGTTTTCTACTTTAGAGTTAGATGAGTATGGAACTCTAAATTTAACATGGTGTGTAGTAGCTCTATGAAACTTGACAAAATAAAGTCGTTCTCACTCATGTTTCTACAGTTTGTTTTTCGTGAAGTGGGCCTAACAGAGACTGGCGAAACATACTTTCAATGAAAGAGTTTGCCAAGCTTTCAGAAAACGACGAGTTTCTTGAAATCTCATCAAATATTTTTTCACTCGATCTTGATGATACTTGGTTGTAATGATCAGTACACCAATCACACTTGGCTCACCAATTTGTCTTCCTCTAGGTTGAAGCGTTCTTTAGTAGTAACAGTTTGAATTTTTAGGTTTACTCTGTTTTCTCCTATATAGATAGATGAATATGGAACACTAAATCCAACATGGTTTGCAGTAGCTCTATGAAACTTGACAAAATAAAGTAGTTCTCATTTTGTCTCTATGGTTTGTTTTTTCCTGAAGTAGCCCTAAGCAGAGTCTGGTGAAAAACACATTCATTGAAAGGGGTTGCCCAGCTTCAAAAATCTACAAGTTTCCTGAAATCTCAGCAAATAATTTTTCACCCAATTCTTATGATACTTGGTTGTAATGATCAGTACACCAATCCCACTTGGCTCACCAATTTTCTTACCTGTAAGTTGAAGCATTAGTTTTCCGTAACAGTTTGAATTTTTAGGTTTCACTCCTGTTTTCTCCTGTATAGTTAGTAAAATATGGAACTCTAAATACAACATGGTTTGTAGTAACTGTTTGAAACTTAACAATATATAGTACTTCTCTGTTTTGTCTCTATGGTTTGTTTCCTCTTGATGTAGCCCTGAGTAGAGACTGGTGAAAAACACTTTCACCAAATGGGGTTGCCAATCTTCCAAAAACTACCAGTTTTTTGAAAACTCTGCTAATACATTTAGAGCAATCTTGATGATACTTGGTTGTAATGATCAGTACAACAATCCCACTTGGCTCACCAAATTTCGTTCTTCTAGGTTAAACCATTCGTTTGCAGTAACCGTTTTCATTTGTAGATTTCACACTGTTTTCTCCTATATGGATACAGGTATTTGGAACTCTAAATCAAGCATGGTGTGTAGTAGCTCTATAAAACATCACAAAATAAAGTATTTCTCAGTTTTGTCTCTATGGTTTTTTCCTCTTGAAGTAGCCATAAGCAGAGACTGGTGAAAAACTCTTTCATTTAAAAGGGTTGCCAAGCTTCCAAAAACTATGAGTTTCCTGAAATCTCAGCAAACATTTTTTCACCAGATCTTGATGATACTTGGTTATAATGATCAGTACACCAATCCTACTTGGCTCACCAATTTTTCTTCCTCTAAGCTGAAGCGTTCTTTTGCAGTAACATTTTGAATATTTAGGTTTAACTCTGTTTTCTCCTACATAGATAGTTGAATATTGAACTCTAAATCCAACATGGTTTGTAGAGGCTTTTTGAAACTTGACAAAATAAAGTAGTTCTCAGTTTTTTCTGTATGGTTTGTTTCCTGTTGAAGGAGTCATAAGCAGAGACTGGCGAAAAACACTTTCATTAAAAGGGGTTGCCAAGCTTCCAAAAAACTATGAGTTTCCTGAAATCTCAGCAAACACTTTTTCTCCCGATGTTGATGATACTTGGTTGTAATGATCAGTACACCAATCCCACATGGCTCTCCAATTTTCGTTCTTCTATTTTGAAACGTTCGTTTGCAGTAACAGTTTGAATTTTTAGGTTTCACTCTGTTTTCTCCTATATAGATAGATGAATATGGAACTCTAAATCCAACATTGTTTGTAGTGGCTCTTTGAAACGTGACAAAATAAAGTAGTTCTCACTTTGTCACTATGGTTTGCTTTTCTTGAAGTAGCCATAAGCAGAGAATGGTGAAAAACACTTTCATTGAAAGGAGTTGCCAAGCTTCCAAAAAACTAGGAGTTTCCTGAAATCTGAACAAACATTTTTTTCACCCGATCTTGATGATACTTGGTTGTAATGATCCGCACACCAATCCAACTTGTCTCACAAATTTCCATTCTTCTAGGTTGAAGAGTGCATTTGCAGTAACAGTTTGAATTTTTAGGTTTCACTCTGTTTTCTCTTATATAGATAGATGAATACGGAACTCTAAATCCAACATTGTTTGTAGTAGCTCTTTAAAAGTTGACAAAATAAAGTAGTTCTCACTTTTGCCTCTATGGTTTGTTTCCCCTTGAAGTAGGCCTAATCAGGGACTGGCGAAAAACACTTTCATCCAAAGGTGTTGCCTAGCTTCCAAAAAACTACGAGTTTTCTGAAATCTCCGCAAATACTTTTTCACAAGTCTTGATGATACTTGGTTGTAATGATCAGTACACCAATCCGACTTGGCTTACCAATTTTCCTTCTTCTAGGTTGAAGCGTTCGTTTTCAGTAACAGTTTTAATTTTTAGGTTTCACTCTGTTTTCTCCTATATAGGGAGGGTTAGCTGGGTCAAATGATGTTTCCATTCTGGTTTTTCAAGGCGTCTGCATATTGTTTTCTATTGTGGTTTCACCTATTTAGAGTCAATCTCATGACAAATGTGTGAGTGTTCCTTTTCCCCCACAACCTCTCCAATATTTATTGCTGCCTGTATTATTAATGATTGCCATTCTGACTGACGTGAGATAAAATCATAAAATAATTTTGATTTACATTTTCCTAGTTGCTTGATGGGTGGATTGTTTCTTCATATATTTGTTAATGGTTTATATTTCATCTGTGAAGTGTCTGTTCAGTAACAGAGTTCATTTGTTAATTGTTTTTGTTATTGTTTTTTTGTGTTAATTTTTAGCTCTTTATATACCCTAGACATTAGTGCTTTTTCTGAATTACTTGTAAAGTTTTGTATAAAATCTGTATGTTTTTTCTCCACATTACTGTTTCTTTTCCTGAGAAGCAGCTTTTTAGTTTGAATATATCCCCTTATTTATTCTTGATTTTTAATTTTTGTGCTGTAGGGGTCTTGTTATAGAAGTCACATTGTTGATCAACATTCACCTCAGATTTTTAAATGTATCCCAAGTTCATGAATGTTTCAGTATTATTTTTTACCTTACTATCTTGCCTTATACATCTCATCTACATGTTCTAAAGGGTTATGAAATGATCTAGCTTCACATACATGATTTTCTGATGACTTTTATTCTTCAATAAGTAGCTGCAGATTATTTAAAATATACTATTTCAGACTTTAACTAAAGCAAATACATGCCTTGTGTAGGAAATATTCCATCATTAGATCAACATCAAATCTATAATATATATATATATATATATATATATATATATATATATATATATATATGTGCCTGGATTCAAATTCATGCACATCCAACCAGAGCGTGGCCCATAACACTTATTCTATGCTAGTTCTACACTTTAGAACCTCCATGAAAGCTGTTATAAATCCAAAGCCTAAGACTCACTCCCCAGACATTCTTCTTTTTTCTTTGGGGAGGGGGTACGATGATGAAGATTGAATTCAGGGGCATTTAACCCCTGAGCCACATCCCTATCCCTATTTTATGTAGAGACAGGATCTCACTGATCTGGTTAGCAATTTTTTTTAACTGAGGCTGGCTGTGAACTCACGACCCTCCTTCCTCAGCCTTCCAAGCTGCTGAGATTACAGGCAAATATCATCATGCCCAGCTCCCCAGAGAGCCTTCTTTAACTGGTTGGAACCCACTTGTTCAGTATGTTTTGGCCTAATCCTCACCATTAGCGATGAAATTATTTTCCTCTCTATGAAAAATCATGGCTACAAAGAGATTGGACTCAACAACACCTAATTACACACCATGTCCACATTACAACAAAGGTGTGGTCAGCTATTCTCCACCTCTCCAAAGAGCTCTTCTTGGCTCCAGAAAGTTGGGAGTACTGGCCAACCCCCTGCCATGGCTCATTCAGAAGCCTCCAAGGAAGTGAGTGTATATGAGGGACAGTATTCCAGGTGGCACGTTGGTGATTAATGGGCTATGCCAGGGAGTAAGGCAGAGCCCAATTCACCAAAGGCACAAAACTTTCATGTGGCTGGTCCTGGATGAAGGCTGCATGAGGGGATACTTTTCCTCTGCCCTTGGTGTGTCTTTCTAACTGTTCAAATGCTGAAATACTTGTTCAATGACTTGCACCCTTTTCCTGTTTTATGTTTCCCTCTCATGTGACCTTGGAGGTCTCATGCTTTGGCAATTATTGTGACTTCCTTCTTCAGTTTTCCAACATCCCTCATCCCATCCATGTGGAATTTTTGTCTGTGGATATGAGTTTTCATTTTATATATTTCCATTTAGTCCAAGTTTGCAATTACCTCTAGAAAAAACAAATGTTTCATTCATTATCATGCTTGTATTAACCCTTCACTTGTTGATAATGGCAGTGTTCAAGAACTATCTTCTGATTTCTACAACAGGAACATAAGTGGGTCTGCTTGAAATAACTGTCCTTTCTTTTGACTCCAAATAATGGGGATCCTTTTTAATATAGCGCTTTAATGCTTTTATGTATATTTATATACAGTACCCAGGATACTGAGCCTCCTTTTTACATGGTTTTCTCTCAGAGAAGATGGAGTTGATCATGTAGGTTTAGAGTGGACTCCAGCTCAGTCTCTGCCTTGGCTCTGACTAGATTTCATCTTCCTGTGATTTCTACAGCATGTGACCTATAGCTCTTCCTCTTCTTTTCTTAATTTTAATATTTCTCTTAGAGCTTGAGCTACAAAAGTGTCACTTTGAAAGGATGACTTACCAAACCATCACTAACCCCAAGAAGGTGTGGTCCATGTGCAAACTAGGAAAGAAGGGCCCATCACTCACTTCAGGGCTTCAGGGAAATTATGGGTGTGCCAGGAGTTCCTCACATCAAAGTAGAGGCATTATAACTTGTGGGACAGGTTTGGACTAATTTGATTTTAGGACCAGAATTAGAGTAATTCAAGTTTCCTTATCAACATGAGAAAATGATCTCAATCAAGATCCTTTTCCAGATGTGTCCAGGAAACTTTAAGAGTTTGAAGCCCAGATCTCTTGGATTGCTCTTATCCATCAGAGAAGACAATAAAATTAAGAGAGATGACATGTCCCACTGGGGCAGTCACAGTTCTGTGTTCTCCAGTGGGAACTTCGTGCCTTTTTACAGACATTAAAATTACAAATCTGCAGAGACAGAACTTAAACACATCCTTTCCATAAAACTTACAAGTGTTTGTGCTCTGCTCAGCTTATTCACCTGACAAAGTACCTCTGTGTCCTCAGAAGCAGAGTTAGTGTGGATTCTAAAAAGGGCATTGGAGGAGGAAATTCAGTCTACTAGTGAGGTTTCCCAGTAGCTTCTTTGCTTCTCAAAGAATCAAACATCTTTAGAAGACAATATCCTCATTGCACCATACAGAACATGGTCCTCTGAGCTCATTAGGACTGTTGAAGCCCAGAGGACCATGTTCTGTATGGTGTAATGAGGATATTGTTTTCTAAAGATGTTTGCTTCTTTGAGATCCTGCTAAAATGAGTCAATTTTTCTTATAGGGAATGTCAGTTTTACTTCTTCATTTTTCAGTTTAATAACTTCATGGGACATAACGTACATATGGTATGTCATGTAGAGATTTTAAACACTACTAATTTGTATACTTATTACTAGGAAATTAATAAGTTTTAATATTTTGATTGATAATCTTGCTTTGTTCATCTTCATAACTCATAGAACAATTATGGTTTGAGTAATTGTACATTTTGAAATCTTTAGAGGGAAATGAGGCTCCATGTTCAAAACCTCATTTTATAGAATGGAATCTCACATGGTTAAGAACTTTCAGTTGGTAAATATCAAACAAGGGACCGTGATCAAAAAGAAGTACAATAAGTCTTTTTAGAAAATCAAATAAATGTGCTGGTAAGTTCCAATTCATGGTGGCAAATTATAGGCTTGTGAATATAATTCACAATGATTTGGAAGAATGTTTTTATGTATTAGTCCATTCTGTTTTAATAACTGAAAACCTTTTGTAATATCTAATAATGGAAATGTGTAAATTCAATTTTGCTTAGAGGAACATTCAGGACACTTGAAATCCATGCTGCCCTGGTCACTTTCAGATTTTTTACAAAATTCAATTTTTTGTGTCATTAGCATGCACAGATAAATGTGACCCCTAGACCCACAGAACAAGATAAAGCAGGAAGGCTCAAAGCAGAACTTGACTCTTCCATTACAATATCATTCAGGGGAAATGGATCCTCCTGCAGGATTGTGTGTATTTCCCAGTAACGAGAGCTAGGAGTTTGCAGAGAAGTGCTTGGGCTCTCTCATCCCTGAGGATGTCCACAGAACAGAGTAGAGGAGAGTGTGGCTGTGGAGTCTCTAATCAAGTCCTCCAGAGTCCAATCAGGAAGCAGGCCTGATTTTATTGTGCAGTTACCATGTATATGTACTCAGGCAGTGCCTAAGCAAAATATAGACAGCCACAAATTTAATGTCTGCTAACTGTCCTTGCAGTGAACAATCAAGGAGTGGGACTGCAACACATGGCCTTGTGCCCAGAGTTGTGCCGATAGGGTAAGCAGTTTTCCACTCACACGCCTAGCTTAGGGGGTGGCCTGCCACTCAGACCCCCTTAACCTATGGCCTATATGCAGTACTCCATGCACTTGTGCCCACAGAGAAGCACCTCTGGGGCTTCTTCTTTCTTGACTTTAAAGAACAATTTCTCTTTTAGTTGCTTTTCTCAGGAGAAATTTAAAATAATAGTAATATAAATATCATAGCTGTAAGTGTTAACCCTGAGCTGTATTTTCAAACCCAGACAATTTACAAAAGCAAGCCATGGTTCTCGTATCTACTTCTCAAAAAGAGCTGCATTCATTCAGTCTAGTATTGCCCAGGGTTTGCTCGTCGTGTTACTGGAGGGTGTGTTTTGCAGCAGAGGTGCTGGGTGATGGTGTCGCCCTCTCTGAGGTGTCAGTCATTTCTCCCTAGTGCTATTTATAGATCCCAGCACACAAAGAGCCACAGGTCAGAGGTTTCTGCCTAGGCTGACATCAGTCCCAAGCCCACTTGCTTGAAGCAAGACCAGTCTCAATTCTCCATCTCCTCTTTGTTGGTTAGTGAATACCAAGAGGACATGGGGAGGTTTGGCAGTAGTGGTGAAGCTGAGCTGTGAGATGAGGACAAGCCCAAGATGTAAGTCTGCACATGTGTTGTTAGGGGTGACAGATCCTATTTACTCTCCCATTATGAACAGGATGGTGCTCACACTGCATATGGGAGAAGAGATTTTTTTTCCCTCTCACTTTCACCCTGGAATGTGCCCACCCAGAGGGTCCAGATAACCCTAACTTGCAGCGGAGTATCCTTCTCCTGTAATTCTCTCTACTTCTGTCCTGACCACCAGCTTGTGTCCACTGCCTGATCAGTCCTCACTAGATGGTTGCAACACAGATGATGGTGCATGTATCATACAGCCTCCCCTGACTTTAGTGAGAGCACCATATCTAACATGACTCCTTCCTGGATCCAGATACTAGAGGAAGTCTTTACTATCAGCTCTAACAAACAAAACTTGTGATTTGTTTTGAAAATTTATTTTTCATTTCCTTTTCATGTTTTTTCTCATCTCCTCACTTGGCCTTTCCTTCTTCTTACCATATGTGAATTCTTCAAATGTAACCTATTTCAGAAATCTGTGTTAGATTCCCTGTGATTTACATATCCTTCCACACAGAATGCCCACTCTAGGGGGCAGCTTGATTTCTCCATTGCATAAAGGACATGAGTGCCCAGTACAAGAGGGCATCCGTGGAGCAAGCTGGAAGTATCACTCCGTAGACCCTTGTTTGAGAGGTGTTTCTCAGATTACCTACTTGATGTCAGAGAGTTTGTATTGTGTCTCATGATGTCCTGGACTCTGTTGTGCCAGGCATAATGTGCACAGCTGGGAAGGAACATAGCTCAGGATTTCAGTCATCTATGAATCATTCTCATTCTCCAGGATGCTTTCTAACAACAATGGAGCCTCAGCAGGGACATTACTATAGATATTTCTTCACAACACTACCATGGTACATTTACACAATTTTAATCATACTTGATGCACATCATTTAGTGATGATTGTGGTTCAAAACTGGAGCTAGCAGAATGACCAGACTGTCCTTTCTCCTGGCCACTACCTGTATGAAGATTAGTTCTCATTATTGCATGAAAATGTGTCCCTTTCTTTGAAGCATACTATCAGGGAAGGTTCTAAGTTTTTCCCAATATTAGTATATAAGTTGATCATCAGAAAACAATTTTCCAACAGTTTCAAGGCAATAAACAACCCATCCATGAGTTCTTGACTATTACTGCAAATTCATGGCACCTGCACACTCCAGTTTGTATGATTGCAGATTTCTCAGCTACACTGATCTTAAATACATCTAATGGCCTGGAGACACACGTGATTAAAACATGTCATTTATTGAGTGTTAGAGAACTTAGATTGTCTAAGATTCACATGTTTAAAATAAATTGAAGCAGATTTTTTGTGTCACAGAAAAGTGATAGAATGCAGTTTTTGGTTTTAAATTTCACATGTCTTTTTCTTGTTGAGACAAGGCAATTTTAAAACCCTCCTCCTTTCCTTTGTACCCCAGATTGAACCCAGGGCATTTAGTCATTAAACTATCTCAGCAGCCATTTTTTATATTGGGAGAAAATCCTGCTAGGTTACTGAGCTTTGGCCTTGTAATCCTCTGACTCCTAAGCCGATGGGATTGCAGGCATTCAGCCTCACCTAAAAGTATTTTAAAGTTATTTTTTACATGCTAATATAGATCAATTTAAGCTTATACTATAAAAATATTTATATTATATTTGACTTAATTAAAATAAATTCATAAGAATTGGCATATGCCATTTATATATAGATCTCACCAAAAAATAACTAAGGCCTAGTGATTAAATGTGAACCCTAATATCTTTGGGGGGGGGACCAGGGATTAAACTCATGGGCACTCAACCACTGAGCCACATCTCTACTCCTATTTTGTATTTTATTTAGAGACAGCATCTCACCAAGTTGCTCAGGGTCTTGCTGTTGCTGGATTTGTACTCACCATCCTCCTGTCTTAGCCTCCCAAAGCACTGGGATTATAGTCTACAATTTTTAAATTTATATTCTTTTTTCTGGATTTACCATGGGAGACTGTCTTTTTATAGTGATTTTTCATATTTCACAAATCCTGTATGTTTTCACTCATATGTTGAAGCTGAAAAAGTTGATCACAAAGAACCAGAAATGAGAAAAGCTTTTTATATCTGTTTTAAGAGACAGATGGTGAGGAGTGCCAAAAAGCCGTTAAGAGAGAAAAGTAACTCTTAGGGTTTATAGCCCATAGTTTGAATCGGAGAAGTAATTATTAGACTGTGGACATTCTAAAAAGAGTCCACAGGTTTCAAACATCAAAATGATATTTTAGAAGGTAGAAATTGCACAGATTTGATCACTACACATGTTCAATTAAAACGCTGGATCCTATATGTAGATACCAATTAAAAATTAAACAATAATTAACACTTCAAGTCAAGTAGAAAAAAATAAACAATGATGGCTGGAAATACAAACAATGCATCAATAGTAACCTTAAATGTTACTGGCTTAAACACACCAATCAAAAGACATAGGCTAGTAGCCTGGATTTTTAAAAAATCCAACCATATTCTGCCTCCAGAAGACTCAGGAAAAGACAGACTGAAGGTGAAAGACTGGGAAAAAACATACCCCTCACATGAACCTTGAAAGCAAGCAGAGGTCTCCATACTTACATTAAATAAAGTAGACATCAAGCCAAAGTTAATCAAAATAGATAAAGAAAAACATCTCATACTGCTCAAAGGAACCATATGCCAACAAGACATAACAATAATAAACATATATGCCCCAAACAATGGGACACCTATGTTCAAACAAACTCTTCTCAAGTTCAAGAGTTAAATTGACCACAACGTGATCTGGGGTGACTTTAACACACCTCTCTCCCCACTGGATAAATCTTCCAAACAAAAGTTGAATAAAAAAACTATAGAGCTCAATAACACAATTAATAACTTAACTCATATATATAGAATATATATCAGATTGGGAAGGAAGCCTGGCCCCACCCTACGTACTAATCTGGAGGAAGCCTATCAACCCTTAAAACCCCAAATCAAACTTTTAAGTATTGAATATTAACAGTTTTCCCATTTTGTTTCCATGATCTTTTTTTGCATTTTACTTTCACCTTAATTTTTTACTTTGCAGCAAACAATTCTTTTGTTAATACTTTCATTTAGATTGTTTTCCCTATATTTGTGAATGGATTGTGCCTCAATTTTAACACTGCTCATTGCTTCTGTATATAATTTAAATGATTTAATGTTGACCATTTAAACCATGACATTATTCAAATAATTCTTATGTTTCATTAGTTCATGGGAATTTCTTAGAAACATTATAGAAATAATAGTATCATCTACATATGCTATTTGATTTTTGATGTATAAAATCCCATTTAATATTCTCAAACAATATTTATAAGTTAGAAAAGCATGCATTTTTTTTTTATTTTCCTAAAAATAAATTGATAAATACTTCAGTTCACACCATTAAGTATGAAAACAGTTCATAGCTGCCGTTAAGTGGATTGAAAAAGTATTTTCCTCTGGTCATAATTGGCCATAGGTTTTACAGTAATTTAGTAAATGATTTCCCAGAGGTTTGCTCTATCAAAATGATTTTTGGAAACTTCCCATATGACAATGTCCCTCTTGGTCATGAAGTCCAATCATTCTTTCTGTTGTTGTTCTCAGTTTGCTAGGGGTTTTGAATATCTGCATCAACATCTATAAAAAGATGGTCTGCAATTTCCATTCTTATGCTGTGTTAGCTGGTATTTCTGGCCTTACAGAAAGAATTAGTCAATTTTCTTCTTCTACATTTAGACGTGATCATGAATTATTGTTACTGATCCTAATTACATGTTTCATAG
Organism: Urocitellus parryii; assembly: GCF_045843805.1. Taxonomy (NCBI): domain Eukaryota; kingdom Metazoa; phylum Chordata; class Mammalia; order Rodentia; family Sciuridae; genus Urocitellus; species Urocitellus parryii. The sequence goes on along the minus strand of NC_135531.1, from coordinate 171,744,234 downwards.
AAATCACCCCTGAAGGCTCCTTTTTAAAAATGTGATTACTGGGCCTCAGAGAAGCCATTAATTAGCAAGCAGGGTGGTTAGGGCCTGCCATTAGGTGGAATCCCGCCAGCCAAGCCCACACGGACCCTTGGGCCGAGTACAGGATTTCAGAAGGGGAAGGAAGCAGTACAGTCCCGTCCCATCCCCCACAGCGGACATTCCATCCAGGCAGTCAGCGGCCACCATCCGGGAAAGCTGAAGGATACACCACCACTCTCCAACAGCTTGCAACATCAAAACAGCCAGCAGCAGGACCCCGGAGATCCAGGCCAACTGATTCGCGCTGCCTGCCCCGCGGCTACAGAAAGCGTGGTGCCTCAGAGAAGCCATTAATTAGCTAGCAGGGAGGTTAGGGACTGCCATTAGGTGGAATCCCGCCAGCCAAGCCCACACGGACCCTTGAGCCGAGTACAGGATTTCAGAAGGGGAAGGAAGCAGTACAGTCCCGTCCCATCCCCCACAGTGGACACTCCATCCAGGCAGTCAGCGGCCACCAGCCGGGAAAGTTGAAGGATACACCACCACTCTCCTTCAGAGTGCAACACCAAAACAGGTTTGTGTCAATGAGCTCACCCCACAGACATCGGGAATTCGCATAAAATCTCTCCTAAGCGTTCCAGGGGAGGGAGTATCAAAGTGAGCCTGCATAAAGACTAGGGGGAAACTTGAGACACCTGACCTCCAACCCCTCCTCCCAGTAGCAGCCAAAACGAAACCTGGCTAGCCAGCGCTCGGGGAGGGGCAAGCAGAAAAAATCAAAGTGATAGAGTGCCTGGGATCCCAACAGCAAGCAGCAGGACCCGGGAGATCCAGGCCAACTGATTCGCGGGGCCTGCCCTGCGGCTACAGAAGGCATAGTGCCTCAGAGAAGCCATTAACTAGCAAGCAGGGAGATTAGAGACTGCCAATAGGTGGAATCCCACCAGCCAAGCCCACACGGACCCTTGAGCCGAGTACAGGATTTCAGAAGGGGAAGGAAGCAGTACAGTCCTGTCCCATCCCCCACAGCGGACACTCCATCCAGGCAGTCAGTGGCCACCATCTGGGAAAGCTGAAGGATACACCACCACTCTCCGACAGATTGCAACATCAAAACAGGTTTGTGGGGGCTCACGCCAGGGGTACATTGGCAGCCCCTAGTGCTGAGTTCCTGCTTTGAGACAGAGGAGAGAAGCAGTCCAGCCTGGTTCCAGACACCGGTCGGACCACAGTGGAGGACAGCAGCCACCATTTCGAAGAGATGATGTAATCATCCCCATGTTCTACTGATCTCAGCTCATTCAGCTACGGAACAGGTGATTTCAGGCTGGTAGTTGCCTGTGTCTAGCAGACAGATTTCTTGCTCAGGCTCTGGACTGGGGATCTTGTGGAGAATATCCCTAGAGGCTCATGCCGGGCAAGGCGTGCGCCGGGCACTGAGCAGCTGGATTCTGGTTCCCGGGGCTAACCTGGCCTAGGTCTGAGGAAACTGCGGAGACTGCAGGTGGCGGCCAGCTCCAAGTGGAGCGTGCGCTGAGCTTGGGGCGACTGGGTTCTGACTCCCGGAACAGTTTTGGCCTGGGGCTGAGGAACCCGTGGGGGTCGCTCGCTGGAGCCAGCTCCCAGCGGAGAGTGTATCGGGATCGGAGAGGTGGGGTTCCGGCTACCTAAGCTGCTTTGGCCCAAGGCTAGGGAACCGGCGGTGACTGCTTCTCAATCAGGTTCCTGCTGGGTGCTGTGGGGGCAGAGTGGAACTTCCACCTGCGCCCAGAGCAGGCCAAGTGACCCGCCGGCGTGGTATCATGACACCCCAAACGCAGCTGGAGCTGAGGAGAGCAGCCGCCCACGCCTAGAATAGGACCAGCGACCCCGAGGCCCGGTAGTCAAGTTACCTCATTTGGAGTAGGGGCTGTGCGGAGCTGCTATCTGAGCAAACAGGGCAGGCAGACCTGCCGCTCACTGGCAAGTCAGGCCAGGTAGCTTGCCAGTGTGGGGGACACGTAACACCGAGGCAGTCGCGTCACACCGGTTGGAGTGGGGGTGGAGCAGGGTCGCCGCCTGAGTCCGGAGGGGGCTCAACGGCCTGTTGGAGAGGTAGTCAGGTACCCCCATTGGGAGTGGGGGCTGTGCAGAACTGCGACCCACCGGCCTAGAGGTCTGCCAGCGTGGTAGACACGTCACACCAATTGGAGTGGGGACCCAGCAGAGCCGCCACCCAAATCCAGATCAGGACCTACGACCCCAGGGCGTGGTAGTTACGTTACCACAATTGGAGTGGGGGCAGAGCAAAGCCACCTCCCGTGCCCGCGGGGGGGACAGACCTGTGACCGATCAGCGTGGTAGACAGACCACCATAATTAGAGGAGGAGCACAGCCACTACCCGCCCTGCAAGGGAGACTTTCCAACTATACAAGAGCAACATAAAAAAATAGGGGGTAAATTTCAAAAACACAACAGTTGCACCAAGCAGAAAGAAACGCGAGCAGTATGAAAAGACAAGGAAAGAAAGGACCACAAGCAACGCAGGTCAACTCAACTTTAGAAGAGGTAATAGCTGCAACAGATGGAATATCAGATAAAGAGTTCAGGATATATATGCTTCAGATGATCTGGAGTCTCAAGGAAGACATGAGACAGCAAAATCAGACAATGAAAGATCACATTGACAAACAAATCCAGGAAGTAAAAGATCAATTTCACAGGGAGATAGAGGTAATAAAAAACAAACAAATAGAAATTCTAGAAATGCATGAAACAATAAACCAACTTAAAAACTCAATTGAGAATACTACCAGCAGAGTAGATCACTTAGAAGAGAGAACATCAGACAATGAAGACAAAGTATTTCAACTGGAAAAGAACATAGACAGCTCAGCAAGTCTGCTAAGAAACCATGAGCAGAACATCCAAGAATTATGGGACAATATCAAAAGACCAAATTTAAGAGTCATTGGGATACAGGAAGGCACAGAGCTCCATTCCAAAGGAATAAACAGTCTATTCAGTGAAATAATACGAGAAAACTTCCCAGAATTGAAGAATGAGACAGAATCCCAAATCCTAGAAGCCTACAGGATGCCGAATGTGCAAAATCATAAGAGATCCACACCTAGACACATTATAATGAAGATGTCCAACATACAGAATAAGGAGAGAATTTTAAAAGCTGCAAGAGAAAGAAAGCAGATTACATTTAGGGGTAAACCAATCAGGATAACAGCTGATCTCTCAACATAGACTCTGAAAGCTAGAAGATACTGGAATAACATATTTCAAACACTGAAAGACAATGGGCTCCAACCAAGAATCATGTATCCGGCGAAATTAAGCTTCAGGTTAGAAGATGAAATTAAAACCTTCCACGATAAACAAAAGTTAAAAGAATTCGCAGCTAGAAAACCATCTCTTCAAAAAATCCTTGGCAAAACATTACAGGAAGAGGAAATGGAAAATAACATTGAAAACCAACAATGGGAGGTAGGACAGTAAAGGGGGGAAAGTAGTCAAAGAGGATAACAAATCAGGTTTAGTAACATCAATAAACAAATATGGATAGAAGAACAAACCATATCTCAATAATAACCCTAAATGTTAATGGCTTAAACTCACCAATTAAGAGACACAGGCTAGTAGAATGGATCAAAAAACAAGACCCAACAATATGCTGTCTACAGGAGACGCATTTGATAAGAAAAGATATACATAGACTGAAGGTGAAAGGTTGGGAAAAATCATATCACTCATATGGACCGCGGAAACAAGCAGGAGTGTCCATACTCATATCTAATAAAATAGATTTCAAGCCAAAGCTAATCAAAAGGGATAAAGAAGGACACTTCATACTGCTCAAGGGAACCATACACCAACAAGACATATCAATCATAAATATATATGCCCCAAATAATGGTGCAGCCGTGTTCATCAAGCAAACTCTTCTCAAGTTCAAGAGTCTAATAGACCACCATACAATAATCATGGGAGACTTCAACACACCTCTCTCACCACTGGACAGATCTTCCAAACAAAAGTTAAATAAGGAAACTATAGAACTCAATAACACAATAAACAACTTAGACTTAATTGACATATATAGACTATACCACCCAACATCAAGTAGTTACACTTTTTTCTCAGCAGCACATGGAACCTTCTCAAAAATAGACCATATACTATGTCACAGGGCAACTCTTAGACAATACAAAGGGGTAGAGATAATACCATGCATCTTATCTGATCATAATGCAATGAAACTGAAAATCAATGATAAAAGAAGAAAGGAAAAATCAAGCATCACCTGGAGAATGAACAATAGGTTGCTGAGTGATCAGTGGGTTTTAGAAGACATCAAGGAGGAAATTAAAAAATTCCTAGAGTTAAATGAAAACACAGACACAACATATCAGAATCTATGGGACACATTGAAAGCAGTTCTAAGAGGAAAATTCATTCTTTGGAGTTCATTCCTCAAAAAAAGAAAAAAACAACAAATAAATGATCTCATACTTCATCTCAAAATCCTAGAAAAAGAAGAGCAAAACAACAGCAAAAGAAGTAGAAGGCAAGAAATAATTAAAATCAGAGCTGAAATTAATGAAATTGAAACAAAAGAAACTATTGAAAAAATTGACAAAACTAAAAGTTGGTTCTTTGAAAAAATAAATAAAATTGACAGACCCTTAGCCATGCTAATGAAGAGAAGAAGAGAGAGAACCCAAATTACTAGCATACGGGATGAAAAAGGCAATATCACAACAGACACTTCAGAAATACAGAAGATAATCAGAAATTACTTTGAATCCTTATACTCCAATAAAATAGAAGATAGTGAAGGCATAGATAAATTCCTTGAGTCTTGATCTGCCCAGATTGAGCCAGGAGGATATAGACAACCTAAACAGACCAATAACAATAGAGGAAATAGAAGAAACCATCAACAGACTACCAACTAAGAAAAGCCCAGGACCGCATGGGTATACAGCAGAGTTTTACAAAACCATTAAAGAGGAACTAACACCAATACTTTTCAAGCTATTTCAGGAAATAGAAAAAGAAGGAGAACTTCCAAATTCATTCTACGAGGCCAACATCACCCTGATTCTGAAACCAGACAAAGACACTTCAAAGAAGGAAAACTACAGACCAATATCTCTAATGAACCTTGACGCAAAAATGCTCAATAAAATTCTGGCAAATCGGATTCAAATACATATCAAAAAAATTATACATCATGATCAAGTAGGATTCATCCCTGGGATGCAAGGCTGGTTTAATATACGGATATCAATAAATGTTATTCACCACATCAATAGACTTAAAAATAAGAACCATATGATCATCTCAATAGACGCAGAAAAAGCATTCGACAAAGTACAGCATCCCTTTATGTTCAAAACGCTAGAAAAATTAGGGATAACAGGATCATACCTCAACATTGTAAAAGCAATCTATGATAAGCCACAGGCCAGCATCATTCTGAATGGAGAAAAATTGAAGGCATTCCCTCTAAGATCTGGTACAAGACAGGGATGCCCTCTCTCACCACTTCTGTTCAACATAGTCCTCGAAACACTGGCCAGAGCAATTAGACAGACAAAAGAAATTAAAGGCATAAAAATAGGAAAAGAAGAACTTAAATTATCACTATTTGCAGATGATATGATTCTATACCTAGCAGACCCAAAAGGGTCTACAAAGAAGCTATTAGAACTAATAAATGAATTCAGCAAAGTGGCAGGATATAAGATCAACACGCATAAATCAAAGGCATTCCTGTATATCAGCGACAAATCCTCTGAAACGGAAATGAGGACAACTACTCCATTCACAATATCCCCCCAAAAAATAAAATACTTGGGAATCAACCTAACAAAAGAGGTGAAATATTTATACAATGAAAATTACAGAACCCTAAAGAAAGATATAGAAGAAGACCTTAGAAGATGGAAAAATATACCCTGCTCATGGATAGGCAGAAACAACATCATCAAGATGGCGATATTACCAAAAGTTCTCTATAAGTTTAATGCAATGCCAATCTAAATCCCAGCAGAATTTCTTGTAGAAATAGATAAAAGAATTATGAAATTCATATGGAATAATAAAAGACCCAGAATAGCAAAAACAATGCTAAGCAGGAAGTGTGAATCAGGCAGTATAGCGATACCAGACTTCAAACTATTCTACAGAGCAATAGTAACTAAAACAGCATGGTACTGGTACCAAAACAGGTGGGTGGACCAATGGTACAGAATAGAGGACACAGTAACCAACCGACAAAACTACAACTATCTTATATTTGATAAAGGGGCTAAAAGCATGCAATGGAGGAAGGATAGCATCTTCAACAAATGGTGCTGGGAAAACTGGAAATCCATTTGCATCAAAATGAATCTGAATCCCTATCTCTCGCCATGCACAAAAGTTAACTCAAAATGGATCAAGGAGCTTGATATTAAATCAGAGACACGGCATCTGATAGAAGAAAAAGTAGGTTATGATCTACATACTGTGGGATCGGGCTCCAAATTCCTCAATAGGACACCCATAGCGCAAAAGTTAACAACTAGAATCAACAAATGGGACTTACTCAAACTAAAAAGTTTTTTCTCAGCAAAAGAAACAATAAGAGAGATAAACAGGGAGCCTACATCCTGGGAACAAATCTTTACTCCACACACTTCAGATAGAGCCCTAATAACCAGAATATACAAAGAACTCAAAAAATTAGACAATAAGATAACAAATAACCCAATCAATAAATGGGCCAAGGACCTGAACAGACACTTCTTAGAGGAGGACATGCAATTAATCAATAAGTACATGAAAAAATGCTCACCATCACTAGCAGTCAGAGAAATGCAAATCAAAACCACCCTAAGATACCATCTCACCCCAGTAAGATTGGCAGCCATTAGAAAGTCAAACAACAATAAGTGCTGGAGAGGATGCGGGGAAAAGGGCACTCTTGTTCATTGCTGGTGGGACTGCAAATTGGTGCAGCCAATTTGGAAAGCAGTATGGAGATTTCTTGGAAAGCTGGGAATGGAACCACCATTTGACCCAGCTATTCCCCTTCCCTAAAGACCTAATAAGAGCATGCTACAGGGACACTGCTACATCGATGTTCATAGCAGCACAATTCACGATAGCAAGATTGTGGAATCAGCCTAGATGCCCTTCAATAGATGAATGGAAAAAAAATGTGGCATTTATACACAATGGAGTATTACTCTGCATTTAAAAATGACAAAATCATAGAATTTGGTGGGAAATGGATGGCATTAGAGCAGATTATGCTAAGTGAAGCTAGTCAATCTTTAAAAAATAAATACCAAATGACCCCTTTTATGTAAGGGGAGTAAACAAGGACAGGGTAGGGACGAAAGTTTGAGAAGAAGATTTACATTAAACAGGGATGAGAGGTGGGAGGGAAAGGGAGTGAGAAGGGTAACCGCATGGAAATGGAAGGCGATCCTCAGGGTTATACAAAATGACATATAAGAGGAAAGGAGGGGTAAGACAAGATAATACAAATCGAAGAAATGATTTACAGTAGAAGGGGTAGAGAGAGAAAAGGGGAGGGGAGGGGAGGGGAGGGGGGATAGTAGAGAATAGGACAGACAGCAGAATACATCAGACACTAGAAAGGCAATTTGTCAATCAATGGAAGGGTAACTGATGTGATACAGCAAGCTGTATACGGGGTAAAATTGGGAGTTCATAACCCACTTGAATCAAACTGTGAAATATGATGTATTAAGAACTATGTAATATTTTGAACGACCAACAATAAAAAAAAAAATGTGATTACTGTTTGGTTTTTTGGTGGGTCAATTTTTAGAGCTAGGTTTTTCTTCCATTTTGGCCTCAAATTCCTTAGTCTAAATCCTCCTCCTTCTGTGGCCTCAAGGTAGTCAAGACTAGTGGCATGTGCTCCCATATCAGCATAACTGCATGCATTTTTTGAGCAGCTGTAAAGTTAAATGTTTATTTGTAGGTCTATTTTACATTTCTTCACATCTGGGTCTACTAATGTATTCTATTGATTTCTGAAGTAATTTTCAAATTTTATGATTATCTAGCAATTTATCTATATTTTGTTGTTTTCCAGGCTCGAGATTTTCTTGGCAATTAACATGGAATAATGAGGAAGCATAATGTGGGAAAATGAGAACCTGGCATTTTGCTAATTGATCTCAAATGCCCCGTGAAGGATGGAGAGTGTGCACCCATACTCCTGTGAGACAAATAAAGCAGAAAAGCTAAATTATCATTTTATGTAGCCTAATATATGATCTTGAGGAACTTTCATATGTCTTTACACACTTGTTTAATTTTTAGGGCAGAATCTAAGTATTTTACCATATTTAAATTTGGTTATGAGGGGTTTATATTAAATTTTGGTGAGTTGTGTAAGTTTCTTATATTTTGGATGTTGAGCTTTTTCAGACATGGGGCTAGAATCGGTTTTCTTTAACCCAGTCTACTTTACATTTCATTGATTGATTCCTTTACTGTATAGAAGCATTTTTATCTTTATATAGTCTCAGCTGTTTTTCCTTGTACAGTCTCTGCATATTCTATCTAAAACCATTGCCAACACAAATGGCAAAAAAAAAAAAATTCTCAATTTCTTCTGGAATTTTTATGTTTTCAGGTTATCATATTGAGATATAACCACACACACTTGTGGGCTCAATCCTCAAAATGTTGGTAGGTAACACATACTGTAGAGGATATGCAGAAAAGGAAACATTTGGACATCCTTGCCAGGAATATAAATTTGAATAGACCTTAAAAATACTATAAGGGGGTTTTTCAAAAAATTAGAAGTAGAGATGCCATATGACCCAGACATTGAGAATATGCCTATATTTTTAGGATTCTTCAGAAAAGTAGAATACACTAAAAAATGTACATGTGTATACAGAAGGGAGCTTATTATATTTACTCACATAATCATGGGAGTGATAGTCACCAAATGTTTGCCTACAGGATGGCAACACTAGGAAACTGGTAACCGCTTGGTCCAAAAAGCTGGAAGCTTCACAATATGAGGAAGAAAATGAAGCAGCTGTGGTCCAAAACAGAGGACTTAAATGATCCTGGTAGATGAAAAAACAAACAACCTGATCAAAGTGGCTTAAAGACCTGAACAGATACTTGTCAGTTTAGGATATACAATCAATAAATATATGAAAAAATGCTCATCATCTCTAGGAATCAGATAAATTCAAATAAAAACTACTCTAAGATATCATCTCACTCCAGTCAGAATTGCAGCAATTATGAAGACAAACAAAAATAAGTGTTGGTGAGGATGTGGGGGAAAAGGTACACTTATGCACTCCTGGTGGGACTGCAAATTGATGCAGCCAATTTGGAAAGTAGTATGGAGATTCCTTGGAAATATGGGAATGGAACCTACATTTGACCCACCTATCCCTCTCCTCAGTCTAAGCATAAAAGTTTAAAAACATACTACAGGGACGCAGGCAGACCAATGTTTATGGCACCATAATTCACAATAGCTAAACGATGGAGCCAACATACATGCCCTTCAGTGGATGAATAGATAAAAAACAATGTGGCATATATACACAATGAAATTTTACTCAGAAATAAAAGAATAAAATCGTGGCATTTGCATGTAAATGGATGGAGTTGGAGAAGATAATAACTGGAGTTAGCCAATGCTTCCCCCCAAAAAACAACAACAACAACAACAAAAAAAAAAAAAAAAACAAATGCCGAATATTTTCCTGACATAAGGGCGCTGACTTACAGCGGAGTATGCAGGGGGAGCATAGGAGGAATAGATGAATTCTAGTTAGGGCAGAGGGGTGGGAGGAAAAGGGAGGGAGACGGGGATTACCAAGTATTGTAGAATGTGTCATACATGCAAAATACATGTATGAAGACTTGAATTAGGTGTCAACATATTTTACATAAAGAGATACAAAAATTGTGGTATATATGTGTATTAAGAATTGTAATGCAAAAGAAAAAAAGAATCGCATTAACTTACATTAGGTAGAGGAAAGTGAAAGGAGGGGAAGGAAGGGGATGTGGGAATAAGAAAGAGAATGAAACAGACATTATTGCTTTATGTATGTATGTATGTGACTGTATGACCCATGTGATTCTACAATATGTATACTCAGAAAAATGAGAAATTATATCCCATCTATGTATGATATATCAAAATATATAAATGCATTCTACTGTCATGAATAACTAATTAAAACAAATAAAAAATTTTAAAAAGACCCAGGTAGAGCGAATGGTGCAAGTCCCCAAAGGAGACTTCAAGAAGCTTGGAGCATAAGTGAGTGACTGCTTCTCTTGCTTTTTTCCAAATCAAACCTATTGAACACCAATATATATGTTCATTACAGGTATTCCCCTTGCTTTCTGACTCAGACTTCTGGAAGCTCACTCACAGACACCTAAAGAGATCGTCCACACCAATTCTCTGGGTATCTCAATCCACTCAAATGGACAGCTGACATTAGCCACTTCAACAATTGAAGGAAATAAAATCAATATTTAGGAATATCTACCCTCCCAAGTTAACTGCAATACTATCACAACCTAAATTTCCAAAGAGTAACTTAGGATGAAGAACCTATGTTATATTACAGATAATAGCGAAAGAGAGATTTATCATTGGGTTTACACACAAATGTATCAACATACATATATAACCTTTTCAATTTTTAAAAAATTATTTTGAGACAAGGTCTTTTAAGGTGCAGTGGGTGTCACCAAGATGTGAAGCTGGCTCCAAGATCATGATTCTCCTCCCTCAGCCTATGGAGTCCCTAGCATGACAAAAGAAATGTGCCTCCACACCTCACTTATTACTCAACTTTAAAATAAGGATGGTGTATATAGCAATGTTGCCAAAATTTAAAGGCTAGCCTTAGTAGTTTGGTAACATTCTGTCTTAAAACTGAAAAAGATAATTATGGTGGATCTCTGTCACAGGTAAGGCAACCCTGGGTCCAAACCCCAGAAACAAAAAAAAAATATTCTCCAATAACACAGACAAACTGGAGGACTTTATGCTAAGTGAGATGATTCAGATGCAGAAATACATTGTATACTCTATGTTCAGAGCCTGGAATAAAATAGTATGGATGTGTAGGAAGAGCCTGGTTGTTATCAGGGAGCTTCATCAATAATATCACATCATATAATGGAAATTCCAAAAGACAGCAGGATTGTGTTCTTAGTGCAGAATTTGATAATTATGAGAGATGATAGTTTTTATCATCACATAGCAATTGCAAATACTTATGGAATTCAGTGTGACGTTTATATATATGCATATACATGTATTCATAATATCCAAACATCCTCTCTGACCTTGATGCCCCCCACACACTCCTCAGCCATACTAATCATTATTATACTTGCACATGATAGTATATTAGTTAACATATGAGATGTGACACTATTGTGTATTTCTTTACTTAGCATGACATCATCCAATTTCATCTATTTTGCTGACCATTAGAGGAGTTTGTATTGATGGCTCAGTAACACACCATGGTGAATATATAATATACTTTCTGGTGGATATGTTCAATTGCTTACCTACACCACTGGCTTTTCTCTATATCTGTATTGTTAAACATACTGTTATTCAACTTGAATTCATGTAACAAAAGAAAGCAACAACTACAAAAGAATGAAGAAATTGGTAGTGGGGGCACATACCTGCAATCCCAATGGCTTGGGAGGCTGAGGCAGGAAATTCACGAGTTCAAAGACAGACTCAGTAAATTAATAGGGATCTATACAACTCAGTGAGACCCTGTTTCTAAAAAAAATTAAACATGACTGGGGAAGTGGCTTTGTGGTTGAGTGATACTGGGACCGATCCCTATTATACACCCCCCCAAAAAAAAAGAATAAAGAAACTAGAAAACTATGTCCTAATCTGATTTTATCAAGTGAAAAGAAGCCAAGGCATAATAAAAACATATTCTTTAAGTTTGTTAATATAAAGGTAATAAGATATTTCTTTGAATTTTTCACAAATTGCAATATTTTGAGAGCATTCAGTAGGTTATATTACATGAAAAACTGCTCTTATGCAAATAATGAAATAAAACCTTAGCAAGGTGTGGTGGTGCATGACTGTAATTCCAGTGTCTCTGGAGGCTGATACAAAGCCAGCCTCAACAACTTAGGAAATGACTAAGCAATTCAGTGAAACCCTGTCTCTAAGTTACAAAAAAAGTTCAGGAATATTGCTGAGAGGTTGAGTGCCCCTGGGCTCAATCCACAGCATTAAAAACAAAAACAAAGATAAAAGAGAAATAAGACACTAAGGCTGCTGAACATTTATATTTTCAGTGTTCCAAATTTTTGACCCAATACTCCCAATTTCACTTCACCCATCAATTTATAATTGAAATCTCTAGTTATTTGTTTGTGGGAGAAAGGAGACAGAGATATTCTGGAACTGTGTGGGGGTATGTGGGTAGGGTGTGATAATGATATCTTCTGACCAAGTCCTACCCATGATCATCTTTTTAAAATGTACCCAGTAAATGGTTTGTTTTCTTATATATCTTTTGGGATCCTGATCCTACAGTTAAATGTGAGGGACTCTATTCTCCATACCCAGCTACCTTAGCATTGTTTTTCTCAGTTTGATGCCTCACAATTTGAAATACTTAGTCCCCCTTCCTCAGAGTCTTTACCTCAAGTCTCTTTTGCTTATATTTTTAATATCTGGAAATCCTCAAATACTAAGTTGCAGGTGAAACCACAGTTCATGTTCCTCTTCCAAAGATAAGGATAGAAATTTTCTCTCATTGTGGCCTCTACCTTCTACTCACAAAATGGGGACATTATTCACGTTTGCAAACCTAGATATTATCCTGAGCCAACCTATAATATTAAAGTCAATAATTTAATCCCTGGGTGGGCCTGGGGTCAGGGTTAGAGCACCTGCCTAGCACATGTGAGGCACTGGGTTCAATCCTCAGCACCATATAAAAATAAATATATAAAATATGTTACTGTGTCCACTACAACTAAAGAAAAGAAAAAAGACTAATCCCTACCAGGGTTGGATGGCACATCCATGTAACCCCAGCTGCCCTAGAAGTAGAGCCTTGAGGGTCACAACTTTGAGTCTAGCCTCACTAACTTGGCAAGCCATATCTCAAAGAAAAATAAAAATGGGATGATGATAGAGCTCACTGGTAGACCATACCTAAGTCCTGTCCTCAGGATCACAGGGGAATGTTTTAACTCCTATCGTTTTTCTATGAACTAAGGTCACCACAAAAAAGAAGGTGGCTTAGGGATAATGGTATATTTTCTAAAAACAAGCCATGTTAAATGTTCAAGTGTTCACATTTCTTGAAAAATTCCCAAGTATTTTGCTTTTGATATTATGGTCATTAGAACTGTCTTTAATTTTATGTTTGCTACTTATTTTCTTATGCACATAAATAACTGATGATATTAAATTTTATTACTGTTCTGAGCTCATCTGAAGCTTCTAATAGTAATTAGTGAACTCCTACATTAAAAATATCCACTTAAAATCCACTTCAACCTCATACCTCATATTGGAAAACCACAAAAGTTAGACAGCAAGAAACATAAGTAAGTTGCAATAACCCTTTGACAAAGGCAAAGATACTAGTGAGAATCTCAGAAAAACTCTATTCCCTAAAATTCAGAAAGCAAGAGAACAAGACCATAATCTCCCCCACACACATGATTTTATTCTTTTATTGCTGAATAAAATTCCATTGTGTATAAATAATGCAATTTTTTTTATCCATTCATTCACTGAAGGGCATCTAGGTTGGCTCCACAGGATATCTGGGTAAAATGGTGGTTCCATTCTCAGATTTCCAAGGAATCTTCATACTGCTTTCAATATTGGCTGCACCAATTTGCAGTTCCACCAGCAGTGTATGAGTGTGCTTCTTCCTCACATCCTCACCAACACTTGTTGTTCTTTGTTTTCATAATAGCTGCCATAATAAAATTTTTATTATAGTAAAATTCACAAACACACACACACACACACACACACACACACACACACACACACACACACTTGGGTTTTGCTTTGGTGTCTATGGACAAGACCATGTGGAGTAGGAACCTACAAACATAAACTTCAGGATCAAAGGGGTGTGAGGCCTAGAGATGTCAGAGAAAGCCTCACTGTTTTCCTGCCTATTTCTTGATAGTGATTTCTGGGACAATAAGCTATGTTCTACTTTGATTACATTTTATGTATTATCTAAAGTCCTCTATTGCAAGAACACAAGAGCCAAGAAACACAACCTAACCTCCATATCCCTGTGATCACAACCAGCTACAGTGTCGGATCTTTGATTGCTTTAGTTATTTACTCACTTCATTTTATCTATTTATGAATACAGGTAGACACCAGCAACCACTCTAGGTCCTGTTGGAAGGTAACAGTCACACACCTACACACAGCATCCTAAGGGGAGACTGTTGAAACAGGAATTCTGACCCTACATTGTTCATGAAGACTCACCTAATATCAGAACTTTGAATATTTTATTTTGAGGCAGGGTCTTGCTAAGAGGCCAACTGTGGCCTCCGACTTGAGATCCTCCTGAAGCAGCCTCCCAAATGCCTGGCCTTACAGACATGTGCTACCAAACCTTGTCCTTTGCTTATTAAAAAAGGTGCATAGCTGCTCGTTACCATCCTCCAGTGATATATGTGATATCACACCCTAAATAATAAAAAACCCACACAATTCCAAAGCTCAAGTCTGACTCTGGCTGTGTGAGGTTGTGTAATAGGAAGGGACTCCAGGGAGAGACAGGGATAACAGCTCAGAAAACGTAGGTTCCATGGTTTTCATGGCAAAAAAAAAAAAAAAAACTTCATTTGTCAGGCGCATGGGTACACCTATTTAGAAAAGCAGATACATGTTCATGAAAGAAAGTGAGGAGTCAGGAATTCAGTGAAGTAGGTAGCATGCTTGCCCTGTATGCACAAGGTCCCAGGTTCAATCCCCAGCACCACAAGAAGAAAGAAAGGAAAAAAATGTGAGAAACCCCTAAAGAGAGAGACAGCAAATACGTGGTCTGAGGTGTTGCTATTTGGAGAGGGACATTTAAGTGGGGCTAGACTAGAGATGGAGCCAGATCAGACTTCTGTACTTTCTCATCCATTTTTCTATGCTTGCTCACATCATGCTTGTATTTGGGGATACAGGAAGCTTGTCTAGGAGAAATGCTGCATTGCAGGGAGTTGCTTTTTTTTTTTATAAATCTGATATTTATTTTTAAAAATAGTTTTTAGTTGGACAGTATACCTTTATTTTATATATTTCTATTTAAGGTGGTGCTGAGGATTGAACCCAGTGCCTCACAGGTGCTAGGCAGGTGCTCTGTCACTGAGCCAAAACCCCAGTCCCTTGTGTTTAATTTCAAATATTTTGTGGGCATTCCTGCATTCTGGTGATTTATGAATCTTTTTCTTTGAGGTTCAGAGTAACTTTCTTCTTGGTATCCCAGCTTTGCTATCCTAACCAGACGTGTTCCACAGTTCTTTATCAACCTCAAGTGTTGCTAAAGGTATGATTAAATGATCATTTAGTTATCAAAGCACATAGGGCAATGTTTTCAGGACATAAGTCTTAAGAAAATGCTCATTATTAGATTTCTATTTTTACTTATGTATTTAGCCATGGACTCATATGGATTTGCAGTGATCCACAAACCAGCAGATTTCAGAAACTTTTCATGTTGACAACTCTTTTCAAATGGTTTCATTAGGATTGAGGCATATTTGACTGAGTGTAAACATTAAGATGCTTTTAAAGTGCTCATGCATTTTCCTGGTTGCCTGCTGTTTGCTGAGATTTCAGGAATCTCGTAGTTTTTTGGAAGCTTGGCAACCCCTTTCATTGAAAGTGAGTCTCGTCACTCTCTGCTTGGGGCTACTTCAATAGGAAACAAACCATAGACATAGTACTTGGAACTATTTATTGTGCCAAGTTTCAAAGAGGCAGCAGAAACCTTGTTTGATTTAGAGTTCCAACTACATGTATCCACATAGGAGAAAACAGAGTGAAACGTAAAAATGAAAACGGTTACTGCAAACGAACGGGTGAACCTAGAAGAACGAAATTTGGTGAGCCAAGTGGGATTGGTGTAGTGATCATTACATGCAAGTATCATCAAGATTGGGTGAAAAAATATTTGCTGAGATTTCAGGAAACTCGTAATTGTTTGGAAGCTTGGCAACCCCTTTCAATGAAAGTGATTCTCGTCAGTCTCTGCTTGGGGCTACTTCAATAGGAAATAAACCATAGAGATAGAACTTGGAACTACTTTATTGTGCCAAGATTCAAAGAGCTACCACAAACTGTGTTTGATTACAGTTCCAACTACATGTATCCATATAGGAGAAAACACAGTGAAACCTAAAAATGAAAACGGTTACTGCAAATGAACGGGTGAACCTAGAAGAAGGAAATTTGGTGAGCCAAGTGGGATTGGAGTACTGATCATTACCTGCAAGTATCATCAAGATTGGGTGAAAAAAATGTTTGCTGAGATTTCAGGAAACTCGTAGTATTTTGGAAGCTTGGCAACCCCTTTCAATGAAAGTGATTCTCGTCAGTCTCTTCTTGGGCCTACTTCAATAGGAAATAAACCATAGAGATAGAACTTGGAACTACTTTATTGTGCCAAGTTCCATAGAGCCTCCACAAACCGTGTTTGATTACAGTTCCAACTACATGTATCCATATAGGAGAAAACAGAGTGAAACCTAATAATATAAACGATTACTGCAAAGGAACGGGTGACCCTAGAAGAATGAAATATGGTGAGCCAAGTGGGATTGGTGTACTGATCATTACGTGCAAGTATCATGAAGACTGGGTGAAAAAATGTTTGCTGAGATTTCAGGAAACTCGTAGTTTTTGGAAGCTTGGCAACCCCTTTCAATGAAAGTGATTCTCCTTTGTTTCTGCTTGGGGCTACTTCAATAGGAAATAAACCATAGAGATAGAACTAGGAACTACTTTATTGTGCCAAGTTTCAAAGAGGTAGCAGAAACCGTGTTTGATTTAGAGTTCCAACTACATGTATCCATATAGGAGAAAACAGAGTGAAACCTAATAATGAAAACGGTTAATGCAAACGAACTGGTGAACCTAGAAGAACGAAATTTGGTGAGCCAAGTGGGATTGGTGTACTGATCATGTCCTGCAAGTATCATCAAGATTGGGTGAAAAAATGTTTGCTGAGATTTCAGGAAACTCGTAGTTTTTTGGAAGCTTGGCAACCCCTTTCAATGAAAGTGATTCTAGTCAGTGTCTGCTTGGGGCTACTTCAATAGGAAACAAACCAGAGATAGAACTTGGAACTACTTTATTGTGCCAAGTTTCAAAGAGCTAGCACAAACCGAGTTTGATTACAGTTCCAAGAACATGTATTCATAAAGGAGAAAACAGAGTGAAACCTAAAAATGAAAACGGTTATTGCAAACGAATGGGTGAACCTAGAAGAACGAAATTTGGTGAGCCAAGTGGGATTGGTGGACTGATCATTACCTGCAAGTATCATCAAGATTGGGTGAAAAAATGTTTGCTGAGATTTCAGGAAACTCGTAGTATTCTGGAAGCTTGGCAACCCCTTTCAATGATTGTGATTCTCGTCAGTGTCTGCTTGGGGCTACTTCAATAGGAAACAAAATATAGAGATAGAACTTGGAACTATTTATTGTGCCAAGTTTCAAAGAGCTAGCACAAACCCTGTTTGATTACCGTTCCAACTACATGTATCCATATAGGAGAAAACAGAGTGAAACCTAAAAATGAAAACGGTTACTGCAAATGAACGGGTGAAACTAGAAGAACGAAATTTGGTGAGCCAAGTGGGATTGGTGTACTGATCATTACCTGCATGTATCATCAAGTTTGGGTGAAAAAATGTTTGCTGAGATTTCAGGAAACTCGTAGTTTTTTGGAAGCTTAGCAACCCCTTTCAATGAAAGTGATTCTCGTCAGTCTCTGCTTTGGCCTACTTCAATAGGAAACAAACCATAGAGATAGATCTTGGAACTACTTTATTGTGCCAAGTTTCAAAGAGCTAGCACAAACCGTGTTTGATTTAGAGATCCAAATAAATGTATCCATGTAGGAGAAAGCAGAGTAAATCCTAAAAATTGAAACGGTTATGGCAAACGAACCAGTGAAACTAGAAGAACGAAATTTGGTGAGCCAAGTGGGATTGGTGTACTGATCATTACCTGGACGTATCATGAAGATTGGGTCAAAAAATGTTTGCTGAGATTTCAGGAAACTTGTAGTTGTTTGGAAGCTTGGCAACCCCTTTCAATGAAAGTGATTCTCGTCAGTGTCAGCTTGGGGTTACATCAATAGGAAACAAACCATAGAGATAGAAGTTGGAACTACCTTATTTTGACAAGTTTCAAAGAGGTAGCACAAACCGTGTTTGATTATACTTCCAAGTACATGTATCCATATAGGAGAAAAGAGAGTGAAACCTAATAATGAACACGGTTTCTGCAAACGAACGGGTGAACCTAGAAGAACGAAATATGGTGAGCCTAGTGGGATTGGTGTACTGATCATTACCTGCAAGTATCATCAAGATTGGGTGAAAAAATGTTTGCTGAGATTTCAGGAATCTCGTAGTTTTTTGGAAGCTTGCCAACCACTTTCAATGAAAGTGATTCTCGTCAGTGTCTGCTTGGGGCTACTTCAATAGGAAACAAACCATAGATATAGTACTTGGAACTATTTATTGTGCCAAGTTTCAAAGAGGTAGCAGAAACCGTGTTTGATTTAGAGTTCCAACTACATGTATCCATATAGGAGAAAACAGAGTGAAACCTAAAAATGAAAACGGTTACTGCAAACGAACGGGTGAACCTAGAAGAACGAAATTTGGTGAGCCAAGTGGGATTGGTGTACTGGTCATTACTTGCGAGTATCACCAAGATTGGGTGAAAAAATGTTTGCTGAGATTTCAGGAAACTCGTAGTTGTTTGGAAGCTTGGCAACCCCTTTCAATGAAAATGATTCTCGTCAGTCTCTGCTTGGGCCTACTTCAATAGGAAACAAACCATAGAGATAGAACTTGGAACTACTTTATTGTGCCATGTTTCAAAGAGATAGCACAAACCGTGTTTGATTTAGAGTTCCAACTACATGTATCCATATAGGAGAAAACAGAGTGAAACCTAAAAATGAAAACGGTTACTGCAAACGAACGGGTGAACCTAGAAGAACGAAATTTGGTGAGCCAAGTGGGATTGGTGTACGGATCATTATCGGCAAGTATTATGAAGATTGGGTGAAAAAATATGATTCTCGTAAGTCTGTGATTGGGGCTACTTCAATAGGAAACAAACCATAGCGATAGAACATGGAACTATTTTATTTTGCCAAGTTTCAAAGAGTTAGCACAAACCGTTTTTGATTTAGAGTTCAATCTACATGTATCCATAAAGGGGAAAACACAGTGAAACCTAAAATTGAAAACGGTTACTGCAAACAAATGGTTTAACCTAGAAGAACGAAATTTGGTGAGCCAAGTGGGATTCGTGTACTGATCATTATCGGCAAGTATCATGAAGATTGGGTGAAAAAATATGATTCTCGTCAGTCTGTGATTGGGGCTACTTCAATAGGAAACACACCATAGAGATAGAACTTGGAACTACTTCATTGGGCCAAGATTCAAAGTGGTAGCACAAACCGTGTTTGATTTAGAGTTCAATCTACATGTATCCATATAGGAAAAAACAGAGTGAAACCTACAAATGAAAACGGTTACTGCAAACGAACGGTTTAACCTAGAAGAACGAAATTTGGTGAGCCAAGTGGGATTGGTATACTGATCATTACCTGCAAGTATCATCAAGATTGGGTGTAAACTTGTTTGCTGAGATTCCAAGAAACTCGTAGTTTTTTGGGACGCTTGGCAACCCCTTTCAATGATAGTGATTTTCATCAGTCTCTGCTTGGGGCTACTTCAATAGGAAACAAACCATAGCGATAGAACTTGGAACTACTTTATTGTGCCAAGTTTCAAAGAGCTACCACAAACCGTGTTTGATTTACTGTTCAATCAACATGTATCCATATAGGAGAAGACAGAGTGAAACCTAAAAATGAAAACGGTTACTGGAAACGAAGAGTTTAACCTAGAAGAACGAGATTTGGTGAGCCACGTGGGATTGGTATACTGATCATTACCTGCAGGTATCATCAAGATTGGGTGAAAAATGTGTGCTGAGATTTCAGGAAACTCGTAGTTTTTTGGAAGCTTGGCACCCCCTTTCAATGAAAGTGATTCTCGTCAGTCTGTGCTTGGGGCTACTTCAATAGGAAACAAACCATAGTGATAGAACTTGGAACTATTTATTGTGCGAAGTTTCAAAGAGCTTGCATAAACCGTCTTTGATTTCGAGTTCAATCTACATGTATCCATATAGGAGAAACCAGAGTGAAATCTAAAAATGAAAACGGTTACTACAAACGAACATTTAAACCAAGAAGATCGAAATTTGGTGAGCCAAGTGGGATTGGTGTACTGATCATTATCTGCAAGTATCATGAGGATTAAGTGAAAAAATGTGTGCTGATATTTCAGGAAACTCGTACTTTTTTGGAAGCTTTGCAATCCCTTTCAATGAAAGTCATTCTTGTCAGTCTCTGCTTGGTTCTATTTCAATATGAAAGAAACCATAGCGATAGCACATGGAACTATTTTATTGTGCCAAGTTTCAAACAGCTAGCACAAACCGTGTTTGATTTAGTGTTCAATTTACATGTATCCGTATAGGAGAAAACAGAGTGAAACCTAAACATGAATACGTTTACTGCAATCGATCGGTTTAAACTTGAACAACGAAATTTGGTGAGCCAAGTGGGATTGGTGTACTGATCATTAACTGCAAGTATCATCAAGATTGGGTTAAAAAGTGTAAGCTGAGATTTCAGGAAACTCGTAGTTTTTTGGAAGCTTGGCAACCCCTTTCAATAAAAGTGATTCTCGTCAATCTCTGCTTGGGGCTACTTCAATAGGAAACTAACCATAGCGATAGAACTTGGAACTACTTTATTGTGCCAAGTTTCAAAGAGCTAGCACAGGTGTAGATTGGGCTATGCTTTCTTTAAATTTAGATTCTCGCCCCATGCTAAAACTAAATATTCAAGGACATGAATTTAATGGGCTACTGGATACAGGTGCAGACCTTAGCATTATCTCTCGTCAAGAATGGCCAAAACATTGGCCATTACAACAAGCCACTCAAACGCTTCGAGGCCTAGGAGTGGCGAATAATCCCGATAAAAGTGCAATGGTATTAGATTGGAAGGATCCTGAAGGATGTGAAGGAACTATACAGCCATATGTACTGGATCATCTTCCTGTAAATTTATGGGGACGAGATGTCTTAGATCAATTAAGTTTGACATTAACAAATAATATCAATCAAAATGCACCCACTATTATGGATAGACAAGGTTTTAGGAAAGGAAAAAGATTAGAAAAACAAGAACAAGGTATAGCAGCACCAATACAAATAAATCAAGGAACAGACAGACATGGGTTGGATTTTCACAAAGGACCACTGAGACAATAAAAATTACCTGGAAATCAGAAAGACCAGTATGGGTTCCTCAGTGGCCCTTGACTAAAGAAAAGATACAAGTAGCCCATGATCTGGTCAAACAACAATTAGCGGAAGGACATATACAACCTTCTGTATCTCCCCATAATACTCCCATTTTTGTCATCAAAAAGAAATCTGGTAAATGGAGATTATTGCAAGATTTAAGAGCCATTAATAATGAAATGGTCATTATGGGACCTGCTCAATCGGGGATTCCTCAGTTGTCTGCTTTGCCAAAAACTTGGTATGTTTTAGTTATAGATATTAAAGATTGTTTTTTTTTTCAATTCCAATTCATCCTGAGGATAGTCCACATTTTGCATTACTATCCCTGCACTAAATCATGAAGGTCCTGATCAGAGATATGAGTGGAAAGTACTCCCTCAAGGGATGGCTAACAGCCCAACTATGTGTCAAATTTATGTTAACAAAGTAATCCCGCCACTTAGAAATCAAAATCCTGAGCTACAAATATTTCACTATATGGATGACATATTATTAGCACACAAAGCTAAAAACACATTGCTAGAATGTTATGCCACACTTACAAACTTATTAAAAAATTATAATCTAGAGATAGCAATAGATAAAGTACAATTCAATTTTCCAATTAATTATTTGGGAGTTCTATTATCCTCAACCATGGTCCGTCCACCAAAAATTCAAATACAAGTAGATCAACTCAAATCACTTAATGACTTTCAAAAGTTATTAGGAGACATAAATTGGATAAGGCCTTCTCTAGGTATTCCAACAGGAGAATTGGGACCTTTATTTGATATCCTAAAAGGTCCATCAGATCCAAATTCACCCCGAATGTTGACGCCTGAAGCAAGAAAGGCAATAAAAATCATTGAAATATATATGGAAAATATGCATTTGGATAGAATTGATATACGTTTGCCTTTATTATTTATTGTACTATCAACAAAAAATATTCCTACAGGAGTATTTTGGCAAGAAGGTCCATTATTATGGATACAGTTATCTTATTCTCCTAACACTATTCTTACTAGGTATCCTGAGGCTGTAGGACAATTAATACTCAAAGGAATAAAAACAGCAAAGGCATTGTTTGGAATTTCTCCTAATAAAATTATTACTCGATATACTTTGAATCAAATTGATGAATTAGCTAATGAGTTAAATACTTGGGCAATAATCATGTGCAAATCTAATGTTTCATTTGATAACCACTTACCATCTAATCCTTTATTGTCTTTTTGGTCATTGCATCCTGTAATTTTTCCAAAAATGACAAGAAAAACACCTATCATGAATGCTCCAAATATATTCACTGATGGGTCAAATAATGGTACAGTAGCAATAGTTACACCTGATCGAACTTTTACATTTTTAGTACCCAAACAATCAGCTCAAAAGGTAGAGCTTAATGCAGTATTACAAACTTTTGTGATGTTTAAAGATTCTGTATTTAATTTATTTTCTGATAGTCAGTATATAGTTAATGCTATAGTATCCCTTGAAGATGCTGGTAGGATTTCGCCTTCTTCTACTGTTTTCTCTTTGTTTTCCACTATACAAAGTTTAATCTGGGACAGAAAAGATCCATTCTTTATAGGACATATCAGGGCACATACAGGATTGCCTGGAGCCCTTAGTTTGGGCAATGATTTAGCAGATAAAACTACACATGACATACATATTTTCTCTATACTAGAAGAAGCTATAAGTTTTCATAAAAGGTTCCACGTCAATGCAAATAGTTTACAAAAGCGTTTTAAAATAACTAAGGAACAAGCTAGACAAATAATAAAACAATGTCAAAATTGTGTGACCTTTTTACCACAAGTTAATCTTGGAGTCAATCCTAGAGGACTGATACCTAACCATATTTGGCAGATGGACGTCACACACTTGCAGAATTTGGAAAATTAAAATATTTGCATGTTACAGTTGATACTTCTTCTGGATTTTTGATGGGCTCCCTTCATGCCGGAGAAAAAACTAAAGATGTTATAGCTCATTGCTTACAAAATTTTGCCACTATGGGCATTCCAAAACAGTTAAAAACAGATAATGCCCCTGGTTATACGTAGACTTCTTTTAAACAATTTTGCTCATCATTTGGCATTACTCATATAACAGGAATCCCATACAATCCACAGGGACAAGGCATATTTGAAAGAGCTCATCAAACTATTAAAATGTACTTATTAAAGCAAAAAGACGGAATTGGGAAGGGGTATATATTGCCCAAAGATAAACTTAAAATAACCCTCTTTACTCTAAACTTTTTAAATTTGGATTCATCAGGACTTAGTGCTGCAGAAAGGCATATGTGTCCAAAAAATGTACATAAGCCCAAGGTACTTTGGAAAGATATTCTAACAGGACAATGGAAAGGTCCTGACCCAGTAATTTTCTGGAGTCGGGGGTCTGTTTGTGTGTTTCCACAGGAAGAACAGCAGCCGATTTGGATTCCAGAGAGATTAACCAAGGTCCTGACCCAGTGATTGTCTGGAGTCGGGGGCCTGTTTATATGTTTCCACAGGAAGAACAGCATCCGATTTGGATTCCGGAGAGATTAACTAAAATCCTGACCCAGTGATTGTCTGGAGTCGGGGGTCTGTTTGTGTGTTTCCACAGGGAGAACAGCAGCCAATTTGGATTCCAGAGAGATAAACTAAAGCGAATTCTACAGACCAAAAAGAAGATGATTTGGCTAAAATCCATAACAGCTGATATCCAAAACTCCAATTTGGCTATCCTTACATCTGCGACAGAACCAGGATGCTTTTTTCAATATCTGTTTTATTATTGCCCTTTCCCATATCATGAAGTTCTATTTTGATTTTTTGAGCTCATACAGACCTAGGTTAATGTTTTGCTGATGAGTTCTATTTTTTTTTGACTATAGAGTTTTTAAACATTGCAGTGGAGATTTCACGTGTAAAAAGTTATAAGGCCTTTACTATTATGTTATGTGTTGTATGTATTATATTATGTGTGCACACTTGTGTTTTGTGTTATATGTTTGAATGTACGTATGTCCATATATCATATATGTTGAGCGCTCATAAAAAAAATGGATCCAAAAATTTTTTTTTATTCACGTGATTTAAATGGTTTAATTTAAATTGGGTAAATAACTGTTAAGAATTATTTTAATATATAAACAAAAAAGGAGGTTAACAGATCTGTTTGTTTACTTTCACCTATCCTTTTCATTATATTTAATAATTCTTTTCAAGATAATGTAAATTGTTAAGAAAATTGTTTTCTTTTAGTGCCTTCTAGAATGTTACACAATTATTAATATTAACCATTATAGCCAAAATTCCTATCTTCATCCCAGTGCCGGTGAAGATAATGTAAATTGTTAAGAAAATCGTTTTCTTTTAGTGCCTTCTGGAATGTTACACAATGTTTTCTTTAGCCATTATTGCCAGAATTTCTATCTTCATCCCAGTGCCAGTGAAGATAATGTAAATTGTTAAGAAAATTGTTTTATTTTAGTGCCTTCTGGAATGTTACACAATGTTTTCTTTAGCCATTATTGCCAGAATTTCTATCTTCATCCCAGTGCCAGTGAAGACAATGTAAATTGTTAAGAAAATTGTTTTCTTTTAGTACCTTCTAGAATGTTATATAATTTTTTCTTTAGCCATTATTGCCAGAATTCCTATCTTCATCCCTGTGCCGGTGAAGACAAAGATAAAACTAATCTACAGTTTCTGCAATAGCCATCACTGAACCGCTTACAAAACTTGCCTAAACTATGTGTCAACTGTATGCATTGTAAACTCACTTGTATGGATTGTGAACTATCTGTTGGTGCAGCGACTTGTGGTAGTGTTGGAGTATTTTTGCTGATGATGTCATCGGTCAATTGGCTTGGTATATCTTCCTCCCTTCTGCTTGTCATGAGCGTTCAGCTATTTGGGGGCCAACAGAGGTGAGGCAAAGAACCTCACACCACCGCTGGTACCTCTCCACAGGTGTGGCTGTATACTGGACCGGTAGTCAATGACGGGTAAGATCCAATTACAATGGTACCAACCTAAGACAGGAGGCTGACGCCCTGAGGTCAGCTCATCCGAAGACGGGTAAGGACCATATGTAGTATTGGACAACCTAAGGCAGGCACGGTCCCTAAGCCACATGCTTATTGTTTAAACAGAGAGGCGGAGATGTTGAGAGCCTCAGCCAAAGGGGCCCCAGCAAACTGCCAGCTGCCAGCAAACTTCCAGCTGCCAGCTGATGATTGGCTCACAGCGGCCCCAGCAACATCTAGCTAATTGGCTCCTCTGTGGTGATGTTCATTGGGCTGTTTCCCTGCACTTCAGACTACGGAAGTGCACATTGGGGGACTTCTTAGGCTCCGCCCATACGACCCACCCAATCGGCTTCAAAGCAGGAGGATTGTGGGAGGTGGAGTGGTTTGTGTGGGGAGAGGCTTGTGGAAGCCGGTGGTGGCAGTTGGGCTCTGAGGGTTTTTTCCTTTGAAGCTGTTTTGCTTGGCGTTTGTATTTCTAAAAATAAAGTTAGTTTCTTTTGACAAGTGGCTCCTGAATTGTGCCAAGCCAGAGTGCGGCACCAAGTGGGATGGGTGTACTGATATTACCTGCAAGTATCATCAAGATTGGGTGAAAAAATGTTTGCTGAGATTTCAGGAAATTCATAGTTTTTTGGAAGCTTGGCAACCGCTTTCAATGAAAGTGATTCTCGTCAGTCTCAGCTTGTGGCTACTTCAATGGAAACAAACCACAGATACAAGTAGGCACTACTTTATAGTACCAAGTTTCCAAGAGCTAGCACAAACCGTGTTTGATTTAGAGTTCCAACTATATGTATCCATACAGGAGAAAACAGAGTGAAACCTACAAATGAAAATGGTTACTGCAAACGACGGTTTAACCTAGAAGAAAGAAATTTGTTGAGCGACGTGGGATTGGTGTACTGATCATTATCTACAACTATCATCAGGATTAGATGAAGAAATGTGTGCTGATATTTCAGGAAATTTGTAGTTTTTTGGAAGCTTGGCAACCCCTTTCAATGATAGTGATTCTCGTCAGTCTCTGCTTGGGGCTACTTCAATAGGAAACAAACCAGAGAGATAGAACTTGGAACTACTTTATTGTGCAAAGTTTCAAAGACCTAGCACAAACCGTGTTTGATTTAGAGTTCAATCTACATGTATCCATAGAAGAAAAAACAGAGTGAAACCTAAAAATGAAAATGGACACTGCAAACGAACGGAATATCCTAGAAGAACAAAATTTGGTGAGCCATGGGGAATTGGTGTACTGATCAATACCTGAAAGTATCATCAGGATTGGGTGAAAAAATGTTTGCTGAGATTTCAGGAAACTCGTAGTTTTTTGGAAGTTGGGAACCCCTTTTATTGTAAGTGATTTTCGTCAGTCTCTGCTTGGGGCTACTTCAATAGGAAACATACCATAGCGATAGAACTTGGAACTAATTTATTGTGCCAAGTTTCAAAGAGGTAGCAAAAACCGTGTTTGATTTAGAGTTCCAACTACATGTATCCATATAGGAGAAAACAGAGTGAAACCTAAAAATGAAAATGGTTACTGAAACGAACCTTTAACCTAGAAGTACGAAATTTGGTGAGCCAAGTGGGATTGGTGTACTGATCATTACCTGCAAGTATGATCAAGATTGGGTGAAAAAACGTTTGCTGAGATTTCAGGAAACTCACAGTTTTTTGGGAGCTTGGCAACCCCTTTCTATGAAAGTCATTTTCGTCAGTCTCTGCTAGGGAATACATGTATAGGAAACAAACCATAGAGATAGAACAAGGGACTACTTTATTGTGCCAAGTTTCAAAGTGCTAGCAAACCATGTTTGATTTAGAATTCCTACTACATGTATCCATATATTAGAAAACAGAGGGAAACCTAAAAATAAAAATGGTTACTGCAAGCAAACGGTTTTACCTAGAAGAACGAAATTTGGTGAGCCAAGTGGGATTGGTGTACTGATGATGACCTGCATGTATGATCAAGTTTGGGTGAAAAAATGTTTGCTGATATTTCAGGAAACTCGTAGTTTTTTGGAAGCTTGGCAACCTCGTTCAATAAAAGTGATTCTCGTCAATCTCTGTTTGTGGCTACCACAATAGGAAACAAACCATCGAGATAGAACTTGGAACTAACTTTGTTCCAAGTTTCAAAGAGCTAGCTCAAACCGTGTTTGATTTACAGTTCCAATTACATGTATCCATATAGGAGGAAACAGAGTGAAACCTAAAAATGTAAAAGGTTTCTGCAAACGAACACTTTAACGTAGAAGAACGAAATTTGGTGAGCCAGATGGATTAGTATACTGATCATTACCTGCAAGTATCATTAAGATTGGGTGAAAAAATATTTCCTGAGATTTCAGGAAACTCCTTGTTTTTTGGCAGCTTGGCAACCCCTTTCAATGAAAGTGATTTTCGCAAGTCTCTGCTTAGGGCTACATCAATAGGAAGCAAACCATAGCGATAGAACTTGGAACTAATTTATTGTACTAAGTTTCAAAGAGCTTTTACAAACCGTGTTTGAATCAGAGGTAAATGTACATATATCCATATTGGAGAAAACAGAGTGAAACCTGACTCTCATCAGTCTCTGCTTGGAGCTATTTCAATTGGAGACAAACCATAGCGAAAGAACTTGAAAGAACGTTATTGTGCCAAGTTTCAAAGAGCTAGCAAAAACCTTGGTTGATTTATAGTTCCAACTACATGTATCCATACAGTAGAAAACAGAGTGAATCCTAAAAATGAAAACGGTTACTGCAAACGAATGCTTAACCTAGAAGAACAAAATTTGGTGCGACAGGTGATATTGGTGTAGTGATCATTACATGCAACTATCATCAAGATTGGGAGAAAGAATGTTTGCTGAGATTTCAAGAAACTCGTAGTTTTTTGGAAACTTGGCAACCCCTTTCAATGAAAGTGATTTTCGTCAGTCTCTGCTTGGGGCTACTTCAATAGGAAACAAACCATAGAGATAGAACTTGGAACTACTTTTTTGTGCCAAGTTTCAAAGAGCTAGCACAAACCGTGTTTTATTTAGAGTTCCAACTACATGTATCCATACAAGAAAAAACAGAGTGAAATCTAAAAATGAAAACGATTACTGCAAATGAACGGTTTAACCTAGAAGAACAAAATTTGGTGAGCCAAGTGGGATTGGTGTACTGTTCATTACCTACAAGTATCATCAAGATTGGATGAAAAGATGTTTGCTGAGATTTCAGGAAACTCGTGTTTTTTTGGAAGCATGGCAACCCCTTTCAATGAAAGTGATTCTCGTCAGTCTCTGCTTTGGGCTACTTTAATAGGAAACAAACAATAGCTATAGAACTTGGACTACTTTATTGTGCCAAGTTTCAAAAACCTAGCACAAACCGTGTTTGATTTAGATTTCAATCTACATGTATCCATACAGTAGAAAACAGAGTGAAACCTAAAAATGAAAATGGTTACTGCAAACGAACTGTTTAACCTAGAAGAACGAAATTTGGTGAGTCAAGATGGATTGTTGTACTGATGATGTCCTCAAGTAGATCAATATTGGGTGAAAAAATGTTTCCTGAGATTTCAGGAAACTCGTAGTTTTTCGGAAGCCTGGAATCCCCTTTCAATGAAAGTGATTCTCGTCAGTCTCTCCTTGGGGTTACTTCAATAGGAAACAAACCATAGCAATAGAACTTGGAACTATTTATTGTGCCAAGTTTCAAAGAGGTAGCACACACCGTGTTTGTTTTAGAGATTCAACTACATGTATCCATACAGGAGAAAACAGAGTGAAACCTAAAAATGAAAATGATTACTGCAAAGGAACGGTTTAACCTAGAAGAACGAAATTTTGTGAGCCAAGTGGGATTGGTGTACTGATCATTACCTGCAAGTATCATCAAGATTGGGTGAAAAAATGTTTGCGGAGATTCGAGGAAACCAGTAGTTTTTTGGAAGCTAGGCAACCCCAAATAAATTAATTTATTTCCAAGTTCCATTGGAAGTACAACTCGATTATCAACTTCAAGAAGTCGTAGATCTCCTGGGGCCAGATCTGAAGTTGGAACCATATAAGAATCAAAATTATGGTCTTCATAGTCTGTATATTCATAGCTTCAATATCATTGATGGCCTATTGTTTTTACTGTTAGGGATGGTTCATTAATTTCGTCTATTATATATAGAATATGTAGGGAGGGGAGGTCAATTAGGATAAGAATAATAGCGGGGAGAATGGTTCAAATAGTTTCTACTTCTTGGGCATCTATAGTACTTGTATGAGTTAATTTTGTAGTTAATATCAATGAAATGATGTAAAGGACCAGAGAGCTAATTAGGAAAGCAATTATAAGAGTATGGTCATGAAAGTGTAGAAGTTCCTCTATAATGGGAGATGTGGCATCTTGAAATCCTACTTCGAGGGGATATGCCATAAAGATATATAGGAGTTTAACCTATAAATTAACTTCGACAAAGTTTTGTAATTATTTTACTAATATCTCATGAAGAAAGTCATAATGGTTATGAGGCTGGTTTGAAACTAGTTTTAGAAAGTTCGATTCTTTCCTTTCTTGGCTTAGGCCTTAATGTAAGTAGGTTCTTCAAATGTGTGATAGGGTGGAGGGCACCCATGATGTCATTCTAAGTTGGTTGGTGTTAGTTCTACGGTGAGGACTTCTCGTTTTGATGCAAATGCTTCCCAAATTATAAAGATTATAATTATAACAGCTGTAAGAGAAATAAATGAACCTATTGAGGAAACAGTATTTCATGCTGTATATGCGTCTGGGTAATCAGAGTATCGTCGTGGCATACCTGATAATCCTAGGAAATGTTGAGGAAAGAAAGTTAAATTCACTCCGACAAATATTACAGTAAAATGAATTTTAGCTCAAAGGTCATCTAGTGTATAACCGGAAAAAAGTGGAAATCAGTGAACGAACCCTCCTATAATAGCAAACACAGCTCCCATTGATAACACATAGTGAAAATGGGCTACAACATAATATGTATCGTGTAAAACTATATCTAGTGAAGAATTGGCTGAGACAATTCCTGTAAGGCCTCCTACAGTGAATAGAAAAATAAAGCCTAGAGCTCATAGTATTGCTGGTGATCATTTGATATTTCCTCCGTGTAGAGTTGCTAATCAGCTGAAAACTTTTACTCCTGTAGGAATAGCAATAATTATGGTTGCAGATGTAAAGTAGGCTCCAGTATCAACATCTATTCCAATGGTAAATATATGATGGGCTCATACGATAAATCCAAGGAAACCAATAGATATTATAGCTCATACTATACCTATATAACCAAATGGTTCCTTTTTTCCTGAGTAATATGTTATGATATGAGAAATTATACCAAATCCTGGAAGGATTAGAATATAAACTTCAGGATGTCCAAAAAATCAGAATAGGTGTTGATAGAGGATAGGATCTCCACCCCCAGCAGGATCAAAAAATGTGGTATTAAGATTACGGTCTGTAAGCAGCATAGTAATTCCTGCTGAAAGAACTGGAAGAGACAGGAGTAGTAGTACTGCTGTAATTAATACGGATCATACAAATAAAGGAGTCTGATATTGAGATATAGCAGGTGGTTTTATGTTAATAATTGTTGTAATAAAGTTAATTGCACCTAGAATTGATGAAACTCCTGCTAAGTGAGGAGAGAAGATGGTTAGGTCTACTGAAGCTCCTGCATGGGCAAGGTTTCCGGCTAATGGAGGATAAACAGTTCAACCAGTTCCTGCACCTGCTTCAACTATAGGAGAAGCGAGTAAAAGAAGGAAAGAAGGAGGAAGAAGTCAAAAGCTTATATTATTTATATGTGGGAATGCTATATCAGGAGCTCCAATTATTAGAGGGACTAGTCAATTTCCAAATCCACCAATCATAATTGGCATTACTATAAAGAAAATTATAACAAATGCATGAGCGGTGACGATAACATTGTAAATTTGATCATCACCTAATAGGGCTCCGGGTTGACCTAGTTCAGCTCGGATTAGTAAACTAAGCGCAGTTCCTACTATTCCAGCTCAAGCACCAAATAGGAGATAGAGTGTACCGATATCTTTATGATTTGTTGAGAAGAATCAACGGTTGATGAACATAAGTAGGTGGTAAAATGGCTGAGTAAGCATTAGACTGTAAATCTAAAGACAGAGGTTGAACCCTCTTTTTACCAAGTCCCTAGGTGAACATTCATATTGAATTGCAAATTCAAAGGAGCAGCTTCAACTCTGCCGGGGCTTCTCCCGCCTTTTTTCCCTAAAGGCGGGAGAAGTAGATTGAAGCCAGTTGAGTAAGGCGTTTAGCTGTTAACTAAGATCTTATGGGTTAAAGTCCCATCAGTCTAGAAATGAAGGGCTTAGCTTAATTACAGTGATTGGTTTGCATTCAATTGATGTAAGATAAAGTCTTGCAGTCCTTAATGCAGGAATTAAGTATTAGGTACTTGCTTAGGACTTTGAAGGTCCTTGGTCCGAATTAACCTAAATTCCTAACTCAGGAGTGAGAAGAGGGGCATTAGTGGGAGGGAGAGGGTAGAGGTAATGATTAGAATGGGTAGAAGGGGTATAAGTTTTGTGTTTTCGAATTGTCATTTTATTTTGGTGTTGTTAAATGATGGAAATAAGGTTAAGGATGTTGAGTAGATAAGTCGTGTGTAGAAATATAAGTTTAGAAGTGCGAGTATTGCTATTAGTGTAGAGAAAATAATGTTGTTATTTGAGATAAGTTCTTTAAGGATAATTCATTTTGGTGCGAATCCTGTTAAAGGGGGTAATCCTCCTAATGATATTAATACAATTAAAATTGTGGGTGTTAAAAGAGGGAACTTATTTCATAGACTAGATAGGGAGAGGGTAGTAGTTTTTTTATGGAAGAGAAGGAGTATAAATATATTGATAGTAAGGGTAATATAAATAATTAGGTTGAATACTGTTAAGGTTGGATTATATGTAACAATTGCTATTATTCATCCTATGTGGGCGATTGATGAATATGCTAGGATTTTTCGTAGTTGGGTTTGGTTAAGTCCTCCTCAACCTCCTAGTATGATTGATATAATTCCTATAAGTAATATAAGGGTAGGATTTATAGAGGGTGCGACTTGGTATACGATAGAGATTGGGGCAATTTTTTGTCATGTTAACATGATTAGGCCTGATTTAAGTGGAATCCCTTGGGTAACTTCTGGGACTCATAGGTGAAAGGGAGCAAGTCCTATTTTTATTGAGAGTGCGATTGTAAATATGAATAATGAAGTTTGATTATATGAATTAGATAGGGTTCATTGGCCTGAGTCTATAAAGTTAATTATTGTGCCTATTATTAAAATTATTGATGCGGTGGCTTGAATAAGAAAATATTTGCAAGAGGCTTCTGTGGATCGAGGGTTTCCTTTATTGATTAAAATAGGGGTAATAGCTAGTATACTTATTTCTAGGCCTACTCAAGTTAGAAGTCAATGTGAGCTAAAAAGTGTAACTATAGTTCCAGAAAATAGAGTAAAGTAGATTGCGGAGGAAGTTAAGGGATTAATTAGTACGGGAAGGATATAAACCAACATTTTCGGGGTATGGGCCCAATAGCTTAATTAGCTGACCTTACTATTTAGGACGTGGTGTAAAAGGTAGCACGAAGAATTTTGAATTCTTAGGATTAGGTTCAATTCCTATAGTTCTAGAAATAAGAGGATTTAAACCTCTATAATTTACTCTATCAAAGTAACTCTTTTATCAGACATATTTCTTAGATTTGGGGTGGTACGCATGCAGTTATAATTGGAAGGGAAATATGTCATATGCATAAGGCTAAGGTCAGGGGTAGGAAGTTTTTTCATAAAAGATGCATGAGTTGGTCATAACGGAATCGAGGGTAAGATCCTCGGATTCATAGGAAAGTGGAGGTTAAGATAAGTGTTTTTAAGGTGAAGTTTAATGTAAAGGTTTCGGGAAAGATGGGGTTTAGTAGTGCTCCCATAAAAAGGGTTAGTGTTAATGCATTTATCATAATGATGTTAGTGTATTCGGCTATAAAGAATAAGGCGAATGGACCAGCTGCATATTCAACATTAAATCCTGATACAAGTTCTGATTCTCCTTCTGTCAGGTCGAATGGAGCTCGATTAGTTTCTGCTAATGTTGAAATGAATCACATTATTGCTAGAGGTCAGGTTGGGAGTAGCAGTCATGTAAATTGTTGAGTGGTGATAAGTGTGGATAGGGTGAACGATCCATTTATTAGAAGCACTGAGAGGAGGATAATTGCTAATGTAACTTCATATGAGATGGTCTGTGCTATGGCTCATAGAGCTCCAATTAAAGCATACTTAGAGTTGGATGCTCATCCAGATCATAGAATTGCATATACGGCTAGACTTGAGGTAGCTAAGATAAATAGGACTCCTATGTTTATGTTAATAAGAGGTATGGGTATGGGTAGGGGAATTCATATGGTAAAAGCTAGTGTTAGGGCTAGGGTTGGAGCGATAATAAATAATATAATTGATGATGTTAGGGGTTTTATGGGTTCTTTAATGAATAATTTTATTGCATCAGCAAATGGTTGAAGTAGGCCGTAAGGTCCAACAACATTGGGGCCTTTGAGGAGTTGTATATATCCTAATATTTTTCGTTCGATTAGGGTAAGGAAAGCTATGGCTACTAGGATTGGGACAATTAAAAGTAGAAGATTAATTATAAACATTAGTGTTAAGAAGAGGAGTTGAACCTCTGAAATAAAGTTTTAAATCTTACGCAATTACCAGGCTCTGCCATCTTAACAAGCCCTTTTCTAGGGCAGGTTATTTTAAATATTCTATTGGATTAAGATTATTTCATCCATTAAATTTAAGGCATAAGTGTTTAATTGGCCTTATTTCTCTTGTCCTTTCGTACTGGGAGAAATATAGAAATAGATAGAAACTGACCTGGATTTCTCCGGTCTGAACTCAGATCACGTAGGACTTTAATCGTTGAACAAATGAACCATTAATAGCGGTTACACCATTTGGATGTCCTGATCCAACATTGAGGTCGTAAACCCTAACTGTCGATATGGACTCTTGAGTAGGATTGCGCTGTTATCCCTAGGGTAACTTGTTCCGTTGATCAATATCTTGGGTCAATTTATGAGTTATAATTTGGACATGTAGTGTCTGGATTATTATCATTCGGAGGTTGATTTGTACTCCGAGGTCACCCCAACCAAAATTTGTAGTCTATAAACAATAATTTTAATTCCTAAGATATAATTAAGATTGTGAGACTGTTAAATTAAAGCTCCATAGGGTCTTCTCGTCTTATTGTAAAATTCCCGCCTCTTCACGGGAAGGTCAATTTCACTGATTAAAAGAAAGAGACAGTCAAACCTTCGTCAAGCCATTCATGCTAGTCCTTATTTAAAGAACAAGTGATTATGCTACCTTTGCACCGTCAAGATACCGCGGCCGTTGAACGTATTGTCACTGGGCAGGCAGTGCCTCTAATACTATTTATGCTAGAGGTGATGTTTTTGGTAAACAGGCGAGGTTAATGTTTGCCGAGTTCCTTTTACTTTGTTTAATCTTTCCCTTAATGCATGCCAGTGTTGGGTTAACAATGTTAATAATAATGGTTTATGATTTTGTTTAATATTATGAGGTTGTTAACTATCAGTGAATTATTCGATCTGATATAAGCTTATGCAGGGAGAATATTTTCTTGTTACTTATTTTAACATAATTTCTTCTATTGTAAATAGATTAGTCCAGTATTGATTTAGGAGGTTATTAAAAGAGTTAGGTATTAAGTCTTAACAGTTAGGTTAAGCTTTAACGCTTTTTTAATTGATGGCTGCTTTTAAGCCAACTATGGAAATTGATAAATTTACTCTCTAAATAAGGTTTATTCCTTAACTCTAAAGAGCTGTCCCTCTTTAGAATAACATTTAAATTTACATTTGGCTTAATTCATGCTTTAGGTAAATTTAAAGTAGAACTAAAATTCTAGTCTGGACAACCAGCTATCACCAGGCTCGGTAGGCTTTTCACCTCTACTTATAAGTCGTTCCACTATTTTGCAACATAGACGGATGGGCTCTTATTGGCTGCTTATGAGTAGCTCGTCTGGTTTCGGGGTGTTTGGCTTAAATTCTTTTTGTCAAGCATTTGCTGGTTAAATCATTATGCAAAAGGTAAAAGAGTTAGTCTTTGCTTTTTAATACTATAAATTCACTCTTTCATCTTTCCCTTACGGTACTTTCTCCATAGCTCCTGATATAAATTTCTATCTCCTATACTTTATTTAGGTGAATGTTTTATTTGTTAGATAAATAATATTTGGGATGGGAGAAAGGTTGGGCTAGCATTGGTTCAAAATGTTCATAATAAATGAAATCTCTCGGGTGTAAGCCGGGTGCTTTAGTTAATAAGCTACATTTTGATTCTTCCAAACACACTTTCCAGTATGTTTACCTTGTTATGACTTATCTCTTCTTATATACTTGTTTAAATAGATTATTTATAGACATGCATAGGTATATTTGAAGAGGGTGACGGGCGGTGTGTGCGTGCTTTATTGCCCTATTCAGTCAAGCTCTCTATTCTTGACTTACTACTAAATCCGCCTTATGCTGTAAGTTTCATGAAAGCTATCGTGGATATTTATTCTAGGAGAATAGAAAATGTAGCCCATTTCTTTCCACCTTATAGGCTACACCTTGACCTAACGTACTAATGTAGAATTTTCTTGCTTACTGTAGGACCTTTTTAGGGTTTGCTGCAGATGGCGGTATATAGGCTGATATTTGCTAAAGGTGGTGAGGTGTATCGGGGTTTATCGATTATAGAACAGGCTCCTCTAGAGGAGTATAAAGCACCGCCAAGTCCTTTGAGTTTTAGGCTATTGCTAGTAGTTCTCTGGCGAATATTCTTGTTTGTTAAATATTTACATTTAGGGCTAAGCATAGTGGGGTATCTAATCCCAGTTTGGATCTTAGCTATCGTGAATTCAGAAAATTTAAGATTACTTTCGTATTTGATTTTCATTAGCACCAAGACTTTTTAAGGTTTAGTGCTGCTTTAATCTTATCTAGCTAGTCTCTTAATCATGCTTTACGCCGTATTTCATTAACTGGGGTTAATCGTATGACCGCGGTGGCTGGCACGAAATTTACCAACCCTAATTTAGCTTAACTTAGTCAAACTTTCGTTTATAGGCTTAATTTTAATTACTGCTGTATCCCGTGGGGGTGTGGTGGAGCAAGGCGTTGTGAGCTACTAGAATAAGTGAACTTGATGCCTGCACCTTTTGATCGATTAATAGATATAGAGGGCATTCTCACTGGGGCGGGGATGCTTGCATGTATAAGTTAACTAAAAGCTAATAAAAAGGCCAGGACCAAACCTATATGTTTATGGGGTATAAATACCCATCTAAGCATTTTCAGTGCTTTGCTTTAGTTTGATTAAGCTACATTAACATAAATTTTAAAGTATGCTTATATGGAATTTGGTAAGCAGAGTAATATGTAAGTATTATTAGTGTTATAGTAGTATAGCTGCTGCTGATGGTTTGACTTTGTTAGAGTTTATTTGTATGTATATACACAGACACACACACACATATATATATATATATATATATATATATATATATATATATATGTATTAATCTACTGAGAAAGAAGTCAATAAAAATTTAAGCAGGTAAGAAGGAGAAAATATTATAGGCTCATAAAGAAGTAAATAATTAAAGATTTGATTTTACATTTGAGTCTACTATGGAATTTCTGTTTTAACTTTTTTTTTGTCTATCGAGCATTAAGTCCGACTATGGCAGATAGTAGTTATGTAAAGTGAGAATATTGACTAATAAGTCCAGCTACAACTGAATTGAATGGAACGAGGCCTCTGACGGCCAATGGTGAGTCCCTGCATCCCCCAAAAAATAAAACCACTAAAGGCATGACAGTGCAGTTATGTTGGGTCACGGGTTAAGAATGGAACTAATCCATCGTGATGTCTTATTTAAGAGGAACGAGTGGGCGATTATGCATTGTATGGCCCTGAGGTAGGAACCAGATGCCAGATAAAGTTCATCATTAGCTACCCCCAAGTTAAAATGGGATCAGAGCAAGAAGAGGGACACGGAGTGGGCGAGTAGATGGTTTCACGGAGGATGGTAGATTATGAGACCAAATTTGGTAGGGGATAGTCATTTGGATCGAGGAAGATTTATGACTGAATGTGGCATGCGCCGCTAGTGATATTAATGTGCTATGTACTTTAAATAAGAGTTATTGGTGTGTTCACGGTCATGTTGGCAAGCAGTTAATGTGAAGTCACAAGTCACTGTATTATGTACTATGTTAGTATTATGGACGTGCTTATATGCATGGTAGGTATAGTATTAATGTTGATTAAACATATAATGTCCTATGTACATGGATTAATAGTGGTTTAATGGGGAGAAACATTAAATGCACGACTTACATAAGGGTGGATTATTAAATAAAAGCTAATAGTGACATAGAAGTTAAAATTTAAGCAAGTGGTCGAGTGCAGGGAATAGTTTAAGTAAGAAATATCAGCTTTGGGAGTTGAAGGTGGAAAGTCTATTTTCTTCCCTGATTTGTTGCTCTAAGAAGTTTGTAACTTCATTTTTGGTTTACAAGACCAAGGTAATATTTATACTATTAGGGCTCTTCATTTAAGAAGTTTGTTTTCAATTAGGCTGACGGTTGGTAAGATTAGGAGAATGATGGTGAAGTATAGGACTGATGCTAGTTGGCCAATGATAATAAATGGGTATTCAACGGGTTGTCCTCCGATTCAGGTTAATGTAAATAGATCCGCTACTAAAATTCAGAATATACATTGACTTAATGGTCGAAATATTATGCTTCGTTGTTTAGATAAATGGAGTAGTGGGAAAAGTATTAGGATGAGAATTGAGAATACTAAGGCTAATACACCTCCTAGTTTGTTAGGGATAGATCGAAGGATAGCGTAGGCAAATAAGAAATATCATTCTGGTTTGATATGAGGTGGGGTCCTTAGGGGGTTTGCGGGCGTGTAATTATCAGGATCTCCTAAGAGATCAGGTGAAAATAGAACTAGAGTTATTAAGACTAGAATAAGGATAAGGACTCCGAGGATATCTTTAATGGTATAATAGGGGTGGAAGGGAATTTTATCTGAATCAGAAATAAGGCCTGAGGGGTTGTTTGACCCAGTCTCATGGAGGAAAAGAAGGTGAACTATAACTAGAGCTGCAATGATAAATGGAAGAACAAAGTGGAATACGAAAAATCGTGTTAGGGTAGCTTTGTCTACTGAGAAGCCACCTCAAATTCATTCTACTAGAGTTGTACCAATGTATGGGATAGCGGATAAAAGGTTAGTAATTACGGTTGCCCCTCAGAATGACATTTGGCCTCAGGGAAGGACATAGCCCATGAAAGCTGTGGCTATTACTACGAATAGGAGAATGACTCCAATGTTTCATGTTTCAAAGTAAGTGTATGAACCATAATATAGTCCTCGGCCTACATGAAGAAAGAGGCAGATAAAAAATATGGATGCACCGTTAGCATGCATATAGCGGATTAGTCAGCCATAATTTACATCTCGGCAGATGTGAGTAACTGATGAAAAGGCTGTTATAGTATCAGACGTATAATGTATTGCTAGAAATAGTCCAGTGAGGATTTGGATTGCTAGGCAGAGGCCTAGTAGAGATCCAAAGTTTCATCATGCAGAAATGTTGGAGGGTGCAGGTAGATCAATAAAGGAGTGGTTGACAATTTTAATTAAAGGGTGAGTTTTGCCGATGTTTGTCATTAGCATTTTTATAGTTGAATAACAACGATGATTTTTCATGTCATTAGTCATGGTTAAATTCCATGTAAAAATAATGACGTATGTGACGTATTTATTAAGTATGCTTTTTGTTTTAGGTTTGGTGGGATTTCCTTCAAAACCTTCTCCTATTTATGGAGGTTTAGGGTTGATTGTTAGTGGGGGAATTGGGTGTGGGGTTGTACTATATTTTGGAGGGTTTTTTTAGGTTTAATAGTGTTTTTAATTTAATTGGGGAAATACTTTATTGTGCGAAGTTTCAAAGAGCTATCTCAAACAATGTTTAATTTAGAGTTCCAACTACATGGATCCATATAGGAGAAAACAGAGAGAAACATAAAAATGAAAACGGTTACTGCAAATGAACTGTTTAACCTAGAAGAACGAAATTTGGTGAGCCAAGTGTGATTGGTGTACTGATCATTACCTGAATGTTTCATCAAGATTGGTTGAAAAAATGTATGGTGAGATTTCAGGAAACTCGTAGTTTTTGGAAGCTTGGCAACCCCTTTCAATGAAAGTGATTTTCGTCAGTCTCTATTTGGGGCTACATCAATAGGAAACCAATCATAGAGGTAGAACTTGGAAACACTTTATTGTGCCAAGTTTCAAAGAACTAGCCCAAACAGTCTGTGATTTAGAGCTCCAACTACCTGTATCCATAAAGGGGAATACAGAGTGAACCTAAAAATGAAAATGGTTACTGCAAAAGAACGGGTAACATAGAAGAACGAAATTTGGTGAGCCAAGTGGGATTGCTGTACTGATCATTACCTGAATGTATCATCAAGCTTGGGTGAAAAATGTTTGCTGAGATTTCAGGAATCTCTTAGTTTTTTGGAAGCTTGGCAACCCTTTTCAATGAAAGTGATTTTCGTCAGTCTCTATTTGTGGCTACTTCAATAGGAAAAAAAAAATAGAGATAAAACTTGGAAATACTTTATTGTGCCAAGTTTCAAAGAACTAGCCCAAACCGTCTTTGATTTAGACCTCCAACTCCCTGTATCCATATAGGAGAAAACAGAGTGAAACCTAAAAATTAAAACGGTTACTGGAAACGAACCATTTAACCTAGAAGAACGATAATTGGTGAGCCAAGTGGGATTGGTGTACTGATCATTACCTGAAAGTGATTTTCATCAGTCTCTGCTTCATGCTATATCAATATGATACAAACCGTAGAGATAGAACTTGGAACTACTTTATTGTGCCAAGTTTCAAAGAGCTATCCAAAACAGTGTTTGATTTAGAGTTCCAAATACATGGATCCATATAGGAGACAACATAGTGAAACCTAAAAATGAACGGTTACACATAGAAGAACGATAATTGGTTAGTCAAATTGGATTGGTGTACTCATCATTACCTGAAAGAATCAGCAAGAATGGGTGGAAAAATGTTTGCTCAAATATCAGGAAACTCGTATTTTTTTGGAAGCTTGGCAACCCCTTTCAATTAAAGAGATTTTCATAAGTCTCTG
Organism: Urocitellus parryii; assembly: GCF_045843805.1. Lineage (NCBI taxonomy): Eukaryota > Metazoa > Chordata > Mammalia > Rodentia > Sciuridae > Urocitellus > Urocitellus parryii. The sequence continues at coordinate 171,703,200 of NC_135531.1, read as the reverse complement.
CTTGGGGCTACATCAATAGGAAAAGCCTCATAGAGATAGAACTTCGAAGTACTTTATTGTGCCAAGATTGAAAGAGCTACCTAAACCGTGTTTGATTTAGAGTTCCAACTACCTGTATCCATATAGAAAAAAACAGAGTGAAACCTAAAATGAAAACGGTTACTGCAAACGAACTGCTTAACCTAGAAGAACGACATTTGGTGAGCCAAGTGGGATTGGTGTACTGATCATTACCTGAAAGTATTATCAAGATTGGTAGAAAAAAGGTTTGCTGCGATTTCAGGAAATTCTTAGTTTTTTGGAAGCTTGGCAACCCCTTTCAATGAAAGTGATTTTCGTCATTCTCTGCTTCGGGCTACATCAATAGGACACAAACCAAAGAGATAGAAGTTGGAACTACTTTATTGTGCCAAGTTTCAAAGAGCTAGCCCAAACTGTGTTTGAATTAGAGTTCAATACACATGTATCCACATAGGAGAAAACAGAGTAAAACCTAAATTGAAAACGGTTACTGCAAACGAACGGTTAAACCTAGAAGAACGAAATTTGGTGAGCCAAGTGGAATTGGTGTACTTATCAATACCTGAAAGTATCATCAAGCTTGGGTAAAAAAATGTTTCCCGAGATTTCAGGAAACTCGTGGTTTTTGGAAGCTTGCCAACCCCTTTCAATGAAAGTGATTTTCGTCAGTCTCTGCTTGGGGCTATATCAAAAGGAAACAAACCATAGAGATAGAACAGGGAACTACTTTAATGTGCCAAGTTTCAAAGAGCTAGCCCAAACCATGTTTGATTTAGATTTCCAACTACCTGTATCCATATAGTAGAAAACAGAGTGAAACCAAAAAATGAAAACCGTTACTGCAAACGAACGGTTTAACCTCAATAATGGAAATTTGGTGAGCCAAGTGGGATTCGTGTTCTGATCATTACCTGAAAGTATCATCAAGATTGCATGAAAACCTGTGTGCTGAGATTTCAGGAATCTCATATTTTTTTGGAAGCTTGGCAACCGCTTTCAATGAAAGTGATTTTCTTCAGTCTCTGCTTGGGGCTACATCAATAAGAAACAAACCATAGAGATAGAACTTGGGACTACTTTATTGTGCAAAGTTTCAAAGGGCTAACCCAAACTGTGTTTGATTTAGAGTTCCATCTACCTGTATCCCTATATGAGAAAACAGAGTGAAACCTAAATATTTAAACGGTTTTGCAAACGAATGGTTTAACCTAAATAACGGAAATTTGCTGAGCCAAGTGTAATTGGTGTTCTGATCATTACCTGAAGATATCATGAAGTTTTGGTGAAAAACTGTTTCCTGAAATTTCAGGAAACTCATATAATTTTTTTGAAAGCTTGGAAACCCCTTTCAATGAAAGCGATTTTCGTCAGTCTCTGCTTGGGGATGTATCAATATGAAACAAACCATAGAGATAGAACTTGGAACAACTTTATTGTGCTTAGTTTCAAAGAGCTAGACCAAACCGTGTTTGATTTAGAGTTCCAACTACCTGTATCCATATAGAAGAAAACAGAGTGAAACCTATACATGAAAACGGTTACTGCAAACGAACGGTTTAACCTAGAAGAATAAAATTTGGTGTGCCAAGCCGGATTGGAGTACTGATCATTACCTGAAAGTATCATCAAGATTGGTTAAAAAAATGTTTGCTGACATTTCTGGAAACTCATAGATTTGAGAAGCTTGGAAACCCCTTACAATGAAAATGATTTTCGTCAGTCTCTGCTTGGGGCTACATCAATAGGAAAAAACCATAGAGATCGAACTTGGAACTACTTTATTGTGCCATGGTGTCAAAGAGCTAGCCCAAACCGTGTTTGATTTAGAGTTCCAACTACCTGTATCCATATAGGAGAATACAGAGTGAAACCTAAAAATGAAAACGGTTACTGCAAACGAACGGTTTAAACAAGAAGAAAGAAATTTGGTGAGCCAATTTGGACTGGTGTACTGATCATAAAATGGAAGTATCATCAAGATTGGGTGAAAAAATGTTTGCTGAGATTTCAGGAAACTCGTAATTTTTTTGGACGCTTGGCAACCCCTTTCAATGAAAGTGATTCTCGTCAGTCTCTGCTTGGGGCTACATCAATCACAAACAAACCATACAGATAGAACTTGGAAGTACTTTATTGTGCCAAGTTTCAAAGAGCTAGCCCAAACCGTGTTTGATTTAGAGTTCCAAGTACATGTATCCATATAGGAGAAAACAGAATGAAACCTAAAAATGAAAACGGTTACTCAAAGAAACGGTTTAACCTAGAAGAACGATATTTGGTGAGCCAATTGTGATTGGTGAACTGATCATTTCCTGAAAGTATCATCAAGATTGGCTGAAAATATGTTTGCTGAGATTTCAGGAAACTCGTAGTTTTTTGGAAGCTTGGCACCCCTTTCAATGAAAGTGATTCTCGTCAGTCTGTCCTTGGGGCTACATCAATCGCAAACAAACCATAGAGATAGAACTTGGAACTACTTTATTGTGCCAAGTTTCAAAGCGCTAGTCCAAACCGTGTTTGATTTAGAGTTCCAAATTCCTGTATCCATATAGGAGAAAACAGCGTGAAACCTAAATTGAAAACGGTTACTGCAAACGAACTGTTAAACCTAGAAGAACGAAATTTGGCGAGCCAAGTGGGATTGGTGTACTGATCATTACCTGAAAGTATCATCAAGATGGAGTTAAGAAAGTGTTTGCTGAGAAGTCAGGAAACTCGTAGTTTTTGGGACGCTTGGCAACCCCTTTCAAAGAAAGGGATTTTCGTCAGTCTCTGCTTGGGGCTACATTAATAGGAAACAAACCATAGAGATAGAACTTGGAATGACTTTATTGTGCCAAGTTTCAAAGAGCTAGCCCATACCGTGTTTGATTTGGAGTTCCAACTAACTGTATCCATATATGAGTATACAGAGTGAAACCTAAATGGTGAAATGGTTACTGCAAACGAACGGTTCAACCTAACTAACGGAAATTTGGAGAGCCAAGGGGGATTGGTGTTCTGATCATTACCTGAAGGTATCATCAAGTTTGGTTGAAAAACGTTTTCATGAGATTTCAGGAAACTCGTATTTTTTTGGAAGCTTGGCAACCCCTTTCAATGACAGTGATTTTCGTCAGTCTCTGCTTGGTGCTACATGAATAGGAAACAAACCATAGAGATAGAACTTGGAACTAATTTATTGTGCCAAGTTTAAAGAGCTAGCCCAATTCGTGTTTAATTAAGAGTTCCAACTACCTGTATCCATATAGGAGAAAACAGAGTGAAACGGTTACTTCAAACGAAAGGTTAAACGTAGAAGAATGAAATTTGATGAGTCAAGTGGGATTTGTGTACTGATCATGACCTGAAAGTATCATCAAGATTGGGTTTAAAAATGTTTGCTGAGATTTCAGGAAACTCGTGGTTTTTTGGAAGCTTGGCAACCCCTTTCAATGAAAGTGATTTTCGTCAGTCTATGCTTGGGTTTACATCAATAGGAAACAAACCATAGAGATAAAATTTGGAACTAGTTTAATGTGCCAATTTCAAAGAGCTAGCCCAATCCGTGTTTGATTAATAGTTCCAACTACCTGTATCCATATAGAAGAAAACAGAGTGAAACGGTTACTGCAAACGGAGGGTTAAAGATAGAAGAACGAAATTTGATGAGCCAAGTGGGATTGGTGTTCTGATCATGACCTGAAAGTATCATCAAGATTGGGTTAAAAAATGTTTGCTGAGATTTCAGGAAACTCTTAGTTTTTTGGAAGCTTGGCAACCCCTTTCAATGAAAGGGATTTTCGTCAGTCTCTTCCTGGGGCTACATCAATAGGAAACATACCATAGAGATAGAACTTGGAACTACTTTATTGTGCCAAGTTTCAAAGACCTATCCCAAACCGTGTTTGATTTAGATTTCCAATTACATATATCCATATAGGAGAAAACAGAGTGAAACATAAAAATGAAAAGGGTTACTGCAAACAAATGATTTAACCTAGAAGAACGAAATTTGGTTAGCCAAGTGGGATTTTTGTACTGATCATTACCTGAAAGTGTCATCAAATTGGGTGAAAAAACGTTTGCTGAGATTTCAGGAAACTCTTAGTTTTTTGGAAGCTTGGCAATCCCATTCAATGAAAGTGATTTTCGTCAGTCTCTGCTTGCGACTACATCAATAGGAAACAAACCATAGAGATAGAACTTGGAACTATTTTATTCTGCCAAGTTTCAAAGAGCTAGCCCAAACAGTGTTTGATTTAGAGTTCCAACTACATGTATCCATATAGAAGAAAACAGAGTGAAACCGAAATTGAATAAGGTTACTGCAAATGAATGGTTTAAGCTCTAAAAAAATTTTTTTTGAGCCAAGTGGGATTGGTTTACAGATCATTACCTGAAAGAATCATCAAGATTGGGTGAAAAAAAATGTTTGCTGAGATATCAGGAAACTCGTAATTTTTTGGAAGCTTGGCAACCCCTTTCAATGAATGTGATTTTCGTCAGTCTCTGCTTGAGGCTACATCAATAGGAAACAAACCATAGAGATAGAACTTGGAACTACTTTATTGTGCCAAGTGTCAAATAGCTAGCCCAAACCGTGTTTGATTCAGAGTTCCAACTACATGTATCCATATAGGAGAAAACAGAGTGAAACCTAAAAATGAAAACAGTTCCTGCAAATGAACTGTTTAACCTAGAAGAACAAAATTTGGTGATCCAAGTGGGATTACTGTACTGATAATTACCTCAAAGTATCATCAAGATTGGATGAAAAAATGTTTTCTGAAAAGTTTTTTGGAAGCTTGGCAACCCCTTTCAATGAAAGTGATTTTCATCAGTCTCTGCTTGGGACGACAACAATAGCAAACAAACCATAGAGATAGAACTTGGAACTCCTTTACTCTGCCAAGTTTCAAAGAACTAGCACAAACTATGTTTGATTTAGAGTTTAATGTACGTGTATCCATGTAGGACAAAACAGGGTGAAACCTAAAATTGAAAACGGTAGCTGCAAACAAAGATTTAACCTAGAAGAACAAAACATTTGAGCCAAGTGGGATTGGTGTACTGATCATTACCTGAAAGTATCATCAAGATTGGGTGAAAAAATGTTTTCTGAGATTTCAGGAAACTCGCAGATTTTGGAAGCTTGGCAACCCCTTTAAATGAAAGTGGTTTTCGTCAGTCTCTTCTTGGGGTACATCAATAGGAAACAAAACACAGAGATAGAACTTGGAACTACTTTATTCTGAAAAGTTTCAAAGAGCTAGCACAAACCATGTTTGATTTAGAGTTCAATATACGTGTATCCATGTAGGACAAAACAGAGCGAAACCTAAAATGAAAACGGTTACTGCAAACGAATGGTTTAAACTAGAAGAGGAAAATTTGGTGATCCAAATGGGATTGGTGTCCTGATAATTACCTGCAAGTATCATGAATTTTGTTAGAAAAAATGTTTGCTGAGATTTCAGGAACCTCGTAGTTTTTTGGAAGTGTGGCTACCCTTTGAATGAAGGTGATTCTCGTCAGTCTCTCCTTGGGGCTACTTCAATAGTAAACAAACCATAGCGATAGAACTTGGAACTACTTTATTGTGCTAAGTTTCAAAGAGCTAGCACAAGTCGTGTTTCATTTAGAGTTCAATCTACATGTATCTATATAGGAGAAAACAGAGTGAAATCTAAAAATGAAAACGGTTACTGCAAACGAACGGTTTAACCTAGAAGAGGAAAATTTGGTGAGCCAAATGGGATTGGTGTCCTGATAATTTCCTGCAAATATCATCAAGTTTGGGAGAAAAAATGTTTGCTGAGGTTTCAGGAAACTCGTAGATTTTTTGGAAGCTTGGCAACCACTTTCAAAGAAAGTGATTCTCGTCAGTATCTGCCTGGGGCTACATTAATAGAAAACAAACCATAGAGATAGAACTTGGAACTACTTTATTGTGCCAAGTTTCAAAGAGCTAGCACAACTCGTGTTTGATTTAGAGTTCAATCTACATGTATCCATAAGGAGAAAGCAAAGTGAAACCTAAAAATGAAAATGATTACTGTAAACGAACGGTTTAACATATAAGAACGAAATTTGGTGAGCCCAGTGGGATTGGTGTACTTATAATTACCTGCAAGTATCATCAAGATTGGGTGAAAAATCTTTGCTGAGATTACGGGAACCTCATAGTTATTTGGAAGCTTGGCAACCCCTTTCAAAGAAAGTGATTGTCATCCGTCTCTGCTTGGGGATACTTCAGTAGGAAACAAACCATAGCAATAGAACTTGGAATTACTTTATTGTGCCAAGTTTCAAAGAGCTAGCACAAGTCATGTTTGATTTAGAGTTCAATCTAAATGTATCCATATAGGAGAAAACAAAGTGAAACCTAAAAATGAAAACAGTTACTGTAAACGAACGGTTTAACCTAGAAGAACGAAATTTGTTGAGCCAAGTGGGATTGGTGTACTGATCATTACTTGCAAGTATCATCAAGATTGGGTGTAAAAATGTTTGCTGAGATTTCAGAAAACTCGTTGTTTTTGGTACTTTGGCAAACCCCTTTCAATGAAAGTGATTATCGTCAGTCTCTGCTTGGGGCTACTTGAATAGGATATAACCATAGCGATAGAACTTGGATCTACTTTATTGTGCCAAGTTTCAAAGAGCCAGCACAAACCATGTTTGATTTAGTGTCCAATGTACGTGTATCCATATAGGAGAAAACAGAGTGAAACCTAAAAATTAAAACTGTTACTGCAAACGAACGGTTTAACCTAGAAGTGGAAAATTTGGTGAGCCAAATGTGATTGGTGTCCTGATAATTACCAGAAGTATCATCAAGTTTGGGAGAAAAAAATGTTTGCTGAGATTTCAGGAACCTCGTAGTTTTTTGGAAGCTTGGCAACCCTTTCAATGAAAGTGATTCTGGTCAGTGTCTAATTGAGGCTACTTCAATAGGAAACAAACCATAGCGATAGAACTTGGAATTACTTTATTGTGCCAAGTTTCAAAGAGCTAGCACAAGTCATGTTTGATTTAGAGTTCAATCTAATTGTATCCATATAGGAGAAAACAGAGTGAAACCAAAATTGAAAACGGTTACTCCAAACGAATGCTTTAAATTAGAAGAATGAAATTTGGTAAACCAAGTGGGATGGGTTTACTGATCATTACCCTCAAGTATCATCAAGATTGGGTGAAAAAATGTTTGCCGAGATTGCAGGAAATTCGTAGTTTTTTGGAAGCTTGTCAACCCCTTTCAATGAAAGTGATTCTCACCAGTCTCTGCTTGAAGCTACTTCAATAGGAAACAAACCATAGCGATAGAACTTGGAACTACTTTATTGTGCCAAGTTTCAAAGAGCTAGCACAAACCCTGCTTGATTTAGAGTTCAATCTACATGTATCCATATAGGAGAAAACAGAGGAAAACCTAAAAATGAAAACGTTTACTTCAAAAGAACGGTTTAACCTAGAAGAGGAAAATTTGGTGAGCCAAATGGGATTTTTGTCCTCATAATTACCTGCAAATATCATCATGTTTGGGAAAAAATGTTTGCTGAGATTTCAGGAACCTCGTAGTTTTTTGGAAGCTTGGCAACCCTTTAAATGAATGTGATTCTCGTCAGACTCTGCTTGGGGCTACTTCAAAGGGAAACAAACCATAGCGATAGAACTTGGAACTACTTTATTGTGCCAAGTTTCAAAGAGCTAGTACAAGTCGTGTTTGATTTAGAGTTCAATCTACATGTATCCATATAGGAGAAACCACAGTGAAACCTAAAAATGAAAACAGTAACTGTAAAAGAACGGTTTAAGCTATGTTAAGGTTTAGTATGCCTGTTGAAGCCCCCTAAAGCCCAAGGTTATGCAAGAGCAGTGGCTAAGACAATGGTCAGCTGGGGCAGGCCCAAGCTAGGAGGAGAAAATGTTCTTTTCCCCTTATCTTAAGTCACAAGCTCTGCATACCTGGGCCAACAGGGAGAGGCTCTTGGCATGCTTAGCCTGGGAACAGTACATAGTAAAGAAACACATGCAGCCTCAGATGATTAGATAAACTCTATAAAAGAACTCTTGGCTTTACTGAGCAAATAAATAAGAACGATCAGACTTTAGTTTAATATATTTGCTGAAGCATGTTATGAGGACAATATGGACAAAGTGATGTAAAAGAATTGTTTGCCTTATGTCTAGAAGTGTATTAAAGAAGCAAAGAAATAAACATCAGCATGCAGTTGCATTTGCTGCCTATGCTCTGCATCCCCTGTGTCCTAATTTCTTCGCGACCCTTACCCAGGGACCCGAATGCACTAGACGTTCACATTTGGCGCCAGAACAGGGACCCTACAGGATTATCAGGAAGGGTGAGTATACTTCTTACAGATTACAGGGTGATGGGACAATCTTCTTCCTCTCCTTTTCTAAAAATTTTGCGGCATTCTTTGGCTATGTATGGCATTAATATCTCCCATTCTGATATGGAAATGTGTCTTAAAGTAGTCATGGAATTGAATCCCTTGTTTCCTGAGGAAGGCACTATGGATGCTGATAACTGGAAATGGGTTAGATATAATGTAGAAAAGGCAATGAGACAAGGAGAAAAAGTTCCAATTCGCTTCTGGTCAATTTGGTCTCTTTTGTTTACTATGTTTAAAGCAATGGAGGAGGAACGTTTAATTGGAAATTTACAAAAAGAATTGGCTCCTTCTATTTCAGATTTGCCTCTGGATACAAATGAAAAAGAGGAGGTTGTAAACGATGCGCAACAATTAACTCATAATCTTAGTCCAAATTCGGCCGATACAACTAAAAAGAAAATGAAAGTAAAAACGGCAGCCAATGCTAGTGCTATTTCGGAGCCTTTTAAGGATATGTTTGAGGGAGTTTTAGAACGTTTGAATAATTTTGAAAATAAAATAGATCCTAGGCCTTTTTCTGAAAATAAAACTTCAGCTCCTCCGGCCACAAATCCTTTCTTGGTTGCATCTTTAAAAGCCATTCAGGACATGGATCCTGAATCTTCGGATGATGAGGATAAATCTTCTCTGTTCGCCTTCCCTATTATTAGGCAAGACCCAGTAGCAGGTATGGCACAACCACCTCGGTATGAGGGTATTGATATTGATCATATAGGAAGGTTAAAAAAGGCAATAACTTTGTACGGACCTCAATCTCATTATGTTAAGGAACTGTTGAATGCCTTTGCAACACATTATAACAATTTTACTGCTGAGGATTGGAGAATAGTTGGGAGAGCTTTGTTGCGAGAACCCGAGTATCTTCAGTGGCATATGTGGTTTTTGGAAGGATGTGCTGCAAAGGCCAGAGAAAATGCTAATAGTCAAAATCCTGTAATTCGTGCTATAAGTTACCCTATGTTGTCTGGAACTGGTATGTATGATGATATACAACATCAAATATATATTCCTCAAGAAATTCATGAACAGTTAAAAGACATTGCTTTAGATGCATGGAACAAGATACGTCCCACTGGGGAACACTATGGTTCCTGGACAAAAGTGAATCAAAAAACTAATGAACCATATGCAGAATTTTTATCCCGTTTTAAAATTAACTATTGAAAGGACAGTGGTTGGAGAGGCGGCTCGACAACAATTGTTACGATTGTTGGCTTATGAAAATGCTAATGAAGATTGCAAAAGGTCTATAATGCCAATAAAAGACACTGGAGACATTCATGACTATTTAAAGGTCTGTAAAGACATTACTTCTGAGACCCGTAAGATGCAATTATTTGCTGAAACAATGGCTTCCACATGACATGCGTTGCAAAGTAATAAAACACTGACAAATGTAAAGTGTTTTGGTTGTGGTAAAATGGGTCATCTAAAAAGGAATTGTAGACAAAAGAAGGAAAAGGAAACTAGAGGACCTGGCATTTGCCCTAAGTGCAAAAAAGGAAAGCATTGGGCCCGGGAGTGTAGGTCAAAGAACGTAACCACTTTTACAGCTCAGGGAAACGACAAGACGGGCCGTACCCCAGGCCCTGGACAAATAAACGGGGGCAGCCCACCATCTTTTCCTTACAACCCGCAACCCAATGTAGTGCCACCATGGATCTCCCAGCCATAATAGATTTTGACCTAAAGGGTGGAGCATTGCCTAAACACATACCTACAGGCATTTTTGGCCCCTTACCAAAAGGCACCTTTGCTTTATTAACTGGACGTTCTAGTCTAAATGCTAAGGGTGTTACTGTTCACTTGGGTATTATTGATGCTGACTATGAAGGGAAGATTCAAATTTTGATGTCTTCTTTAGATGACATTCACTTCTCTACAGGAGAAAAAATTGCACAATTAATCCTGCTTCCTTATCTGCCTATTGGAGATTCTACTCATATTAGACAGGGAGGATTTGGTAGCACAAATGAACACAGTATATTCTGGACAACACAGATAACTAAAACACAACCAACTATTAAGATAAAAATAGGTACCAAGACTATTAATGCTTTGATAGATACAGGTTCTGATATTACCATTATTAGAACACAAGATTGGCCTAATAATATACCTTATCATATAATACCTTGCCAAATTAAGGGGGTTAGTTCAGCTCCCGTACAAAGTATTGGACAAGCCACAATTCATATGACTATACACTCAGAAGATGGTCAGGTGGCAGTTTTAAAACCCTATATTTTAGACATTCCCCTTAATATTATAGGAAGAGATATATTAGAACAATGGGGAGCTTATATACAGTTTTAAAATAATTTTTAGATGGAGCCGCTGAAAATTATGTGGAAGTCTGATGATCCATTGTGGATTGAACAATGGCCTCTTACTAAAGAAAAATTAGATGCTGCTCACCAATTGGTGCAAGAACAATTACAAAAAGGTCATCTTGAATTTTCAACCTCTCCTTGGAATTCACCTATCTTTGTAATAAAAAGAAATCTGGTAAATGGAGATTGTTAACTGATTTACGGGAGGTAAATAATTCTATGTATCCCATGGGGGCTTTGCAGCCTGGCATCCCTTCTCCTGTTATGCTTCCTCAAAATTGGTATGTTATAGTTGTTGATTTACAAGACTGTTTCTTTACTATTCCTGTACATCCTATTGATAGAAAGCGTTTCGCTTTTTCTTTACCTCGAATTAATCATCGAGGGCCTCACCTCCGATATCAATGGAAGGTATTACCTCAAGGTATGATGAATTCTCCCACTATATGTCAGATTTATGTTGATGCTGCACTTAAACCTATTAGGCATCAATGGCCTCATTTGTATATCTCACATTACATGGATGATATTTTATTTGCCGGCCCTAAACAACAAGAGCTAGAAACTTTATTACACAAGTTACCGTCATATTTTCAACCATATGGTTTAATAATAGCCCCAGAAAAAATCCAAAAAGAAGATGTGGTACATTATTTAGGCTACACTGTTGGTAGGCAAAAAATTACTTCACAAAAATTATCTATACATAGAGAAAATTTGAAAACTCTTAATGACTTTCAAAAGCTTCTTGGAGACATTAACTGGTTACGACCTACTTTAGGGATTCCAACTTATCAATTACATAATTTATTTTCCACTCTACAAGGAGATTCAGCTTTAAATAGTCCTTGATTTTTAACCGAGGAAGCCTCCAAAGAGTTGGCTTTTGTAGAACAACGTATTAAAGTTGCATTTTTACAAAGGGTGGATTTACAAGTTCCCATTTCTCTTTATATTTTAAATACTTTTCAATACCCTACTGCTATGTTAGGACAAAATGATCTTCCATTGGAATGGATCTATACCAAACATAGATTTTCTAAAAATATAATGTCTTATGCAGATCAAATTGCTTTGTTAATTGAACAAGGAAGACAAAGGTGCATGACTTTGACTGGCTATGATGCTCATCAAATAGTTATTCCATTGGCAAAGGATCAGTGGGGATATTTAATACAAATGACTGAAAGTTTACAGATAGCTTTAGCTGAATATACAGGAACTACTTTATATCATTTCCCAAAAGATAAATTGTGGGATATTTTAAAACTACAAAATTTTGTTATCAATACTATTATTAGTGAAAATCCTTTAGACAATGTTGTTACTATATTCACAGATGGTTCTAAAACCAAAAGTGCCTATTGGACAGAAGATCGATATTGGGTACAATTAACTAATTACAAATCTGTACAACAAAATGAACTCTTTGCAGTTATTCAAGTTCTTAATGATTTCAACAGTCAAGACATCAATATTATAACTGATTCAGCCTATACTGTGGGAGTAGTAAAAAACATCTATACTGCTGTGGCTTATTCTAATAAACCTGTTCTCCAAAATCTTTTTCTTACATTACAAAAACTTTTACAACATAGAAACTCTCGTATATTTATTGATCATATTAGATCTCATTCAAATCTGCCAGGACCATTGGCATATGGCAATACTCAAGTAGATAAATTAGTTATGTTCAATACTCCCCAAGAAGACCATGATCTGTTACATTCTAATGCTGGACATTTACATATTAAATATAAAATTCCTTATCGACAGGCTAAACAAATTATTAAAAATTGCCCTATTTGTAGACCTCTACATCTTAGAATTGTACGATCTGGAGTAAATCCTCGAGGTCTACAACCTAATGAACTTTGGCAAATGGAAGTAACTCATGTACCATTATTTGGACGGTATTCCTATGTTCATGTTGTCATAGACACATATTCTAAATTTATGTGGGCAACTGCTCAAACTGGAGAAGCTGCTAATCAAGTCATTCAACATTTAATCGAAACGTTTGCTGTTATGGGAGTACCAGCAATAATCAAAACTGATAATGGCCCTGCATATATTAGTAAAAAGTTTAAAGATTTTTGTAATCTGTATGATATTAAACATATTACAGGAATAGAATACAATCCACAAGGACAAGCACTTGTGGAAAGAGTACATGCAACCTTAAAGTTACAAATAAAAAAATTAAAAAGGAGGAAAAGGACAGATTTACACATGCATCTTTTTATACATTTGCAGAACCAACCTAAGGCATTGTTACATCAAGCATTATTTATTTTAAAATTCCTTAATCTGCCTCAAGGAGAAATATTAACAAGAGCAGAGAGACATTTTGAACAAAAGACATTAGATACAGTACATGAACCAGTTTGGATAAAAATTGCAGCGGATGCTGAATGGCAGCCAGGTGTCTTACTATATAGAGGGAAGGGCTATGCTTATGTCTCCACAGAAAATGGACATCGACAGTGGCTCCCAGGGCGTTGGATCCAGACCCGTCACAATCAGGACTGTGCCAAGGGGAACTCCGTATCCACTACCCAAACCCCGGAATCAAGAACCGGAGCTTGACGTCCCGGTAGCAGCAATGGCCCGTCTTCATCTAGGGGCTAGACGTCGCCGACGTCCAAATCTTTCCCCATTACCAACATGGGGACAAGACAAAAAGCTGAGTGGGGAAGGGCAAAAAGTACTACAACGTACTGGGAAGACTTGTACGCCAGAGAATTTATTTCTGGCTATATGTGCATTGTTGACTGTTTCCTCTGCCTCTGAGGTACATAATAATAATCAAAATACTCATTATTGGGCTTATATTCCCAATCCTCCGTTGGTGGAACCTGTTATGTGGGGAGAAGTGGATGTTACATTGTATACTTCCCCTGCTATTTTGTCTCCACCATGGAACAATTTAACTTATTTAAATATTCATGACGGGGCTCCTTTTAATTTTACATACAAAGGCAATAATAATAAGCCTATTTGTTTAGGGTCCTCTCCATGTATACAATTGGATTGGCAACATTGGATTTTAGTCGGAAATCGGAAAAATGGTTCTAGAGCCAAGTTACAAAGACTTTCAGCATGGTCCATTAAAATGACATGGGATAACATTACGGAACCAAGATACCCCATGTTCCCTGAATGTCCAGATTTTACATATAGAAATTTACAATATAGTCCATTTATTTGGCAAGAATGTGGTGGAAAATTTGGGAAGGTGTTCCAGGACATGGTTATGTGGGGACCATATGGGATGTTTTTAAAGGATTGCTCTGAATGGAATAGTACTGCTTGTAATTTGTCTTCTACATACAGAATCCCGCCGAGAGAAAGGTGGAATGAGACCTTGAAAAATAACAAACTGATGGCTTGGGGAGATGGTGGAATTGCTGACCCACGTTTGGCATCACTTCGACATCCTTATAACGTGCAAACTCATCTTTGGAAGATTGCTGCAGCTATGAAACCTATAACCCTTCTAAACGGCTCTTTTTCAGGAACTAGTAGATCTCCAGCTTCTTATAAATTTACTATATTTAAAGAATATAATGTCACTACCTGTGCTCCTATGCCATACCTTTTCTTAATAGGAAATATCACATTTGACTCAGGAGTATTTTGTTTTAATTGTAAATTATATACTTGCATCAATACTTCTGTATTAATTACCCCTGGCCACTCTGTTATGTTGTTACAACAACGATCTCATATTTGGCTTCCTGTTAATTTAAAAAGATCATGGTCTCAAGATCCTGTAAATACTTTAGTTATGGAATTTTTCCGACAATTGTTAAAAAGATCTGCGCTTTGTAGGAGTGCTAGTTGCTGTAATTCTAAGCCTTATTTCTGTCACAACATTGGCAACAGCATCAGGAATTGCTTTGCACACTTCTTTACAGACAAAACATTTTGTGGAAGAATGGCACAAAGAGTCACATGACCTATGGTTATCTCAGACCAGAATCGATTCTAGACTTCAAACTCAAATAGATATATTAAAACAAACTGTAAATTGGTTAGGTAAAAAGGTTTTAACATTAGAGCAAGAAATTCGTTTAAAATGTGATTGGAATTCTACTACTTTTTGTATAACTAATGTACAGTATAATCAAAGTCTTCATGAATGGAATACTATACAAAACTATTTGGATGGTAATGATACTGCACAATTAATGATTGCTTCCTTACAAAAGGATATATTTGAAGTATTTGGAAAAGGATTTCAACAAGAAGATACTGCCCAAATAGCGGAATCGTTTGTAAAGCAATTAGAAGGGTTAGATCCGAAAGGAATTGTACAAAGTTTATCCCATACAGCGGGAGGGGTAGGTGTGGTTTTAATTTTGGTATTAATTCTTTTCATACTTTTATATTGCTTTTGTATCAAACCCTCTCAAAACTCTATCTTAACATTATGGAAGGCTGTGTTGGAAAAACAAAAGAAAAAAGAAGGAATTGTTAAGGTTTAGTATGCCTGTTGAAGCCCCCTAAAGCCCAAGGTTATGCAAGAGCAGTGGCTAAGACAATGGTCAGCTGGGGCAGGCCCAAGCTAGGAGGAGAAAATGTTCTTTTCCCCTTATCTTAAGTCACAAGCTCTGCATACCTGGGCCAACAGGGAGAGGCTCTTGGCATGCTTAGCCTGGGAACAGTACATAGTAAAGAAACACATGCAGCCTCAGATGATTAGATAAACTCTATAAAAGAACTCTTGGCTTTACTGAGCAAATAAATAAGAACGATCAGACTTTAGTTTAATATATTTGCTGAAGCATGTTATGAGGACAATATGGACAAAGTGATGTAAAAGAATTGTTTGCCTTATGTCTAGAAGTGTATAAAAGAAGCAAAGAAATAAACATCAGCATGCAGTTGCATTTGCTGCCTATGCTCTGCATCCCCTGTGTCCTGATTTCTTCGCGACCCTTACCCAGGGACCCGAACGCACTAGACGTTCACAAAGCTAGAAGAACGAAATTTGGTAACCCAAGTGGGATGGGTGTACTGATCATACCTGCAAGTATCATCAACATTGGGTGAAAAAATGTTTGCTGAGATTTCAGGAAACTCGTAGTTTTTTGGAAGCTTGGCAACCACTTTCAATTAACTGATTCTCCTCAGTCTCTGCTTGGGGCTACTTCAATAGGAAAAAAAAAATATAGTGATAGAACTTGGAACAACTTTATTCTGCCAAGTTTCAAAGAGCTAGCACAAACCATGTTTGATTTAGAGTTAAATGTACGTGTATCCATATAGGAGATAAGAGAGTGAAAATTAAAAATGAAAAAGGTTACTGCAAAGAAATGGTTTAAACTAGAAGAAAGAAATTTGGTGAGCAAAGTGGGATGGGTGTACTGATCTTTACCTTCAAGTATCATCAAGATTTGGTGAAAAAATGTTTGCTGAGATTTCAGGAAATTCGTAGTTTTTAGGAAGCTTGGCAACCCCTTTCAATGAAAGTGATTCTCGCAAGTCTCTGCTTGAAGCTACTTCAATAGGAAACTAACCATAGCGATACAACTTGGAACTACTTTATTGCGCCAAGTTTCAAAGAGCTAGCACAAACCATGTTTGATTTAGATTTCAATCTACATGTATCCATATAGGAGAAAACAGAGTGAAACTAAAAATGAAAACGGTTACTGCAAACGAATGGTTTAAAGAGAAGAACGAATTTTGGTAAGCCATTTGGGATGGGTGTACTGATCATTACCTGCAAGTATCATCAAGATTGGGTGAAAAAATGTTTGTTGAGATTTCAGTAAACTCATGGTTTTTATGGAGCTTGGCAACACCTCTAAAAGAAAGTGATTCTCTTCAGTCTCTGCTTGGGGATCATTCAATAGGAAACAAACCATAGTGAAAGAAGTTGGAACTACGTAATTGTGCCACGTTTCAAAGAGCTAGGACAAGTAGTGTTAGATTTAGAGTTCAATCTACATGTATCCATATAGGAGAACACAGAGTGAAACCTAAAAATGAAAACGGTTACGGCAAACGAACGGTTTAAACTAGAAGAGGAAAATTTGGTGAGCCAAATGGGATTGGTGTCCTGATAATTACCTGCAAGTATCATCAAATTGGGAGAAAAAATGTTTGCTGATATTTCAGGAAACTCAGAGTTTTTTGGAAGCTTGGCAACCCCTTTCAATGAAAGTGATTCTCATCAGTATCTGCTTGGGGATACTTCAATAGGAAAAAAAAAAAAAAAACATAGCGAAAGAAGTTGGAACAACTTTATTGTGCCAAGTTTCAAAGACTAGCACAAACTATGTTTCATTTAGAGTTCAATGTACGTGTATCCATATAGGAGAAAACAGAGTGAAACCTAAAAATGAAAACGGTTACTGCAAACGAATGGTTTAACCTAGAAGAGGAAAATTTGGTGAGCCAAATGGGATTGGTGTCATGATAATTTCCTGCAAGTATCATCAATTTTGGGAGAAAAAATGTTTGCTGAGATTTCAGGAAACTCGTAGTTTTTTTGGAAGCTTGGCAACCCGTTTCAAAGAAAGTGATTCTCCTCAGTCTCTGCTTGTTGATACTTCAATAGGAAACAATCCATAGCGATAGAACTTGGATCTACTTTATTGTGACAAGTTTCAAAGAGCCAGCACAAACCCTGTTTGATTTAGAGTTGAATCTACATGTATCCATATAGGAGAAAACAGAGTGAAACCTAAAAATGAAAACAGTTACTGTAAACGAACGGTTTAACCTAGAAGAACGAAATTTGGTGAGCCAAGTGGGATGGGTGTACTGATCATTACATGCAAGTATGATCAAGATTGGGGGAAAAAATGTTTGCTAAGATTTCGGGAAACTCGTTGGAACTTTGGCAACCCCTTCAATGAAAGTGATTATCGTCAGTCTCTGCTTGGAGCTACTTGAAAAGGAAAAAACCATAGCGATAGAACTCGGAACTACTTTATTGTGACAAGTTTCAAAGAGCCAGCACAAACCATGTTTGATTTAGAGTCCAATGTACGTGTATCCATTTAGGAGAAAACAGAGTGAAACATAAAAATGAAAACTGTTACTGCAAACAAACGGTTTAAACTAGAAGAGAAAATTTGGTGAGCCAAATGTGATTGTTTTCCTGATAATTACCTGCAAGTATCATCAAGTTTGGGAGAAAAAAAATGTTTGCTGAGATTTCAGGAACCTCGTAGTTTTTTGGAAGCTTGGCAACCCTTTCAATGAAAGTGATTCTGGTCGGTGTCTACTTGAGGCTACTTCAATAGGAAACAAACCATAGCGATAGAACTTGGAACTACTTTATTGTTCCAAGGTTCAAAGAGCTAGCACAATTCGTGTTTGATTTAGAGTTCAATCTACATGTATCAATATAGGAAAAAACAGAGTGAAACCTAAAAATGAAAACAGTTACTGTAAACGAACGGTTTAACCTAGAAGAACGAAATTTGGTAAGCCAAGTGGGATGGGTGTACTGATCATACCTGCAAGTATCATCAAGATTGGGTGAAAAAATGTTTGCGGAGATTTCAGGAAACTCGTAGTTTTTTGGAAGCTTGGCAACCACTTTCAATGTAAGTGATTCTCTTCAGTCTCTGCTTGAGGCATCTTCAATAGGAAACAAACCATAGAGATAGAACTTGGAACTACATTACTCTGCCAAGTTTCAAAGAACTAGCACAAACTATGTTTGATTTAGAGTTTAATGTACGTGTATCCATATAGGAGAAAACAGAGTGAAACCTAAAAATGAAAACGGTTACTGCAAACGAACGGTTTAACCTAGAAGAGGAAAATTTAGTGAGCCAAATGGGATTGGTGTCCTGATAATTATGCAAGTATCATCAAGTTTGGGAGAAAAAATGTTTGCTGAGATTTCAGGAAACTCGTATTTTTTTTGGAAGCATGGCAACACTTTCAATGAAAGTGATTCCCCTCAGTCTCTGCCTGGGGCTACTTCAATAGGAAACATACCATAGTGATAGAACTTGGAACTACTTTATTGTGCCAAGTTTCAAAGAGCTAGCACAAACCCTGTTAGATTTAGTGTTCAATCTACATGTATCCATATAGGAGAAAACAGAGTGAAACCAAAAAAAAAAAACAAAAAAAACAAAAAAATGGTTACTGCAAACGAATGGTTTAAACTAGAAGAATGAAATTTGGTAAGCCAAGTGGGATAGGTGTACTGATCATTACCTGCAAGTATCATCAAGATTGGGTGAAAAAATGTTTGCTGAGATTTCAGTAAACTCGTGGTTTTTTTGGAGCTTGGCAACACCTCTAAAAGAAAGTGATTCTCATCATTCTCTGCTTGGGGATCATTCAATAGGAAACAAACCATAGCGAAAGAAGTTGGAACTAAGTAATTGAGCCAAGTTTCAAAGAGCTAGGACAAGTCGTGTTAGATTTAGATTTCAATCTACATGTATCCATATAGGAGAAAACAGAGTGAAACCTAAAAATGAAAACGGTTACTGCAAACGAACAGTTTAAACTAGAAGAGGAAAATTTGGGGGCCAAATTGGATTGGTGTCCTGATAATTACCTGCAAGTATCATCAAATAGGGAGAAAAAATGTTTGCTGATATTTCAGGAACTCGTAGTTTTTTGGAAGCTTGGCAACCCTTTCCATGAAAGTGATTCTGGTCAGTGTCTACTTGAGGCTACTTTAATAGGAAACAAAACATAGCGATAGAACCAGTAACTACTTTATTGTTCCAAGTTTCAAAGAGCTAGCACAAGTCGTGTTTGATTTAGAGTTCAATCTACATGTATCCATATAGGAGAAAATAGTGTGAAAGCAAAAAATGAAAACGGTTACTCCAAACGAATGGTTTAAACTAGTACAATGAAATTTGGTAAACCAAGTTGGATGGGTGTACTGATCATTACCTGCAAGTATTATCAAGATTGGGTGAAAAAAATGTTTGCTGAGATTTCAGGAAATTCCTAGTTTTTTTGAAGCTTGGCAACCCCTTTTAATGAAAGTGATTCTCGTCAGTCTCTGCTTGGGGCTACTTCAATAGGAAACAAACCATCCAGGTAGAACTTAGAACTACTTTATTGTGCCAAGTTTCAAAGAGCTAGCACAAACCCTGTTAGATTTAGTGTTCAATCTACATGTATCCATATAGGAGAAAACAGAGTGAAACCAAAAAAAAAAAAAAAAAAAAAAACGGTTACTGCAAACGAATGGTTTAAACTAGAAGAATGAAATTTGGTAAGCCAAGTGGGATTGGTGTACTGATCATTACCTGCAAGTATCATCAAGATTGGGTGAAAAAGTGTTTGCTGAGATTTCAGGAAACTCGTAGTTTTTTGGAAGGTTGGCAACCCCTTTATGAAAGTGATTCTCGTCAGTCTCTTTGGGGCTACTTCAATAGGAATCAAACCATTGAGATAAAATTTGGGACTACTTTATTGTGCCAAGTTTCAAAGAGCTAGCACAAACCGTGTTTGATTACAGTTCCAACAACATGTATCCATAAAGGAGAAAACAGAGTGAAACCTAAAAATGAAAACGGTTACTGCAAACGAACAGTTTAAACTAGAAGAGGAAAATTTGGGGGCCAAATGGGATTGGTGTCCTGATAATTACCTGCAAGTATCATCAAATAGGGAGAAAAAATGTTTGCTGATATTTCAGGAAACTCATAGTTTTTTGGAAGCTTGGCAACCCTTTCCATGAAAGTGATTCTGGTCAGTGTCTACTTGAGGCTACTTTAATAGGAAACAAAACATAGCGATAGAACCAGTAACTACTTTATTGTTCCAAGTTTCAAAGAGCTAGCACAAGTCGTGTTTGATTTAGATTCAATCTACATGTATCCATATAGGAGAAAATAGAGTGAAAGCAAAAAATGAAAACGGTTACTCCAAACGAATGGTTTAAACTAGTACAATGAAATTTGGTAAACCAAGTTGGATGGGAAAAAATGTTTGCTAAGATTTCGGGAAACTCGTTGGAACTTTGGCAACCCTTTCAATGAAAGTGATTATCGTCAGTCTCTGCTTGGAGCTACTTGAAAAGGAAAAAACCATAGCGATAGAACTCGGAACTACTTTATTGTGACAAGTTTCAAAGAGCCAGCACAAACCATGTTTGATTTAGAGTCCAATGTACGTGTATCCATATAGGAGAAAACAGAGTGAAACATAAAAATGAAAACTGTTATTGCAAACGAACTGTTTAAACTAGAAGAGAAAAATTGGTGAGCCAAATGTGATTGTTTTCCTGATAATTACCTGCAAGTATCATCAAGTTTGGGAGAAAAAAATGTTTGCTGAGATTTCAGGAACCTCGTAGTTTTTTGGAAGCTTGGCAACCCTTTCAATGAAAGTGATTCTGGTCGGTGTCTACTTGAGGCTACTTCAATAGGAAACAAACCATAGCGATAGAACTTGGAAATACTTTACTCTGCCAAGTTTCAAAGAGCTAGTAGACACCGTGTTTGATTAGAGTTCCAACTACTTGTATCCATATAGGAGAAAATAGAGTGAAACCTAAAAATGAAAACGGTTACTACAAACGAACAGGTGAACCTAGAAGAAGGAAATTTGGTGAGCCAAGTGGGATTGGTGTACTGATCATTACCTGCAAGTATCATCAAGATTGGGTGAAAAAATGTTTGCTGAGATTTCAGGAAACTGGTAGTTTTTTGGAAGCTTGCAACCCCTTTCAATGAAAGTGATTCTCGTCAGTGTCTGCTTTGGGCTACTTCAATAGGAAACAAACCATAGAGATAGAACTTGGAACAACTTTATTGTGCCAAGTTTCAAAGAGCTAGCAGAAATCGTGTTTGGTTACAGTTCCGACTACATGTATCCATATAGGAGAAAACAGAGTGAAACCTAAAAATCAAAACGGTTACTGCAAATGAGAGGGTGAATCTAGAAGAAGGAAAATTGGTGAGCCAAGTGGGATTGGTGTACTGATCATTACCTGCAAGTATCATCAAGATTGGGTGAAAAAAATGTTTGCTGAGATTTCAGGAAATTCCTAGTTTTTTTGAAGCTTGGCAACGCCTTTCAAAGAAAGTGATTCTCGTCAGTCTCTGCTTGGGGCTACTTCAATAGGAAACAAACCATACAGGTAGAACTTGGAACTACTTTATTGTGCCAAGTTTCAAAGAGCTAGCACAAACCATGTTTGATTTAGAGTTCCAACTACATGTATCCATATAGGAGAAAACAGAGTGAAACCTAAAAATGAAAACGGTTACTGCAAACGAACAGGTGAACCTAGAAGAACGAAATTTGGTGAGCCAAGTGGGATTGGTGTACTGATCATTACCTGCAAGTATCATCAAGATTGGGTGAAAAAGTGTTTGCTGAGATTTCAGGAAACTCGTAGTTTTTTGGAAGCTTGGCAACCCCTTTATGAAAGTGATTCTCGTCAGTCTCTTTGGGGCTACGTCAATAGGAATCAAACCATAGAGATAAAACTTGGGACTACTTTATTGTGCCAAGTTTCAAAGAGCTAGCACAAACCGTGTTTGATTACAGTTCCAACAACATGTATCCATAAAGGAGAAAACAGAGTGAAACCTAAAAATGAAAACGGTTACTGCAAACGAACGAGTGAACCTAGAAGAAGGAAATTTGGTGAGCCAAGTGGGATTTGTGTTCTAATCATTACCTGCAAGTATCATCAAGATTGGGTGAAAAAATATTTGCTGAGATTTCACGAAACTCGTAGTTTTTTGGAAGCTTGGCAACCCCTTTCAATGAAAGTGATTCTCGTCAGTGTCTCTTTGGGGCTACTTCAATAGGAAACAATCCATAGAGATAGAACTTGGAACTACTTTATTGTGCCAAGAATCAAAGAGCTAGCAGAAATCGTGTTTGGTTACAGTTCCAACTACATGTATCCATATAGGAGAAAAAAAGTGAAAACTAAAAATGAAAACGGTTACTGCAAACGAACGGGTGAACCTAGAAGAAGGAAATTTGGTGAGCCAAGTGGGATTGGTGTACTGATCATTACCTGCAAGTATCATCAAGATTGGGTGAAAAAATGTTTGCTGAGACTTCAGGAAACTCGTAGTTTTTTGGAAGCTTGGCAACCTCTTTCAAAAAAGTGATTCTAGTTAGTCTCTTCTTGGGGCTACTTCAATAGGAATCAAACCATAGATATAGAACTTGGAACTACTTTATTGTGCCAAGTTTAAAAGAGCTAGCACAAACCGTGTTTGATTACAGTTCTAACAACATGTATCCATAAAGGAGAAAACAGAGTGAAACCTAAAAATGAAAACGGTTGCTGCAAACGAACTAGTGAACCTAGAAGAAGGAAATTTGGTGAGCCAAGTGGGATTGGTGTACTGATCATTACCTGCAAGTATCATCAAGATTGGTTAAAAAAATGTTTGCTGAGATTTCAGGAAAATCGTAGTTTTTTGGAAGCTTGGCAACCCCTTTCAATGAAAGTGATTCTCATCATTCTCTGCTTGGGGCTACTTCAATAGGAAACAAACCATAGAGATAGAACTTAGAACTAGTTTATTGTGCCTAGTTTCAACGAGCTAGCACAAACCGTGTTTGATATAGACTTCCAACTACATATATCCATATAGGAGAAAACAGAGTGAAACCTAAAAATGAAAACGGTTACTGCAATCGAACGGGTGAACCTAGAAGAAGGAAATTTGGTGAGCCAAGTGGGATTGGTGTACTGATCATTACCTGCAAGTATCATCAAGACTGGGTGAATGAATGTTTGCTGAGATTTCAGGAAACTCGTAGTTTTTTGGAAGCTTGGCAACCCCGTTCAATGAAAGTGTTTCTCGTCAGTCTCTTCTTGGGGCTACTTCAATAGGAAACAAACCATAGAGATAGAACTTGGAACTACTTTATTGTGCCAAGTTTCAAAGAGTTAGCACAAACCGTGTTTGATTACAGTTCCAACAACATGTATCCATAAAGGAGAAAACAGAGTGAAATCTAAAAATGAAAACGGTTACTGCAAACGAACGGGTGAACCTAGAAGAAGGAAATTTGGTGAGCCTAGTGGAATTGGTGTACTGATCATTACCTGCAAGTATCATCAAGATTGGGTGAAAAAATGTTTGCGGAGACCTCAGGAAACTCGTAGTTTTTTGGAACCTTGGCAACCTCTTTCAAAAACGTGATTCTCGTAAGTCTCTGCTTGGGGCTACTTCAATAGGAAACAAACCATAGAGACAGAACTTGGAACTACTTTATTGTGCCAAGATTCAAAGTGCTAGCACAAACCGTGTTTTATTTAGAGTTCCAACTACATGTATCCATATAGGAGAAAACAGAGTGAAGTATAAAAATGAAAACGGTTACTGCAAACGAACGAGTGTACCTAGAAGAAGGAAATTTGGTGAGCCAAGTGGTATTGGTGTACTGATCATTAACTGCAAGGATCATCAAGAGTGGGTGAAAAAATATTTGCTGAGATTTCAGAAAACTCGTAGTTTTTTGGAAGCTAGACAACCCCTTTCAATGAAAGTGATTCTTGTCAGTGTCTGCTTGAGGCTACTTAAATAGGAAACAAACCAAAGAGATAGAAATTGGAACTAATTTATTGTGCCTAGTTTTAAATAGCTGGCAGAAACCGTGTTTGATTACAGTTTCAAATACGTGTATCCATATAGGAGAAAACAGAGTGAAGCCTAAAAATGAAAACGGTTACTGCAAACGAAGTTGTGAACCTAGAAGAAGGAAATTTTGTGAGCCAAGTGGGATTATTATACTGATCATTACCTGCAAGTATCATCAAGATTGGGTGAAAAAAATGTTCTCTGAGATATCAGGAAATTCCTAGTTTTTTGGAAGCTCGGCAACCTCTTTCAATTAAAGTGATTCTCGTCAGTCTCTGCTTGGGGCTACTTCAATAGGAAACAAACCATAGATATAGAATTTGGAACTACTTTATTGTGCCAAGTTTCAAAGAGCTAGCACAAACCGTGTTTGATTTGGACTTCCAACTACATATATCCAAATAGGAGAAAACAGAGTGAAACCTAAAAATGAAAGGGTTACTGCAAGCGAACGGGTGAACATAGAAGAACGAAATTTGGTGAGCGAAGTGGGATTGGTGTACTGATCATTACCTGCAAGTATCATCAAGATTGGGTGAAAAAATGTTTGCTGGCATTTCAGGAAACTCGTAGTTTTTTGGAAGCTTGGCAACCCCTTTCAATGAAAGTGATCCTCGTCAGTCTCTGCTTCGGGCTACTTCAATGGAAATAAACCATAGACATAGAACTTGGAACTACTTTATTGTACCACGTTTCAAAGAGCTAGCACAAACCGTGTTTGATTTAGAGTTCCAACTACATGTATCCATATAGGAGAAAACAGAGTGAAACCTAAAAATGAAAACGGTTACTGCAAACGAACGGGTGAACCTAGAAGAACGAAATTTGGTGAGCGAAGTGGGATTGGTGTACTGATCATTACCTGCAAGTATCATCAAGATTGGGTGAAAAAATGTTTGCTGAGATTTCAGGAAACTCGTAGTTGTTTGGAAGCTTGGCAACGCCTTTCAATGAAAGTGATTCTCGTCAGTCTCTGCTTGGGGCTACTTCAATAGGAAACAAATCATAGAGATAGAACTTGGAACTACTTTATTGTGCCAGGTTTCAAAGAGCTAGCACAAACCGTGTTTGATTTGGAATTCCAACTACATGAATCCATATAGGAGAAAACAGAGTGAAACCTAAAAATGAAAACGATTACTGCAAACGAACGGGTGAACTTAGAAGAATGAAATTTGGAGAGCCAAGTGGGATTGGTGTACTGATCATTACCTGCAAGTATCATCAAGATTGGGTGAAAAAGTGTTTGCTGAGATTTCACGAAACTCGTAGTTTTTTGGAAGCTTGGCAACCCCTTTATGAAAGTCATTCTCGTCAGTCTCTGCTTGGGGCTACTTCAATAGGAATCACACCATAGAGATAAAACTTGGAACTACTTTATTGTGCCGAGTTTCAAAGAGCTACCACAAACCTTGTTTGATTACAGTTCCAACAACATGTATTCATAAAGGAGAAAACAGAGTGAAACATAAAAATTAAAACGGTTATTGAAAACGAACGGTTGAACGTAGAAGAAGGAAATTTGGTGAGCCATGTGGGATTGGTGTACTGATCATTACCTGCAAGTATCATCAAGATTGGGTGAATGAATATTTGCTGAGATTTCAGGAAACTCGTAGTTTTTTGGAAGCTTGGCAACCCCTTTCAATGAAAGTGATTCTCGTCAGTGTCTGCTTGGAGCTACTTCAATAGGAAACAAATCATATTGGTAGAACTTGGAACTACTTTATTGTGCCAAGTATCAAAGAGCTAGCAGAAATCGTGTTTGGTTACAGTTCCAACTACATGTATCCATATAGGAGAAAACAGAGTGAAACCTAAAAATCAAAACGGTTACTGCAAATGAGAGGGTGAACTTAGAAGAAGGAAAATTGGTGAGCCAAGTGGGATTGGTGTACTGATCATTACCTGCAAGTATCATCAAGATTGGGTGAAAAAATATTTGCTGAGATTTAAGGAAATTCCAAGTTTTTTGAAGCTTGGCAACCCCTTTCAATGAAAGTGATTCTCGTCAGTCTATTCTTGGGGCTACTTCAATAGGAAACAAACAATAGAGATAGAACTTGGAACTACTTTATTGTGCCTAGTTTCAACGAGCTAGCACAAACCGTGTTTGATATAGACTTCCAACTACATATATCCATATAGGAGAAAACAGAGTGAAACTTAAAAATGAAAACGGTTACTGCAATCGAAAGGGTGAACCTAGAAGAAGGAAATTTGGTGAGCCAAGTGGGATTGGTGTACTGATCATTACCTGCAAGTATCAACAAGATTGGGTGAATGAATGTTTGCTGAGATTTCAGGAAACTCGTAATTTTTTGGAAGCTTGGCAACCCCTTTCAATGAAAGTGTTTCTCGTCAGTCTCTTCTTGGGGCTACAACAATAGGAAACAAACCTTAGAGATAGAACTTGGAACTACTTTATTGTGCCAAGTTTCAAAGAGCTAGCACAAACCGTGTTTGATTACAGTTCCAACAACATGTATCCATAAAGGAGAAAACAGAGTGAAACCTAAAAATGAAAACGGTTACTGAAAACGAACGGGTAAACCTAGAAGAAAGAAATTTGGTGAGCCAAGTGGGATTGGTGTACTGATCATTACCTGCAAGTATCATCAAGATTGGGTGAAAAAATGTTTGCTGAGATTTCTGGAAACTCGTAGTTGTTTTGAAGCTTGGCAACCCATTTCAATGAAAGTGATTCTCGTCAGACTCTGCTTTGGGCTACTTCAAAAGGAAACATCAATAGAGATAGAAGTTGGAACTACTTTATTGTGCCAGGTTTCAAAGAGCTAGCACAAACCGTGTTTGATTTAGAATTCCAACTACATGTATCCATATAGGAGAAAACAGAGTGAAACCTAAAAATGAAAACGGTTACTGCAAACGAACGGGTGAACCTAGAAGAATGAAATTTGGAGAGCCAAGTGGGATTGGTGTATGATCATTACCTGCAAGTATCATCAAGATTGGGTGAAAAAATGTTTGCTGAGATTTCAGGAAACCCGTAGTTTTTTGGAAGCTTGTCAACCCCTTTCAATGAAAGTGATCCTCGTCAGTCTCTGCTTCGGGCTACTTCAATGGAAATAAACCATAGACATAGAACTTGGAACTACTTTATTGTGCCACGTTTCAAAGAGCTAGCACAAACCATGTTTGATTTAGAGTTCCAACTACATGTATCCATATAGGAGAAAACAGAGTGAAACCTAATAATGAAAACGGGTACTGCAAACGAATGGGTGAACCTAGAAGAACGAAATTTGGTGAGCCAAGTGGGATTGGTGTACTGATCAATACCTGCAAGTGTCATCAGATTGGGTGAAAAAATGTTTGCTGAGATTTCAGGAAACTCGTATTTTGGAAGCTTGGCAACCCCTTTCAATGAAAGTGATTCTCGTCAGTCTCTGCTTGGGGCTACTTCAATAGGAAACAAACCATAGAGATTGAACTTAGAACTACTTTATTGTGCCAGGTTTCAAAGAGCTAGCACAAACCGTGTTTGATTTATAGTTCCAACAACATGTATCCATATAGGAGAAAACAGAGTGAAACCTAAAAATGAAAACTGTTACTGCAAACGAACGGGTCAACCTAAAAGATCGAAATTTGGTGAGCCAAGTGGGATTGGTGTACTGATCATTACCTGCACGTATCATGAAGCCTGGGTGAAAAAATGTTTGCTGAGATTTCAGGATACTCGTAGTTTTTTGGAAGCTTGGCAACCCCTTTCAATGAAAGTGATTCTCGTCAGTCTCTGCTTGGGGCTACTTCAATAGGAAACAAACCATAGAGATAGAACTTGGAACTACTTTATTGTGCCAAGTTTCAAAGAGCTAGCACAAACCGTGTTTGATTACAATTCCAACAACATGTATCCATAAAGTAGAAAACAGAGTGAAACCTAAAAATGAAAACGGTTATTGCAAAGGAACGGTTGAATGTAGAAGAAGGAAATTTGGTGAGCCAAGTGGGATTTGTGTACTGATCATTACCTGCAAGTATCGTCAAGATTGGGTGAAAAAATATTTGCTGAGATTTCAGGAAACTCGTAGTTGTTTGGAAGCTTGGCAACCCCTTCCAATGAAAGTGATTCTCGTCAGTGTCTGCTTGGGGCTACTTCAATAGGAAACAAATCATATTGATAGAACTTGGAACTACTTTATTGTGCCAAGTTTCAAAGAGCTAGCAGAAATCGTGTTTGGTTACAGTTCCAACTACATGTATCCATATAGGAGAAAACAGAGTGAAACCTAAAAATCAAAACGGTTACTGCAAACGAACGGGTGAACCTAGAAGAACGAAATTTGGTGAGCCAAGTGGGATTGGTGTACTGATCATTACCTGCAAGTATCATCAAGATTGGGTTAAAAAATGTTTGCTGAGATTTCAGGAAACTCGTAGTTGTTTGGAAGCTTGGCAACCCCTTTCAATGAAAGTGATTCTTGTCAGTGTCTGCTTGAGGCTACTTAAATAGGAAACAAACCATAGAGATAGAAATTGTAACTACTTTATTGTGCCTAGTTTTAAATAGCTGGCAGAAACCGTGTTTGATTACAGTTTCAAATACGTGTATCCATATAGGAGAAAACAGAGTGAAGCCTAAAAATGAAAACGGTTACTGCAAATGAAGTTGTGAACCTAGAAGAAGGAAATTTTGTGAGCCTAGTGGGATTATAGTACTGATCATTACCTGCAAGTATCATCAAAATTGGGTGAAAAAATGTTTGCTGAGGTTTCTGGAAACTCGTAGTTGTTTGGAAGATTGGCAACCCATTTCAATGAAAGTGATTCTCGTCAGACTTTGCTTTGGGCTACTTCAAATGGAAACATCAATAGAGATAGAACTTGGAACTACTTTATTGTGCCAGGTTTCGAAGAGCTAGCACAAACCGTGTTTGATTACAATTCCAACAACATGTATCCATAAAGTAGAAAACAGAGTGAAACCTAAAAATGAAAACGGTTACTGCAAACGAACGGTTGAACATAGAAGAAGGAAATATGGTGAGCCAAGTGGGATTGGTGTACTGATCATTACCTGCACGTATCATCAAGATTGGGTGAATGAATGTTTGCTGAGATTTCAAGAAACTCGTAGTTTTTTGGAAGCTTGGCAACCCCTTTCAATGAAAGTGATTCTCGTCAGTCTCTGCTTGGGGCTACTTCAATAGGAAACAAACCATAGAGATAGAAATTGGAACTACTTTATTGTGCCTAGTTTCAAAGAGCTAGCACAACCCGTGTTTAATTACAGTTCCAACAACATGTATCCATAAAGGAGAAAACAGAGTGAAACCTAAAAATGAAAATGGTTATTGCAAACGAACGGTTGAATGTAGAAGAAGGAAATTTGGTGAGCCAAGTGGGATTGGTGTACTGATCATTACCTGCAAGTATCGTCAAGATTGGGTGAAAAAATATTTGCTGAGATTTCAGGAAACTGGTAGTTTTTTGGAAGCTTGGCAACCCCTTCCAATGAAAGTGATTCTCGTCAGTGTCTGCTTGGGGCTACTTCAATAGGAAACAAATCATATTGATAGAACTTGGAACTACTTTATTGTGCCAAGTTTCAAAGAGCTAGCAGAAATCGTGTTTGGTTACAGTTCCAACTACATGTATCCATATAGGAGAAAACAGAGTGAAACCTAAAAATCAAAACGGTTACTGCAAACGAACGGGTGAACCTAGAAGAACGAAATTTGGTGAGCCAAGTGGGATTGGTGTACTGATCATTACCTGCAAGTATCATCAAGATTGGGTTAAAAAATGTTTGCTGAGATTTCAGGAAACTCGTAGTTGTTTGGAAGCTTGGCAACCCCTTTCAATGAAAGTGATTCTTGTCAGTGTCTGCTTGAGGCTACTTAAATAGGAAACAAACCATAGAGATAGAAATTGTAACTACTTTATTGTGCCTAGTTTTAAATCGCTGGCAGAAACCGTGTTTGATTACAGTTTCAAATACGTGTATCCATATAGGAGAAAACAGAGTGAAGCCTAAAAATGAAAACGGTTACTGCAAATGAAGTTGTGAACCTAGAAGAAGGAAATTTTGTGAGCCTAGTGGGATTATAGTACTGATCATTACCTGCAAGTATCATCAAAATTGGGTGAAAAAATGTTTGCTGAGGTTTCTGGAAACTCGTAGTTGTTTGGAAGCTTGGCAACCCATTTCAATGAAAGTGATTCTCGTCAGTCTTTGCTTTGGGCTACTTCAAATGGAAACATCAATAGAGATAGAACTTGGAACTACTTTATTGTGCCAGGTTTCGAAGAGCTAGCACAAACCGTGTTTGATTACAATTCCAACAACATGTATCCATAAAGTAGAAAACAGAGTGAAACCTAAAAATGAAAACGGTTACTGCAAACGAACGGTTGAACATAGAAGAAGGAAATATGGTGAGCCAAGTGGGATTGGTGTACTGATCATTACCTGCACGTATCATCAAGATTGGGTGAATGAATGTTTGCTGAGATTTCAAGAAACTCGTAGTTTTTTGGAAGCTTGGCAACCCCTTTCAATGAAAGTGATTCTCGTCAGTCTCTGCTTGGGGCTACTTCAATAGGAAACAAACCATAGAGATAGAAATTGGAACTACTTTATTGTGCCTAGTTTCAAAGAGCTAGCACAACCCGTGTTTAATTACAGTTCCAACAACATGTATCCATAAAGGAGAAAACAGAGTGAAACCTAAAAATGAAAACGGTTATTGCAAAGGAACGGTTGAATGTAGAAGAAGGAAATTTGGTGAGCCAAGTGGGATTTGTGTACTGATCATTACCTGCAAGAATCGTCAAGATTGGGTGAAAAAATATTTGCTGAGATTTCAGGAAACTGGTAGTTTTTTGGAAGCTTGGCAACCCCTTCCAATGAAAGTGATTCTCGTCAGTGTCTGCTTGGGGCTACTTCAATAGGAAACAAATCATATTGATAGAACTTGGAACTACTTTATTGTGCCAAGTTTGAAACAGCTAGCAGAAATCGTGTTTGGTTACAGTTCCAACTACATGTATCCATATAGGAGAAAACAGAGTGAAACCTAAAAATCAAAACGGTTACTGCAAACGAACGGGTGAACCTAGAAGAACGAAATTTGGTGAGCCAAGTGGGATTGGTGTACTGATCATTACCTGCAAGTATCATCAAGATTGGGTTAAAAAATGTTTGCTGAGATTTCAGGAAACTCGTAGTTGTTTGGAAGCTTGGCAACCCCTTTCAATGAAAGTGATTCTTGTCAGTGTCTGCTTGAGGCTACTTAAATAGGAAACAAACCATAGAGATAGAAATTGTAACTACTTTATTGTGCCTAGTTTTAAATAGCTGGCAGAAACCGTGTTTGATTACAGTTTCAAATACGTGTATCCATATAGGAGAAAACAGAGTGAAGCCTAAAAATGAAAACGGTTACTGCAAACGAAGTTGTGAACCTAGAAGAAGGAAATTTTGTGAGCCAAGTGGGATTATAGTACTGATCATTACCTGCAAGTATCATCAAAATTGGGTGAAAAAATGTTTGCTGAGGTTTCTGGAAACTCGTAGTTGTTTGGAAGCTTGGCAACCCATTTCAATGAAAGTGATTCTCGTCAGTCTTTGCTTTGGGCTACTTCAAATGGAAACATCAATAGAGATAGAACTTGGAACTACTTTATTGTTACAGGTTTCGAAGAGCTAGCACAAACCGTGTTTGATTTAGAATTCCAACTACATGTATCCATATAGGAGAAAACAGAGTGAAACCTAAAAATGAAAACGGTTACTGCAAACGAACGGGTGAACATAGAAGAATGAAATTTGGAGAGCCAAGTGGGATTGGTGTACTGATCATTACCTGCAAGTATCATCAAGATTGGGGGAAAAAATGTTTGCTGAGATTTCAGGAATCTCGTAGTTTTTTGGAATGTTGGCAAACCCTTTCAATGAAAGTGATTCTCGTCAGTGTCTGCTTGGGCTACTTCAATAGGAAACAAACCATAGAGATAGAACTTGGAACTACTTTATTGTGCCAGCTTTCAAAGAGCTAGCACAAACCGTGTTTGATTTAGAATTCCAACTACATGTATCCATATAGGAGAAAACAGAGTGAAACTTAAAATGAAAACGGATACTGCAAACGAACGGGTGAACCTAGAAGAATGAAATTTGGAGAGCCAAGTGGGATTGGTGTACTTATCATTACCTGCAAGTATCATCAAGATTGGGTGAAAAAATGTTTGCTGAGATTTCAGGAAACTCATAGCTGTTTGGAAGCTTGGCAACCCCTTTCAATGAAAGTGATTCTCGTCAGTGTCTGCTTGGGGCTACTTCAATAGGAAAGAAACCATAGAGATAGACCTTGGAAGTACTTTATTGTGCCAAGTTTCAAAGAGCTAGCACAAACCGTGTTTGATTTAGAGTTCCAACTACATGTATCCATATAGGAGAAAACAGAGTGAAACCTAAAAATGAAAACAGTAACTGCAAACGAACGGGTGAACCTAGAAGAACGAAATTTGGTGAGCCAAGTGGGATTGGTATACTTATCATTACCTGCAAGAATCATCAAGATTGGGTGAAAAAAAGGTTGCTGAGATTTCAGGAAACTCGCAGTAGTTTGGATGCTTGGCAACCCCTTTCAATGAAAGTGATTCTCGTCAGT
The DNA here is from genome assembly GCF_045843805.1 of Urocitellus parryii. Taxonomy (NCBI): domain Eukaryota; kingdom Metazoa; phylum Chordata; class Mammalia; order Rodentia; family Sciuridae; genus Urocitellus; species Urocitellus parryii. Next base: position 171,670,240 of record NC_135531.1, on the reverse strand, counting down.
CTCTGCATGGGGCTACTTCAATAGGAAACAAACCATAGAGATAGAACTTGGAACTACATTATTGTGCCAAGATTCAAAGAGCTAGCACAAACCGTGTTTGATTTAGACTTCCAACTACATGTATCCATATAGGAGAAAACAGAGTGAAACCTAAAAATGAAAACGGATACTGCAAACGAACGGGTGAACCTAGAAGAACGAAATTTGGTGAGCCAAGTGGGATTGGTGTAATGATCATGTCCTGCAAGTATCATCAAGATTGGGTGAAAAAATGTTTGCTGAGATTTCAGGAAACTCGTAGTTGTTTGGAAGCTTGGCAACCCCTTTCAATGAAAGTGATTCTCGTCAGTGTCTGCTTGGGGCTACTTCAATAGGAAAGAAACCATAGAGATAGACCTTGGAAGTACTTTATTGTGCCACGTTTCTAAGAGCTAGCACAAACCGTGTTTGATTTAGAGTTCCAACTACATGTATCCATATAGGAGAAAACAGAGTGAAACCTAAAAATGAAAACGGTTACTGCAAACGAAAGGGTGAACCTAGAAGAACGAAATTTGGTGAGCCAAGAGGGATTGGTGTACTGATCATTACCTGCAAGTATCATCAAGATTGGGTTAAAAAATGTTTGCTGAGATTTCAGGAAACTCGTAGTTGTTTGGAAGCTTGGCAACCCCTTTCAATGAAAGTGATTCTCGTCAGTCTCTGCTTGGGGCTACTTCAATAGGAAACAAACCATAGAGATAGAACATGGAACTACTTTACTGTGCCAGGTTTCAAAGAACTAGCACAAACCGTGTTTGATTTAGAGTTCCAACTACATGTATCCATATAGGAGAAAACAGAGTGAAACCTAAAAATAAAAACGGTTACTGCAAACGAACGGGTGAACCTAGAAGAACGAAATTTGGTGAGCCAAGTGGGATTGGTGTACTGATCATTACCTGCAAGTATCATCAAGATTGGGTGAAAAAATATTTGCTGAGATTTCAGGAAACTCGTAGTTGTTTGGAAGCTTGGCAACCCCTTTCAATGACAGTGATTCTCGTCAGTCTCTGCTTGGGGCTACTTCAATAGGAAACAAACCATAGAGATAGAATTTGGAACTAATTATTGTGCCAAGTTTCAAAGAGCTAGCACAAACAGTGTTTGATTTAGAGTTCCAACTACATGTATCCATATAGGAGAAAACAGAGTGAAACCTGAAAATGGAAACGCTTACGGCAAACGAACGGGTGAACCTAGAAGAAAGAAATTTAGTGAGCCAAGTGGGAATGGTGTACTGATCATTACCTGCAAGTATCATCAAGATTGGGTGAAAAAATGTTTGCTGAGATTTCAGGAAACTCGTAGTTGTTTGGAAGCTTGGCAACCCCTTTCAATGAAAGTGATTCTCGTCAGTCTCTGCTTGGGGCTACTTCAATAGGAAACAAACCATAGAGATAGAACTTGGAACTAATTATTGTGCCAAGTTTCAAAGAGGTAGCACAAACCGTGTTTGATTTAGAGTTCCAACTACATGTATCCATATAGGAGAAAACAGAGTGAAACCTAAAAATGAAAACGGATACTGCAAACGAACGGGTGAACCCAGAAGAATGAAATTTGGAGAGCCAAGTGGGATTGGTGTACTTATCATTACCTGCAAGTATCATCAAGATTGGGTGAAAAAATGTTTGCTGAGATTTCAGGAAACTCATAGCTGTTTGGAAGCTTGGCAACCCCTTTCAATGAAAGTGATTCTCGTCAGTGTCTGCTTGGGGCTACTTCAATAGGAAAGAAACCATAGAGATAGACCTTGGAAGTACTTTATTGTGCCACGTTTCAAAGAGCTAGCACAAACCGTGTTTGATTTAGAGTTCCAACTACATGTATCCATATAGGAGAAAACAGAGTGAAACCTAAAAATGAAAACGGATACTGTAAACGAACGGGTGAACCTTGAAGAACGAAATTTGGTGAGCCAAGTGGGATTGGTATACTTATCATTACCTGCAAGAATCATCAAGATTGGGTGAAAAAAAGGTTGCTGAGATTTCAGGAAACTCGCAGTTGTTTGGAAGCTTGGCAACCCCTTTCAATGAAAGTGATTCTCGTCAGTCTCTGCTTGGGGCTACTTCAATAGGAAACAAACCATAGAGATAGAACTTGGAACTACATTATTGTGCCAAGATTCAAAGAGCTAGCACAAACCGTGTTTGATTTAGACTTCCAACTACATGTATCCATATAGGAGAAAACAGAGTGAAACCTCAAAATGAAAACGGATACTGCAAACGAACGGGTGAACCTAGAAGAACGAAATTTGGTGAGCCAAGTGGGATTGGTGTAATGATCATGTCCTGCAAGTATCATCAAGATTGGGTGAAAAAATGTTTGCTGAGATTTCAGGAAACTCGTAGTTGTTTGGAAGCTTGGCAACCCCTTTCAATGAAAGTGATTCTCGTCAGTCTCTGCTTGGGGCTACTTCAATAGGAAACAAACCATAGATATAGAACATGGAACTACTTTACTGTGCCAGGTTTCAAAGAGCTAGCACAAACCGTGTTTGATTTAGAGTTCCAACTACATGTATCCATATAGGAGAAAACAGAGTGAAACCTAAAAATGAAAACGGTTACTGCAATCGAACGGGTGAACCTAGAAGAACGAAATTTGGTGAGCCAAGTGGGATTGGTGTACTGATCATTACCTGCAAGTATCATCAAGATTGGGTGAAAAAAATATTTGCTGAGATTTCAGGAAACTCGTAGTTGTTTGGAAGCTTGGCAACCCCTTTCAATGAAAGTGATTCTCGTCAGTCTCTGCTTGGGGCTACTTCAATAGGAAACAAACCATAGAGATAGAACTTGGAACTATTTATTGTGCCAAGTTTCAAAGAGCTAGCACAAACAGTGTTTGATTTAGAGTTCCAACTACATGTATCCATATAGGAGAAAACAGCGTGAAACCTGAAAATGGAAACGCTTACGGCAAACGAACGGGTGAACCTAGAAGAACGAAATTTAGTGAGCCAAGTGGGAATGGTGTGCTGATCATTACATGCAAGTATCATCAAGATTGGGTGAAAAAATGTTTGCTGAGATTTCAGGAAACTCGTAGTTGTTTGGAAGCTTGGCAACCCCTTTCAATGAAAGTGATTCTCGTCAGTCTCTGCTTGGGGCTACTTCAATAGGAAACAAACCTTAGAGACAGAACTTGGAACTACATTATTGTGCCAAGATTCAAAGAGCTAGCACAAACCGTGTTTGATTTAGAGTTCCAACTACATGTATCCATATAGGAGAAAACAGAGTGAAACCTAAAAATGAAAACGGATACTGCAAACGAACGGGTGAACCTAGAAGAACAAAATTTGGTGAGCCAAGTGGGATTGGTGTACTGATCATGTCCTGCAAGTATCATCAAGATTGGGTGAAAAAATGATTGCTGAGATTTCAGGAAACTCGTCGTTTTTTGGAAGCTTGGCAACCCCTTTCAATGAATTTGATTCTCGTCAGTGTTTGCTTCGTTCTACTTCAATAGGAAACAAACCATAGCGATAGAGCTTGAAACTACTTTATTGTGCCAGGTTTCAAAGAGCTAGCACAAACCGTGTTTGATTTAAAGTTCCAACTACATGTATCCATATAGGAGAAAACAGAGTGAAACCTAAAAATGAAAACTGTAACTGCAAACGAACAGGTGAATCTAGAAGAACGAAATTTGGTGAGCGAAGTGGGATTGGTGTACTGATCATTACCTGCAAGTATCATCAAGATTGGGTGAAAAAATGTTTGCTGAGATTTCAGGAAACTCGTAGTTGTTTGGAAGCTTGGCAACCCCTTTCAATGAAAGTGATTCTCGTCAGTCTCTGCTTGGGGCTACTTCAATAGGAAACAAACCATAGAGATAGAACTTGGAACTACATTATTGTGCCAAGATTCAAAGAGCTAGCACAAACAGTGTTTGATTTAGAGTTCCAACTACATGTATCAATATAGGAGAAAACAGAGTGAAACCTAAAAATCAAAACGGATACTGTAAACGAACGGGTGAACCCAGAAGAACAAAATTTGGTGAGCCAAGTGGGATTGGTGTACTGATCAATACCTGCAAGTGTCATCAAGATTGGGTGAAAAAATGTTTGCTGAGATTTCAGGAAACTCGTAGTTTTTTGGATGCTTGGCAACCCCTTTCAATGAAAGTGATTCTCGTCAGTCTCTGCTTGGGGCTACTTCAATAGGAAACAAACCATAGAGATAGAACTTGGAACTACATTATTGTGCCAAGATTCAAAGAGCTAGCACAAACCGTGTTTGATTTAGAGTTCCAACTACATGTATCCATATAGGAGAAAACAGAGTGAAACCTCAAAATGAAAACGGATACTGCAAACGAACGGGTGAACCTAGAAGAACGAAATTTGGTGAGCCAAGTGGGATTGGTGTACTGATCATTACCTGCAAGTATCATCAAGATTGGGTTAAAAAATGTTTGCTGAGATTTCAGGAAACTCGTAGTTGTTTGGAAGCCTGGCAACCCCTTTCAATGAAAGTGATTCTCGTCAGTCTCTGCTTGGGGCTACTTCAATAGGAAACAAACCATAGAGATAGAACATGGAACTACTTTACTGTGCCAGGTTTCAAAGAGCTAGCACAAACCGTGTTTGATTTAGAGTTCCAACTACATGTATCCATATAGGAGAAAACAGAGTGAAACCTAAAAATGAAAACGGTTACTGCAAACGAACGGGTGAACCTAGAAGAACGAAATTTGGTGAGCCAAGTGGGATTGGTGTACTGATCATTACCTGCAAGTATCATCAAGATTGGGTGAAAAAATATTTGCTGAGATTTCAGGAAACTCGTAGTTGTTTGGAAGCTTGGCAACCCCTTTCAATGAAAGTGATTCTCGTCAGTCTCTGCTTGGGGCTACTTCAATAGGAAACAAACCATAGAGATAGAACTTGGAACTATTTATTGTGCCAAATTTCAAAGAGCTAGCACAAACAGTGTTTGATTTAGAGTTCCAACTACATGTATCCATATAGGAGAAAACAGCGTGAAACCTGAAAATGGAAACGCTTACGGCAAACGAACGGGTGAACCTAGAAGAACGAAATTTAGTGAGCCAAGTGGGAATGGTGTGCTGATCATTACATGCAAGTATCATCAAGATTGGGTGAAAAAATGTTTGCTGAGATTTCAGGAAACTCGTAGTTGTTTGGAAGCTTGGCAACCCCTTTCAATGAAAGTGATTCTCGTCAGTCTCTGTTTGGGGCTACTTCAATAGGAAACAAACCATAGAGATAGAACTTGGAACTACATTATTGTGCCAAGATTCAAAGAGCTAGCACAAACAGTGTTTGATTTAGAGTTCCAACTACATGTATCCATATAGGAGAAAACAGAGTGAAACCTAAAAATGAAAACGGATACTGTAAACGACAGGTGAACCCAGAAGAACAAAATTTGGTGAGCCAAGTGGGATTGGTGTACTGATCAATACCTGCAAGTGTCATCAAGATTGGGTGAAAAAATGTTTGCTGAGATTTCAGGAAACTCATAGTTTTTTGGAAGCTTGGCAACCCCTTTCAATGAAAGTGATTCTCGTCAGTCTCTGCTTGGGGCTACTTCAATAGGAAACAAACCATAGAGATAGAACTTGGAACTACTTTATTGTGCCAAGATTCAAAGAGCTAGCACTAACCGTGTTAGATTTAGAATTCCAACTACATGTATCCATACAGGAGAAAACAGAGTGAAACCTAAAAATGAAAACGGTTACTGCAAACGAACGGGTGAACCTAGAGGAATGAAATTTGGAGAGCCAAGTGGGATTGGTGTACTGATCATTACCTGCAAGTATCATCAAGATTGGGAGAAAAAATGTTTGCTGAGATTTCAGGAAACTCATAGCTGTTTGGAACCTTCGCAAGCCCTTTCAATGAAAGTGTTTCTCGTCAGTGTCTGCTTGGGACCACTTCAATTTGAAACAAACCATAGAGATAGAAATTGTAACTACTTTATTGTGCCAAGTTTCAAAGAGCTAGCACAAACCGTGTTTGATTTAGAGTTCCAACTACCTGTATCCATATAGGAGAAAACACAGTGAAACCTAAAAATGAAAACGGATACTGTAAACGAACAGGTGAACCCAGAAGAACAAAATTTGGTGAGCCAAGTGGGATTGGTGTACTGATCAATACCTGCAAGTGTCATCAAGATTGGGTGAAAAAATGTTTGCAGAGATTTCAGGAAACTCGTAGTTGTTTGGAAGCTTGGCAACCCCTTTCAATGAAAGTGATTCTCGTCAGTCTCTGCTTGGGGCTACTTCAATAGGAAACAAACCATAGAGATAGAACTTGGAACTACTTTATTGTGCCAAGTGTCAAAGAGCTAGCACACACCGTGTTTGATTTCAGTTCCAACTACATGTATCCATATAGGAGAAAACAGAGTGAAACCTAAAAATGAAAACGATTACTGAAAACGAACGGGTAAACCTAGAAGAAAGAAATTTGGTGAGCCAAGTGGGATTGGTGTACTGATCATTACCTGCAAGTATCATCAAGATTGGGTGAAAAAATGTTTGCTGAGGTTTCTGGAAACTCGTAGTTGTTTGGAAGCTTGGCAACCCATTTCAATGAAAGTGATTCTCGTCAGTCTCTGCTTTGGGCTACTTCAAAAGGAAACATCAATAGAGATAGAACTTGGAACTACTTTATTGTGCCAGGTTTCAAAGAGCTAGCACAAACCGTGTTTGATTTATACTTCCAACTACATGTATCCATAGAGGAGAAAACAGAGTGAAACCTAAAAATGAAAACGGTTACTGCAAACGAACGGGTGAACCTAGAAGAACAAAATTTGGAGAGCCAAGTGGGATTGGTGTACTTATCATTACCTGCAAGTATCATCAAGATTGGGTGAAAAAATGTTTGCTGAGATTTCAGGAAAATCATAGCTGTTTGGAAGCTTGGCAACCCCTTTCAATGAAAGTGATTCTCGTCAGTGTCTGCTTGGGACTACTTCAATTGGAAACAAACCATAGAGATAGAACTTGGAACTACTTTATTGTGCCAAATTTCAAAGAGCTAGCACAAACCGTGTTTGATTTAGAGTTCCAACTACATGTATCCATATAGGAGAAAACAGAGAGAAACCTAAAAATGAAAACGGTTCATGCAAACGAACGGGTGAAACTAGAAGAATGAAATTTGGAGAGCCAAGTGGTATTTGTGTCCTGATCATGTCCTGCAAGTGTCATCAAGCTTGGTTGAAAAAATGTTTGCTGAGATTTCAGGAAACTCGTATTTTTGGATGCTTCGCAACCCCTTTCAATGAAAGTGATTCTCCTCAGTCTCTGCTTGGGGCTACTTCAATAGGAAACAAACCATAGAGATAGAACTTGGAACTACTTTATTGTGCCACGTTTCAACGATCTAGCACAAACCGTGTTTGATTTAGAGTTCCAACTACATGTATCCATATAGGAGAAAACAGAGTGAAACCTAAAAATAAAAACGGTTACTGCAAACGAACGGGTGAACCTAGAAGAACGAAATTTGGTGAGCCAAGTGGGATTGGTGTACTGATCATTACCTGCAAGTATCATCAAGATTGGATGAAAAAATGTTTGCTGAGATTTCAGGAAACTCGTAGTTGTTTGGAAGCTTGGCAACCCCTTTCAATGAAAGTGATTCTCGTCAGTCTCTGCTTGGGGCTACTTCAATAGGAAACAAACCATAGATATAGAACTTGGAACTACTTTATTGTGCCAGGTTTCAAAGAGCTAGCACAAACCGTGTTTGATTTAGAGTTCCAACTACATGTATCCATATAGGAGAAAACAGAGTGAAACCTATAAATGAAAACGGTTACTGCAAACGAACGGGTGAAACTAGAAGAACGAAATTTGGAGAGCCAAGTGGGATTGGTGTACTGATCATGTCCTGCAAGTATCATTAAGATTGTGTGAAAAAATGTTTGCTGAGATTTCAGGAAACTCGTAGTTTTTTGGAAGCTTGGCAACCCCTTTCAATGAAAGTGATTCTCGTCAGTCTCTGCTTGGATCTACTTCAATAGGAAACAAACCGTAAAGAAAAATCTTGGAAATACTTTGTTGTGAAACGTTTCAAAGAGCTAGCAAAAACCGTGTTTGATTTAGAGTTCCAAATACATGAATCCATATAGGAGAAAACAGAGTGAAACCTAAAAATGAAAACGGTTACTGGCAAACGAACGGGTGAAACTACAAGAAGGAAATTTGGTGAACCGAGTGGGATTGGTGAACTGATCATTACCTGCAAGTATCATCAAGATTGGGTGAAAAAATGTTTGCTGAGATTTCAGGAAACTCGTAGTTTTTTAGAAGCTTGGCAACCCCTTTCAATGAAAGTGATTCTGGTCAGTCTCTGCTTGGCGCTACTTCAATAGGAAACAAACCATAGAGATAGAACTTGGAACTAGCTTATTGTGCCAAGTTTCCAAGAGCTAGCACAAACCGTGTTTGATTTAATGTTCAATGTAAATGTGTCCATATAGGAGAAAAGAGAGTGAAACGTAAACATGAAAACGGTTATTGCAAACGAAAGGTTTAACCTAGAAGAACGAAATTTGGTGAGCCAAGTTGGATTGGTGTACTTATCATTACTTGCAAGTATCATCAAGATTGGGTGAAAAATGTTTGCTGAGATTTCAGGAAAATTGTAGGTTTTGGAAGCTTGGCAACCCCTTTCAATGAAAGTGATTCTCGTCAGTCTCTGCTTGGCGCTACTTCAATAGGAAATAAACCATAGTTATAGAACTAAGAACTACTTTATTGTGCCAAGTTTCAAAGAGCTAGCACAAACCGTGTTTGATTTAGAGTTCCAACTACATGTATCCATATAGGAGAAAACAGAGTGAAACCTAAAAATGAAAACGGATACTGCAAACGAACGGGTGAACCTAGAAGAACAAAATTTGGTGAGCCAAGTGGGATTGGTGTACTGATCATTACCTGCAAGTATCATCAAGATTGGGTGAAAAAATGTTTGCTGAGGTTTTAGGAAACTCGTAATTTCTTGGAAGATTGGCAACCCCTTTAAATGAAAGTGATCCTCGTCTGTATCTGCTTGGGTCTACTACAATAGAAAACAAACCAGAGCGATAGAACTTGTAACTACTTTATTGTGCCAAGTTTCAAAGAGCTAGCACAAACCGTGTTTGATTTAGAGTTCAATCTACATGTTTCCATATAGGAGAACACAGACTGAAACCTAAAAAATAAAACGGTAAATGCAAAGGAACGGTTTGACTTTGAAGAACAAAATTTGGTGAGGTAAGGGGGATTGGGGTACTGATCATTACCTGCAAGTATCTTCAAGATTGGGTGAAAAAATGTTTGCTGAGATTTCAGAAAACTCGTAGTTTTTTGGAAGCTTGGCAACCCATTTCAATGAAAATGATCCTCATCTGTCTCTCCTTGGGGCTACTTCAATAGGAAAAAATCCAGAGCGATAGAACGTGAAACTACTTAATTGTGCCAAGTTTCAAAGTGCTAGCACAAACCGTGTTAGATTTAGAGTTCGATATACATGTATCCATATAGGAGAACACAGTGTGAAACCTGAAAATGAAAACGTTACTGCAAACGAACGATTTAACATAGAAGAACGAAATTTGGTGAGGGAAATGGGATTGGTGTACTGATCATTACCTGCAAGTATCATCAAGATTGGGTCAAACAATGTTTGCTGAGATTCACAGGAATCTCGTAGTTTTATGGAAGCTTTGCAACCCCTTTCAATGAAAGTGATTCTCGTCAGTCTCTGTTTGGGGCTACTTCAAAAGGAAACAAACCATAGTGAAGGAAATTGGAACTACTTTATTTTGCCAAGTTTCAAAGAGCTAGCACAAACCGTGTTTGATTTAGAGTTCAATCAACATGTATCCACATAGGAGAACACAGAGTGAAACCTGAAAATGAAAATGGTTACTGCAAACGAACAGTTTAACATAGAAGTACGAAATTTGGTGAGCCAAGTGGGATTGGGGTACTGATCATTACCTGCAAGTATCATCAAGATTGGGTGAAAAAATGTTTGCTGAGATTGCAGGAAACTCTTGGTTTTTTGGAAGCTTGGCATCCCCTTTCAATGAAAGTGATTTTCGTCACTCTCTTCTTGGGGCTACATCAATAGGAAAGAAGCCATAGAGATAGAACTTGGAGCTACATTATTGTGCCAAGTTTCAAAGAGCTAGCACAAACCGTGTTTGACTTAGAGTTCCAAATACATGTATCCATATAGTGTAAAAGAGAGTGAAACCTTAACATGAAAACCGTTATAGCAAATGAATGGTTTAAGCTACAAGAAGGTAATTTGGTGACCCAAGTGGGATTGGTGTACTGTTCCAGTAATTCACTTGCAGGTCAGCATGGGAAAACAAAGAAGAAGAAAAAGCAGAGCAAGCAAAGCAGCTGCAGAAAAAAGTCCTTTATTGTGTTCAAGCAATCTTTTTATAGTATTGTGAACAAAAAAGGCACCCTTCCAATATCAATAAATCAGGTCTTTCAGCTAATTATACATAGCATACAGAAGTTTTACTTTCTAATCAGAAGTGACCCGCTTCTCATGGCTAATCTATTCTCGGCTCTGAGTATGTTGAGCTCTGCTCTTTGCTAATAACAGATAATAAAATTTTTCTCAGCGCCCTCCTAGCCCACTTGGCAGAACATCCTGTTTGCAGGCAAGTCCTCCCAAGGACAGTAGACACCTCGTTTGCAAGCATGTCTGCTGTTACCTTATCTAATCCTTGAAGGAGCCTCTTGTTTGCAAGCAGGCCCTCCCAAGGACAACAGACACCTCGTTTGCAAGCATGTCCGCTGTTACTTATCGATACCTTGACAGAATATCCCGTTTGCAGGTAGACTCCATCAAGGACAGTAATAGTAACGCAGTTACATTTGATTCTCTACATCTCCCTCCTTTTGTTTTTGTAAATGAGCCTTAGCAGAAGCGACAAGAGAGGTTTCATGTTTTAGTTGCTTTTGTTTTTTCAAGCATTGCATGACTATATACAAAACAAAACACAAAACAAAAATTATTACAGTGTTACCTAAAGAAGTTGACAACAAGGTAGAGAAATGACTTAAAGGATTTAAATTAGCAATACTTGAAGACAATTTTTGTGAAATGTCAGATCCTTTTATTTTAGGTAATGTCTTACTAAAGGTTTCCATAATAGTTTTTTTTCCAAAATTATAATTTTTAAAGTTAAATTTTGATGTCCATTTAACCATCTTTTAACAGATTCCCGGGAATCACTTGTGTTATATGGCACAGGAGTCACACAAATATGGGAAGAATTCCAGTCACACTTCAGTACACTTCTGGTAGCCAAGATAGTCACTTGACCGCCAAGCCAGGGAACAGCATGTTGTAAATTGATCACATCTGTAGCCAATTGAGAGTTTAAGTCCTTTTGTTGTTACCATAATAAATGAGCATCTTGATGCCATGGTCTCATGAAATTCACAGTTTGAATGTCTTGATGCAAAGTAATGCCAGCTACTGCAGCAGTGTCAGTTACAGAAGCAACTGCAAGGATTGAGGCTATAACTGTTCCTATTAATCATAGAGTGCGATGTAACAAAACTTGAAGAGCATTGTACAAATGAGTAACAGACAATGAATCAGACCAAGGACTAGTCAAATTAACAGGCACCCACAATTCTGTGAGAGCTTTAACAATAACTAAAGAATAATTCTTAATTTCTATTAATTCCCAATTAGTTCCATTTACACATTGAGTAAGATAACTGTCTATACATGATATTGTTCCCCAAGTTACATTTCATTCCCAATTTCCAATCATAAGAGAATAAGGGAATTTAACACATGTAGAAGCAAAATAAGTCAGATTATTATGGAGATGTACTTCAAAAGGAGAGGAACGAAATGCATCTAACATGAAAATTCCAGTCCATACAGTGAATTTCCCAGATACTACCCATAATTTCCATATATCCCCTTGAATATTGGGAAACTTTATATGCTGTAACATTGGAGGGAACAAAGCATAATGTTGCATTTTAATTGTCTCATTACCCCAAGCATATATTGTTCCATTATGTGGATGCCATCTTAAAGTACGATTTGATCAACTTTCTATAAATTCAGAATGATTAGGACTCCACCCAACTATAGTGATATTTTGATATTTGACTACTGTTTTAGGGTGATAATCACGACATTTTTCCCACTTTAAATGAGTAAAAAATGTTTCAAAATATTTAGGTGTACATAAAAAAAGCTGAGTTCTGACAAAACATTTTTTAGATGATAGCCATGATTGATTAACATACATACTAGAGGTATTAAATCCTCGGGAAGATATCATGACAATAAAAACAGCAGTAGGGTAACTATGATAATTAAATCCACAACTATTATAAGAAAGAGTTGTTATGTGCTATAAGAGGCAAAGAGAAAGAATAAGCCCCTATACACAATGGGACTCCTTCAACAGCTACTTTTTTCAGCTTCTTGAGTCAACTTTTTTATCTGTCCCCATGTTGCGGGGTTCGCTGTTCTCGTTGCCATTGTAGAAGTTCTCTGCAATGCCAGCTCCTGAAATTGTCTGACAAATGGGTCACTTATTCTGCAATTTGATAAGTATTGAAGGTACCTACAAAGGTGTTTTACCTGTAGAAATAAGAGCAAATCCCCTTCCCATGTGGTGCAACAACCTAGAAATACATTCTTTATTTTCATCCCTGTTCCACATAGGTATTTCCAATTTGTAGAAATAATGGCTGAGATTTAAATGTAGAGAAATGTTGCTGGGCTGCAGGAACCTTGGAAGTTGACCAGACATTTAAAAAATTTAAAGTTAGTAAAGTTTTATGAAGTATATTTTGAGGTATATAAGCCATAGTTATATCCCCCCTTTTTATTTTTAGTATATATTTTCTTAACGTATGATTTGTCCTTTTTATAATAGTTTGACCCTGACTATTACAAGGTATGCCAAATATATATGTAATGTCATACTTTTGTAAAAGTGAATGTAATTTTTGTGAGGTATATGCAGGTGCATTGTCAGTTTAAGTTCTAAAGGAATTCCCAAGATAGCAAAACAAGATAATAAATGAGAAATGATTGCATGAGCCCCCCCCTTTTTTTTAAGATAAACTGTGGCCCAAGAAAATGAGTATTAGTGTCAATAGTATGATGTACATATCTTAATTGTCCAAATGACTGAATTATAACAACATCCATTTGTTAAAGGGCATTAGGATGGAGTCCCCTTGGATTAACACCAGGAGGACAGTAAGGAATATTAAAAGAAGCACATGATGAACAGTTATTTTGTATTTATTATAAAGTCCTTTAGTGTTTGTATGATGTAAAGCATGTTCTAGATGAGCCTTTTGTAAGGGGAAATAATAGTTGATCAACATTTTGATTTTTTCTAGTAAATGGTCCTGGCAGTGTAGAATGTACTCTAATATGAGTAAAATATACTGAAATTTGGCCTACTCTTTTTGTCGTTATTTTTACATGTAGTTAGATAGGACATAGAGTCTTATAGTAGTTAAGTAGGGCTCTTTATAAATTTAAGGAAAGTGTTGTAGTTTTAAAGTTATTGTTATTTTTTTAAATATTATATATTATAAATTTTATATAAATAATTGTTTAAGTTTATTTGAGTAAAAACTAACACAATATGATAACACATCTAAAACATGAAATAAAGAAAGGCTGAAAGCTTTTAGCTTTTTTTAGAAAAATAGAAAAAAGGTTCTTGTGTTTTATAATATTAACCTTTATGTAGATAAGGCTCTCATTAACTTAAAAAATATATTTAAATTGTACCTCAGTGTAAAAAGTAACATAAAACTTTATATATCTTATTGATAATAGGCCCAGTTATAGAACATTAAATGATATAAATAAATCTCTAATATGTTATTTTTATAAGCCTAAAATTACCATGTAACCTTTTGGAGAACACCAGCTTGATATAAGTTTTTTTTAAAGCTTTATCTTAATGATTTGTATACCTGGAAAATATGAACACATTTAATATACAAAGAAGAGTAATAGTACCATAATTACTATTGATGTTTTTATATTTATTAAGTTTAGCTCTTAAAGAAATAACATAATAGAATATTGCAAAATAAAAGTTGTTATTTAACCATATTTGTATAATCCTAATTTTTTCAAGATTATTTGTTCAAAAATTTACATATATAGCCAATGTATATAGACCTTCTTTATCACTTAAAACTATATAGCCAAGATACATAGACCTTCTTTATCATTTGCTTAAATTTTTTTATTTACTCACTTCCAGAAACACATTTTTTAATTAAATCCATACTTAGAACATTTTAATTTTTTAACCCCTTCTTTATTTACACTTTGAAATAATCCTTGTGAATTTTTGAATTTAGGCAAATTATTCCATTTTAATAAGAGATATTTTGTTATTTGTAGTACACAATTAATCACATTAGTTTACCATATTATGAAAATATAGTGTCTAAATATTAGGGATGATAAAGAACCATTTATTTATTTATATTATTTACCAACTTAAAAAAAATTATTAATAATGTTATCTAATGTAATTTAAGGAGTTAAAACATTTAATGGTATATTTAACATTTAGCATATTAACCTTGTAAATCAATCAGATATTTAACAAATATTTATAAACAAATAATCTTATGTCTAATTAATTTACTTATTTTATCAAAACATTAGACAAGTATAATGAACCGTGTTAGCCATTTTTTGTTGTTGTTTTGAAGAAAAGTCCTAGAACCAAACCACATCAGTCATTAACATGTTAAAGACATCTTATTTTTATCTGTTTACCCAATTTAAATTGAACCATTTAAATCAGTGAATTAAAAATATTTGGATCCATTTTTTTTTTTAATTTTTATGAGCGCTCTTTACATATATATCAATCTTTATATCATGTACATGACATATGGACATACACACAAACAAACATACAACATATAATACAAATGTGCACACATAACACAATAAAGGCCTTGTAGCTATTTTAGGCGAAATTTCCATTGTAATGTTTAAATATTCCACAGTTGATCAAAAATAGAACTGATCAAAAATAGGTCTGTAGGGTCAAAATTATGAGCTCAAAAAATACAGAATCTAGGAAAAAGTAAGAGTCCTAGAAAAATGAACGGCCAGTAATTAGAAAGTATCATAAAATTTATTTATATATTTTATTTTATTTTTTACAATCCCTTTTAAAATGACCTGCTTTTCCACAATTGAAACAAGTTCCTGATTTATTGGGTTTAAGGGCTCCAGACACGGCTGTGGCAAAAACAGAAACTTTGATGTTCAATTCCTCCCACTCCAGCACAAGCTCTCACATATTTACTCAATGAGGCTTTTTGCCCTTTTAATGGCCCCAAAATATGCTTACATTTAGGATTTGCATTTTTAAATGTTAATGTTTTTAGTAATACCTTTGCTATTTGATCTTGACCCATTGCCTTCTTAACAAAAGTATGTGGTCTTGCAAGAAAATCAGTGTAAGTTTCAGTAGCCCCTTGCATAGATTTAGTAAAGGAAGGTTGTGCCTGACCAGTGGGTATCACACATCTCTAAGCTCTTAAGAAAACCTGTCAAACTTGTTGAATATCTGTATCTGTATATTGAGCTTGTCTCTAAAGGCACGGTAATTACTTTCCCCCATTAACTTATCCTCCATAGGTCCCGGGGGATTTTGAACTTCATTCTTTCCAGCTTGTTTTGTGCCTCATCTTCCCATCAACTTCTCAATTGTAACCACTGAGATCCCTCCAAAACTGTTTTGGATAATGCCTCCCAATCCAAAGGAATAAGTAATTTAGAAGTTCCCAAATTTTCTAACATATCTAACACAAAAGGAGACTGAGGGCCATATTGAAAGGCTGTAGCTTTTAAATCCTTTATAAACTTGTATTCCACTGCAGTATAGTGAACATCAATCATAGGGGATTTTGAAGGTTTTGTTGTCTAGTTATAGGAAACAAATGTGGTGGATCAACAAAACAACCAGGAGGGGCTGCAAGATCTTCATCATCATGTATCATAGTAAGAGGAAATGAAGAACATTGTTGTTCTCTACCCACATCAACTCTATACTCTGTCATTGGAAAGAGAGAAGCATTAAAAGGAGCAGTAGGTTTAAGAGAGGACCTTTGCTTTTTTAATTGTATTTTATCCACAAAGGCCCTCCATAATTTCTTTCATATTGGAATCACTATCTGAATTTTTTGAATCTTCCTCATGACCCAGATCTGATTTAGGGGAGTCATCTATAGTATCACAAATATTTTCTTAGGGCTCCGTTTTGTTAACCTTATTATCAGATTCTGATGTATTAACTTGACCTTCACAAAGAGAGCCCTTTTCATTATTGTTTTCTAATAATTGTAATGCCTGAGTGATAGCATTACACAATGTCCAAATCTTTAAAGAAAAAACATTTCCAGCCTGATGCTGTTTACACAGCTCTTTTTGAACCAATTTTCATTCTCCGAAATTTAACTGGACCTTAGTTTGATACTGGAACCAGTGACAATGACATTCTATAATTTTAAATAACTCCTTGAGTCTCTTATAAGATGTTTTCAAATCTATGGAATATAATAATCCTTGTAGTAACTCCACGTATTGTTCCTTTAAGGACGGGGAGTTTCCCATATTAGTTCTGAAAGTCCCCCTAAAGTTTCTTTCAACCTGGGGCGCTATGTTTCAATATTTGTTAGTTCTGAAAGTCCCCATAAAGTTCTTTCAACCTGGGGTGCTACCTTTCAATATTTGTTAGTTCTGAAATTCCCCCTAAAGTTTCTTTCAACCTGGGGCGCTACCATTCAATATTTGTTAGATCTGAAAGTCCCCCTAAAGTTTCTTTCAACCTGGGGCGCTACCTTTCAATATTTGTTAGTTCTGAAAGTCCCCCTAAAGTTTCTTTCAACCTGGGGCACTACCTTTCAATATTTGTTAGATCTGAAAGTCCCCCTAAAGTTTCTTTCAACCTGGGGCGCTACCTTTCAATATTTGTTAGTTCTGAAAGTCCCCCTAAAGTTTCTTTCAACCTGAGGCGCTACCTTTCATTATGTGGTGGATCCCGAAAGTCCCCCTTTCGTTTTCTTAACCCGGGGTGCTTACCCTTTTGGTGCTGGATCCTGCCGACTACACCAATTGTTGCAGTAATTCACTTGCAGGTCAGCATGGGAAAACAAAGAAGAAGAAGAAGCAGAGCAAGCAAAGCAGCAGCAGAAAAAAAGTCCTTTATTTTGTACAAGCAATCTTTTTATAGTATTGTGAACAAAAAAGGCAGCCTTCCAATAACAATAAATCAGGTCTTTCAGCTAATTAAACATAGCATACAGAAGTTTTACTTTCTAATCAGAAGTGACCCGCTTCTCATGGCTAATCTATTCTCGGCTCTGAGTATGTTGAGCTCTGCTCTTTGTTAATAACAGATAATAAAATTTTTATCAGCGCCCTATTAGCCCACTTAGCAGAACATCCCGTTTGCAGGCAACTCCTCCCAAGGACAGTAGACACCTCGTTTGCAAGCATGTCCGCAGTTACCTTATCTAAAACTTGAAGGAGCCTCTTGTTTGCAAGCAGGCCCTCCCAAGGACAGCAGACACCTCGTTTGCAAGCATGTCTGCTGTTACTTATCTATACCTTGACAGAATATCCCGTTTGCAGGTAGACTCCATCAAGAACAGTAATAGTAACACAGTTACATTTGATTCTCTACATTGTACTGATCATTACCTGCAAGTATCATCAAGATTGGGTGAAAAAATGTTTGCTGAGATTTCAGGAAACTCGTAGTTTTTGGAAGCTTGGCAACCCCATAATGAAAGTGATTCTCGTCAGTCTCTGCTTGGGGCTACTACATGAGGAAACAAACCATAGCGATAGAACTTGGAACTACTTTATTGTGCCACGTTTCAAAAAGCTAGCACAAACCGTATTCGATTTAGAGTTCCAAATACATGGATCCATAGAGGAAAAACCAGAGTGAAACCTAAAAATGAAAAGGGTTACTGCAAATGGACGGTTTAACCTAGAAGAAAGAAATTTGGTGAGCCAAGTGGGATTGTTGTACTGATCATTACCTGCATGTATCATCAAGATTGGGTGAAAAATTGTTTGCTGAAATATCAGGAAACTCGTAGTTTTTTGGAAGCTTGGAAACCCCTTTCAATGAAAGTGATTCTCATCACAATCTGATTTGGGCTACTACCATAGAAAAAAACGATAGCGAAAGAAGTTGGATCTACTTCATTATGCCAAGTTATAAAGAGCTAGCACAAACCGGGTTTGATTTAGAATTCAATCTACATGTATCCATATAGGAGAAAATAGTGTGAAAACTAAAAATTAAACGGTTACTGCAAACGAACGGTTTAACCTAGAAGAACGATATTTGGTTAGCCAAGTGGGATTGGTGTACTGATCATTACCTGCAAGTATCATCAAGATTGGGTGAAAAATGTTTGCTGAGATTTCAGGAAAATCGAAGTTTTTTGGAAGCTTGGCAACCCCTTTTAATGAAAGTGATTTTCGTCAGTCTCTGTTGGGGCTACTTCAAAAGGAAACAAACCGTAGCGATAGAACTTGGAACTAAATTATTGTGCCACGTTTCAAAGAGCTAGCACAAACCGTGTTTGATTTAGAGTTCAATTTACACATATCCATATATGAGAAAATCAGAGTGAAACCTAAAAATGAAAACGGTTACTGCAAACGAACGGTTTAACCTAGAAGTACGAAATGTGGTCAGCCAAGTGGGATTGCTTTCCTGATCATCACCTGCAAATATCATCAAGATTGGGGGAAAAAATGTTTGCTGAGATTTAAGGAAACTCGTAGTTCTTTGGAAGCATGGCAACCAGTTTCAATGAAAGTGATTCTCCTCAGTCTCTCCTTGGGGCTACTTCCATAGGAAACAAATCATAGATATAGAACTTGGAACTACTTCATTGTGCCACGTATCAAAGAGCTAGCACAAACCGTGTTTGATTTACAGTTCTAACAACATGTATCCATATAGGAGAAAACAGAGTGAAACCTTAAAATGAAAACGGTAACTGCAAAGGAACGGTTTAACCTAGAAGAACGAAATTTGGTGAGCCAAGAGGGATTGGCGTAGTGATCATTACCTGAAAGTATCATCAAGATTGGGTAAAAAAATGTTTGCTGACATTTTAGGAAACTCATAGTTTTTGAAAGCTTCGCAACCCCTTTCAATGAAAGTGATTCTCCTCAGTCTCTCCATGGGGTTACTTCAATTGGAAACAACCCATAGCCATAGAACTTGGAACTACGTTATTGTGCCAAGTTTCAAAGAGCTAGCCCAAACCTTGTTTGATTTAGAGTTCCAAACACATTTATCCATATAGGTGAAAACAGAATAAAACCTAAAAATGAAAACGGTTACTAATAACGTACAGTTTAACCTAGAAGAACGAAATTTGGTGAGCCAAGTGGGATTGGTGTACTGATCATTACCTGCAAGTATCATCAAAATTGGGTGAAAAGATGTTTGCTGAGATTTCAGGAAACTCGTAGTTTTTTGGAACCTTGGCAACCCCTTTCTATGAAAGTCATTTTCGTCAGGCTCTGCTAGGGATACTTGAATAGGAAACAAAACATAGAGATAGTACTAGGGACTACTTTATTGTGCCAAGTTTCAAACAGGTAGCAAACCGTGTTTGATTTAGAGTTCCAACTACTTGTATCCATATATAGGAGTAAACAGAGTGAAACATAAAAATGAAAATTGTTACTGCAAACGAACGGTAAAACCTAGAAGAATGAAATTTGGTGAGTCAAGTGGGATTGGTGTACTGATGATGACCTGGAAGTATCATCAAGATTGGGTGAAAAAATTTTGCTGAGATTTCAGGAAACTCGTAGTTTTTTGGAAGCTGAGCAACCCCTTTCAATGAAAGTGATTCTTGTCAGTCTCTGCTTGAGGCTACATGAATAGGAAACAAACCATAGAGAAAGAAATTGGAACTACTTTATTGTTCCAAGTTTCAAAGACGTAGCACAAACCGTGTTTGATTTAGAGTTCCAACTACATGTATCCATATAGGAGAAAACAGAGTGAAACCTAAAAATGAAAACGGTTACTGCAAACGAACGGGTGAACCTAGAAGAACGAGATTTCATGAGTCAAGTGGGATTTGTGTACTGATCATTACCTGCAAGTATCACCAAGTTTGGGTGAAAAAATGTTTGCTGAGATTTCAGGAAACTCGTAGTTTTCTGGAAGTTTGGCACCCCATTTAAATAAAAGTGTTTCTCGTCAGTCTGTGCATTGTGCTACTTCAATAGGAAACAAACCATAGAGATAGAACTTGGAACTACTTTTTTTGTGCCACGTTTCAAAGAGCTAGCATAAACCGTATTTGATTTAGAGTTCCAACTACATGTATCCATATAGGAGAAAAGAGAGTGAAACCTAAAAATGAAAACGGTTACTGCAAACGAACGGGTGAACCTAGAAGAAGGAAATTCGGTGAGCAAAGTGGGATTGGTGTATTGATCATTACCTGCAAGTATCATCAAGTTTGGGTGAAAAAAAATGTATTCTGAGATTTCAGTAAACTCGTATTTTTTTAGAAGCTTGGCAACCCCTTTCAATGAAAGTGATTCTTGTCAGTCTCTGCTTGGGGCTACTTCAATAGGAAACAAACCATAGAGAAAGAAGATGGAACTACTTTATTGTTCCAAGTTTCGAAGAAGTAGCACAAACCGTGTTTGAATAGATTACCAACTACATGTATCCATAGGAGAAAACAGAGTGAAACCTAAAAATGAAAACGGTTACTGCAAACGAACGGATGAACCTAGAAGAACGAAATTTGGTGAGCCAAGTGGGATTGGTGTACTGATCATTACCTGCGATTATCATCAAGATTGGGTGAAAAAAAGTTTGCTGAGATTTCAGGATACTCGTAGCTTTAGGAAGCTTGGCAACCCCTTTCAATTAAAGTGATTCTCGTCAGTCTCTGCTTGGGGCTACTTCAATAGGAAACAAACCATAGAGATAGAACTAGGAACTACTTTATTGTGCCACGTTTCAAAGAGCTAGCACAAACCGTGTTTGATTTAGAGTTCCAACTACATGTATCCATATAGGAGAAAACAGAGTGAAACCTAAAAATGAAAACGGTTACTGCAAACGAACGGGTGAACCTAGAAGAACGAAATTCGTTGAGCCAAGTGGGATTGGTGTATTGATCATTACCTGCAAGTATCATCAAGATTGGGTGAAAAAAAAAAGTTTGCTTAGATTTCAGTAAACTCGTAGTTTTTTGGAAGCTTAGCAAATCCATTCAATGAAAGTGATTCTTGTCAGTCTCTGCTTGGGGCTACATCAATAGGAAACAAACAATAGAGAAAGAAGTTGGAACTACTTTATTGTTCCAAGTTTCAAAGAGCTAGCACAAACCGTGTTTGATATAGAGTTCCAACTACATGTATCCATATAGGAGAAAACAGAGTGAAACCTAAAAATGAAAACGGTTACTGCAAACGAACGGGTGAACCTAGAAGAACGAAATTCGGTGAGCCAAGTGGGATTGGTGTATTGATCATTAACTGCAAGTATCATCAAGATTGGGTGAAAAAAAAGTTTGCTGAGATTTCAGTAAACTCGTAGTTTTTTGGAAGATTAGCAACCCCTTTCAATGAAAGAGATTCTTGTCAGTCTGTGCTTGGGGCTACTTCAATAGGAAAAAAACCATAGAGAAAGAAGTTGGAACTACTTTATTGTTCCAAGTTTCAAAGAGCTAGCACAAACCATGATTGATTTAGAGTTCCAATACATGTATCCATATAGGAGAAAACAGAGTGAAACCTAAAAATGAAAACGGTTACTGTAAACGAACAGGTGAACCTAGAAGAACGAAATTCAGTGATCCAAGTGGGATTGGTGTACTGATCATTAGCTGCAAGTATCATCAAGATTGGGTGAAAAAAGTTTGCTGAGATTTCAGGAAACTCGGAGATTTTTGGAAGCTTAGCAACCCCTTTCAGTGAAAGTGATTCTTGTCAGTCTCTGCTTGAGGCTACTTGAACAGGAAACAAACCATAGAGAAAGAAATTGGAACTACTTTATTGTTCCAAGTTTCACAGACGTAGCACAAACCGTGTTTGATTTAGAGTTCCAACTACATGTATCCATATATTAGAAAACAGAGTGAAACCTAAAAATGAAAACGGTTACTGCAAACGAACGGGTGAACCTAGAAGAACGAGATTTCATGAGTCAAGTGGGATTTGTGTACTGATCATTACCTGCAAGTATCATCAAGATTGGGTGAAAAAATGTTTGCTGAGATTTCAGGAAACTCGTAGTTTTTTGGAAGCATGGCAACCCCTTTCAATGAAAGTGATTATCGTCAGTCTCTGCTTGGGGCTACTTCAATAGGAAACAAACCATAGAGATAGAACTAGGAACTACTTTATTGTGCCACGTTTCAAAGACCTAGCACAAACCGTGTTTGATTTAGAGTTCCAACTACATGTATCCATATAGGAGAAAACAGAGTGAAACCTAAAAATGTAAACGGTTACTGCAAACGAACGGGTGAAGCTAGAAGAACGAAATTTTGTGAGCCAAGTGGGATTGGTGTACTGATCATTACCTGCAAGTATCATCAAGATTGGGTGAAAAAATATTTGCTGAGATTTCAGGAAACTCGTAGTTTTCTGGAAGTTTGCCACCCCATTTAAATTAAAGAGTTTCTCGTCAGTCTCTGCTTTGTGCTACTTCAATAGGAAAGAAACCATAGAAATAGAACTTGGAACTATATTTGTGCCACGTTTCAAAGAGCTAGCACAAACCGTGTTTGATTTAGAGTTCCAACTACATGTATCCATATAGGAGAAAACAGAGTGAAACCTAAAAATGAAAACGGTTACTGCAAACGAACGGGTGAACCTAGAAGAACGAGATTTCATGAGTCAAGTGGGATTGGTGTACTGATCATTACTTGCAAGTATCATCTAGATTGGGTGAAAAAAAGTTTGCTGAGATTCCAGGATACTCGTAGCTTTAGGAAGCTTGGCAACCCCTTTCAATTAAAGTGATTCTGGTCAGTCTCTGCTTGGGGCTACTTCAATAGGAAACAAACCATAGAGATAGAACTAGGAACTACTTTATTGTGCCACGTTTCAAAGAGCTAGCACAAACCGTGTTTGATTTAGAGTTCCAACTACATGTATCCATATAGGAGAAAACAGAGTGAAACCTAAAAATGAAAACGGTTACTGCAAACGAACGGGTGAACCTGGAAGAACGAGATTTCATGAGTCAAGTGGGATTTGTGTACTGATCATTACCTGCAAGTATCATCAAGATTGGGTGAAAAAATGTTTGCTGAGATTTCAGGAAACTCGTAGTTTTTTGGAAGCCTGGCAACCCCTTTCAATGAAAGTGATTATCGTCAGTCTCTGCTTGGGGCTACTTCAATAGGAAACAAACCATAGAGATAGAACTAGGAACTACTTTATTGTGCCACGTTTCACAGAGCTAGCACAAACCGTGTTTGATTTAGAGTTCCAACTACATGTATCCATATAGGAGAAAACAGAGTGAAACCTAAAAATGAAAATGGTTACTGCAAACGAACGCGTGAACCTAGAAGAATGAAATTTGGTGTACCAAGTGGGATTGGTGTACTGATCATTAGCTGCAAGTATCATCAAGATTGGGTGAAAAAATGTTTGCTGAGTTTTCAGGAAACTCGTAGTTTTCTGGACGTTTGGCACCCCATTTAAATAAAAGTGATTCTCCTCAGTCTCTGCATTGTGCTACTTCAATAGGAAACAAACCATAGAGATAGAACTTGGAACTACTTTTTTGTGCCACGTTTCAAAGAACTAGCACAAACCGTATTTGATTTAGAGTTCAAACTACATGTATCCATATAGGAGAAAACAGAGTGAAACCTAAAAATGAAAACGGTTACTGCAAACGAACGGGTGAACCTAGAAGAATGAAATCCGGTGAGCCAAGTGGGATTGGTGTATTGATCATTACCTGCAAGTATCATCAAGATTGGGTGAAAAAATTGTATGCTGATATTTCAGTAAACTCGTAGTTTTTTTGAAGCTTGGCAACCCCTTTCAATGAAAGTGATTCTTGTCAGTCTCTGCTTGGGGCTACTTCAATAGGAAACAAACCATAGAGAAAGAAGTTGGAACTACTTTATTGTTCCAAGTTTCGAAGAGCTAGCACAAACCGTGTTTGATTTAGATTTCCAACTACATGTATCCATAGGAGAAAACAGAGTGAAACCTAAAAATGGAAACGGTTACTGCAAACGAACGGATGAACCTAGACGAACGAAATTTGGTGAGCCAAGTGGGATTGGTGTACTGATCATTACCTGCAATTATCGTCAAGATTGGTTGAAAAAAAGTTTGTTGAGATTTCAGGATACTCGTAGATTTTGGAAGCTTGGCAACCCCTTTCAATGAAAGTGATTCTCGTTAGTCTCTGCTTGAGGCTACTTCAATAGGAAACAAACCATAGAGATAGAACTAGGAACTACTTTATTGTGCCACGTTTCAAAGTCCTAGCACAAACCGTGTTTGATTTAGAGTTCCAACTACATGTATCCATATAGGAGAAAACGGAGTGAAACCTAAAAATGAAAACGGTTACTGCAAATGAACGGGTGAACATAGAAGAACGAAATTCAGTGAGCCAAGTGGGATTGGTGTACTGATCATTAGCTGCAAGTATAATCAAGATTGGGTGAAAAAAGTTTGCTGAGATTTCAGGAAACTCGTAGTTTTTTGGAAGCTGAGCAACCCCTTTCAATGAAAGTGATTCTTGTCAGTCTCTGCTTGAGGCTACATGAATAGGAAACAAACCATAGAGAAGGAAATTGGAACTACTGTATTGTTCCAAGTTTCAAAGACGTAGCACAAACCGTGTTTGATTTAGAGTTCCAACTACATGTATCCATATAGGAGAAAACAGAGTGAAACCTAAAAATGAAAACGGTTACTGCAAACGAACGGGTGAACCTAGAAGAACGAGATTTCATGAGTCAAGTGGGATTTGTGTACTGATCATTACCTGCAAGTATCATCAAGTTTGGGTGAAAAAATGTTTGCTGAGATTTCAGGAAACTCGTAGTTTTTTGGAAGCCTGGCAACCCCTTTCAATGAAAGTGATTATCGTCAGTCTCTGCTTGGGGCGACTTCAATAGGAAACAAACCATAGAGATAGAACTAGGAAATACTTTATTGTGCCACGTTTCAAAGAGCTAGCACAAACCGTGTTTAATTTGGAGTTCCAACTACATGTATCCATATAGGAGAAAACAGAGTGAAACCTAAAAATGAAAACGGTTACTGCAAACGATCAGGTGAACCTAGTAGAACGAAGTTGGGTGAGACAAGTGGGATTGGTGTACTGATCATTACCTGCAATTATCATCAATTGGGTGAAAAAAAGTTTGCTGAGATTTCAGGAAACTCGTAGTTTTTTGGAAGCTTAGCAACCCCTTTCAATGAAAGTGATTCTCGGCTGTCTCTGCTTGGGGCTACTTTAATAGGAAACAAACCATAGAGAAACAACTTTGAAATACTTTATTGTGCCACGTTTCAAAGAGCTAGCACAAACCGTGTTTGATTTAGAGTTCCAACTACATGTATCCATATAGGAGAAAACAGAGTGAAACCTAAAAATGAAAACGGTTACTGCAAACGAACGTGTGAACCTAGAAGAACAAAATTACTGAGCCATGTGGGATTGGTGTACTGATCATTACCTGCAAGTATCATCAATTGGGTGAAAAAAAGTTTGCTGAAATTTCAGGAAACTCGTTGTTTTTTGGAAGCTTGGCAACCCCTTTCAATGAAAGTGATTCTCGTCAATCTCTGATTGGGGCTACTTACATAGGAAAAAAAAACATAGAGATAGAACTTGGAACTAATTTATTGTGCCACGTTTCAAAGAGCCAGCACAAACTGTGTTTGATTTAGATTTCCAACTACATGTATCCATATAGGAGAAAACAGAGTGAAACCTTAAAATGAAAACGGTTACTGGAAACGAACTGTTTAACCCAGAAGAACGAAACTTGGGGAGCCAAGTGGGATTGGTGTACTGATCATTACCTGCAAGTATCATCAAGATTGGGTGAAAAAATGTTTGCTGAGATTTCAGGAAACTCATAGTTTTTTGGGGCTTGGCAACCCCTTTCAATGAAAGTGATTCTCATCAGTCTCTGCTTGGGGCTACTTCAATAGGAAACAAACCATAGAGACAAAACTTGGAACCAATTTATTATGCCACGTTTCAAAGAGCTAGCACAAACCGTGTTTGATTTAGAGTACCAACTGCATGTATCATTATAGGAGAAAACAGAGGGAAAATAAAAATGAAAACGGTTACTGCAAACGAACGGTTTAACCCAGAAGAACGATATTCAGTTAGCCAAATGGGGTTGGTGTACTGATCATTACCTGCAAGTATCATCAAGATTGGGTGCAAAAATGTTTGCTGAGATTTCAGGAAACTGGTAGTTTTTTGGAAGCTTGGCAACCCCTTTCAATGAAAGTGATTCTCGTCAGTCTCTGCTTGGGGCTACTTCAATAGGAAACAAACCATAGAGACAGAAGTTGGAACTACTTTATTGTTCCAAGTTTCAATGACCTAGCACAAACCGTGTTTGTTTTAGAGTTCCAAATACATGTATCCATATAGGAGAAAACAGAGTGAAACCTAAAAATGAAAACGGTTACTGCAAAGGAACTGTTTAACCCAGAAGGACGAAACTTGGTGAGCCAAGTGAGATTGGTGTACTGATCATTACCTGCAAGTGTCATCAAGATTGGATGAAAAAATGTGTGCTGAGATTTCAGGAAACTCGAGGTTTTTTGGAAGCTTGGCAACCGCTTTCAATGAAATTGATTTTCATCAGTCTCTGCTTTGGGTTACTTCAATTGGAAAGAAACCATAGAGATAGAACTTGGAAGTACTTTATTGTGCCAAGTTTCAAAGAGCTAGCAGAAACAGTGTTTGATTTAGAGTTCAAACTACATGTATCCATATGAGGAGAAAAGAGAGTGAAACCTAAAAATGAAAACGGTTACTGCAAACGAACGGGTGAACCTAGAAGAACGAAATTTTGTGAGCCAAGTGGAATTGGTGTACTGATCATTACCTGCAAGTATCATGAAGATTGGGTGAAAAAATGTTTGCTGAAATTTCAGGAAACTCGTAGTGTTTTGGAAGCTTTGCAACCCATTTCAATGAAAATGACTCTAGTCAGTCTCTGCATGGGGCTACTTCAATAGGAAAGAAACCATAGAGATAGAACTTGGAACTACTTTATTGTGCCACGTTTCAAAGAGCTAGCACAAACCGTGTTTGATTTCAAGTTCCAACTACATGTATACTTTTAGGAGAAAACAGAGTGAAACCTAAAAATGAAAAGGGTTACTGCAAACGAATGGTTTAAACCAGAAGAACGATATTCAGTGAGCCAAGTGGGATTGGTGTACTGAACATTACCTGCAAGTATCATCAAGATTGGGTTTAAAAATGTTTGCTGAGATTTCAGGAAACTCGTAGTTTTTTGGAAGCTTGGCAACCCATTTCAATGAAAGTGATTCTTGTCAGTCTCTGCTTGGGGCTACTTCAATAGGAATCAAACCATAGAGACAGAACTTGGAACTACTTTATTGTGGCACGTTTCAAAGAGCTAGCACAAACCGTGTTTGATTTACAGTTCCAAATAGATGTGTCCATAAAGGTGAAAACAGAGTGAAACTTAAAAATGAAAAGGGTTACTGCAAACGAATGCTTTAACCAAGAAGAACGAAATTTGGTGGGCCTAGTGGGTTTGGTGTACTGATCAGTACCTGCAAGTATCATCAAGATTGGGTGAAAAAATGTTTGCTGAGATTTCAGGAAACTCATAGTTTTTTGGAAGCTCACAACCCCTTGCAATGAAAGTGATTCTCGTCAGTCTCTGCTTGGGGCTACTTCAATAGGAAACAAACCATAGAGATAGAACTTGGAACTACTTTATTGTGCCAAGTTTCAAATAGCTAGCACAAACCGTGTTTGATTTAGAGTTCCAACTACATGTAACCATATAGGAGAAAACAGAGTGAAACCTAAAAATGAAAACGGTTACTGCAAGCGAACGGTTTAACCTAGAAGAACGAAATTGGGTGAGCCAAGTGGGATTGGTGTCCTGATCATTACCTGCAAGTATCATCAAGATTGGGTGAAAAAATGTTTGCTGAGATTTCAAGAAACTCGTATTTTTTTGGAAGCTTGGTTACCCCTTTCAATAACAGTGATTCTCGTCAGTCTCTGCTTGCGGCTACTTCAATAAGAAAAAAACCATAGAGATAGAACTTGGAACTACTTTATTGTGCCAATTTCCAAAGAGCTAGAACAAACCGTGTTTGATTTACAGTTCCAAATACATGTATCCATATAGGAGAAAACAGAGTGAAACCTAAAAATGAAAACGGTTACTGCAATCGAACGGTTTAACCTAGATGATCGAAATTTGGTGAGCCAAGTGGGATTGGTGTCCTGATCATTACCTGCCAGTATCATCAAGATTGGGTGAAAAAATGTTTGCTGAGATTTCAGGAAACTCATAGTTTTTTGGAAGCTCACAATCCCTTGCAATGAAAGTGATTCTCGTCAGTCTCTGCTTGGGGCTACTTCAATAGGAAACAAACCATAGAGATAGAACTTGGAACTACTTTATTGTGCCAAGTTTCAAAGAGCTAGCACAAACCGTGTTTGATTTAGAGTTCCAAATACATGTAACCAAATAGGAGAAAACAGAGTAAAACCTAAAAATGAAAACGGTTACTGCAAGCGAACGGTTTAACCTAGAAGAACGAAATTGGGTGAGCCAAGTGGGATTCCTGTCCTGATCCTTACCTGCAAGTATCATCTAGATTGGGTGAAAAAAATGTTTGCTGAGATTTCAGGAAACACGTAGTTTTTTGGAAGCATCTCAACCCCTTTCAATGAAAGTGATTCTCGTCAGTCTCTGCTAGCGGCTACCTCTTAGGAAGAAAACCGTAGAGATAGAACTTGGAACTTCTTTATTTTGCCAAGTTTCCAAGAGCTGTCACAAACCGTGTTTGATTTAGAGTTCCAACTACATGTATCCATATAGGAGAAAACAGAGTGAAACCTAAAACATGAAAACGGTTACTGCAAACGTACGGTTTAACCTAGAAAAACGGAATTGGGTGAGCCAAGTGGGATTGGTGTCCTGATCATTCCCTGCAAGTATCATCAAGATTGGGTGAAAAAATGTTTGCTGAGATTTCAGGAAACTCGTAGTTTTTTGGAAGCTTGGAAACCAATTGCAATGAAAGTGATTCTCGTCAGTCTCTGCTTGGGGCTACTTCAATAGTAAAGAAATCATAAAGATTGAACTTGGAACTACTTTATTGTGCCACGTTTCAAAGAGCTAGCACAAACCGTGTTTGATTTAGAGTTCCAACTACATGTATCCATATAGGAGAAAACAGAGTGAAACCTAAGAATGAAAACGGTTACTGCAAACGAACGGTTTAACCTAGAAGAACGAAATTTGGCGAGCCAAGTGGGATCAGTGTCCTGATCATGACCTGCAAGTATCATCAAGATTGGGTGAAAAAATATTTGCTGAGATTTCAGGAAACTCGTATTTTTTTGGAAGCTTGGCAACCCCTTTCAATAAAAGTGATTCTCGTACGTCTCTTCTTGGGGCTACTTCAATAGGAAACAAACCATAGAGATAGAACTTGGAACTACTTTATTGTGCCAAGTTGCAAAGAGCTAGCACAAACCGTGTTTGATTTAGAGTTCCAAATAAATGTATCCATATAGGAGAAAACAGAGTGAAACCTAAAAATGGAAACGGATACTGCAAAGGAACGGTTTAACCTAGATGAACGAAATTTGGTGAGCCAAGTGGGATTGGTGTACTGATCATTACCTGCAAGTATCATCAAGATTGGGTGAAAAAATGTTTGCTGAGATTTCAGGAAACTCGTAGTTTTTTGGAAGCTCACAACCCCTTGCAATGAAAGTGATTCTCGTCAGTCCCTGATTGCGGCTACTTCAATAGGAAAAAAAACATAGAGATAGAACTTGGAACTACTTTATTGTGCCAAGTTTCAAAGAGCTAGCACAAACCATGTTTGATTTAGAGTTCCAACTACATGTATCCATATAGGAGAAAACAGAGTGAAACCTAAAAATGAAAACGGTTACTGAAAGCGAACGGTTTAACCTAAGCGAACGAAATTTGGTGAGCCAAGTGGGATTGGTTTCCTGATCATTACCTGCCAGTATCATCAAGATTGGGTGAAAAAATATTTGCTGAGATTTCAGGAAACTCGTAGTTTTTTGGAAGCTCACAACCCCTTGCAATGAAGGTGATTCTCGTCAGTCTCTGCTTGGGGCTACTTCAATAGTAAACAAACCATAGAGATAGAACTTGGAACTACTTTATTTTGCCAAGTTTCAAAGAGCTAGCACAAACCATGTTTGATTTAGAGTTCCAACTACATGTATCCATATAGGAGAAATCAGAGTGAAACCGAAAAATGAAAACGGTTACTGCAAACGAACGGTTTGACCTAGAAGAACGAAATTTGGTGAGCCAAGTGTGATTGGTGTACTCATCATTACCTGCAAGTATCATCCAGATTGGGTGAAAAAATGTTTGCTGAGATTTCAAGAAACTCATAGTTTTTTGGAAGCTTGGCTACCCCTTTCAATAAAAGTGATTCTCGTCAGCCTCTGCTTGCGGCTACTTCAATGAGAAACCAACCATAGAGATAGAAAATGGAAGTACTTTATTGTGCCAAGTTTCAAAGAGCTAGCACAAACCGTGTTTGATATGGAGTTCCAACTACATGTATCCATATAGGATAAAACAGAGTGAAACCTAAAAATGAAAACGGTTACTGCAAGCGAATGTTTTAACCTAAGAGAACGAAATTTGGTGAGCCAAGTGGGATTGGTGTCCTGATCATTACCTGCAAGTATCATCAAGATTGGGTGAAAAAATGTTTGCTGTGATTTCAGGAAACTCGTAGTTTTTTGGAAGCTTGGCAACCCCTTTCAATGTAAGTGACTCTCGTCAATCTCTGCTTGGGGCTACTTCAATAGGAAGCAAACCATAGAGATAGAACTTGGAACTACTTTATTGTGCTAAGTTTCAAAGAGCTAGTACAAACCCTGTTTGATTTAGAGTTCAAAGTACATGTATCCATATAAGAGAAAAAGAGTGAAATCTAAAAATGAAAACGGTTACTGCAAACGAACGGTTTAACCTGGAAGAACGAAATTTGGTGGGCCAAGTGGGATTGGTGTCAGGATCATTACCTGCAACTATCATCAAGATTGGGTGAAAAAATGTTTCCTGAGATTTCAGTAAACTCGTAGTTTTTTGGAAGCATCTCAAACCCTTGCAATGAAAGTGATTCTCGTTAGTCTCTGGTTGGGCCTACTTCAATAGGAAACAAACAATAGAGATAGAACTTGGAACTTGATTGTGCTAAGTTTCAAAGAGCTAGCACAAACCGTGTTTGATTTAGAGTTCCAACTACATGTATCCATATAGGAGAAAACAGAGTGAAACCTAAAAATGAAAACGGTTACTGCAAACGAACGGTTTAATCTAGAAAAACGAAATTCGGTGAGCCAAGTGGGATTGGTGTCCTGATCATTACCTGCAAGTATCATCAAGATTCGGTGAAAAAAAGTTTGCTGAGATTTCAGGAAACTCGTAGTTTTTTGGAAGCTCACAACCCCTTGAAATGAAAGTGATTCTCGTCAGTCTCTGCTTGGGGCTACTTCAATAGGAAACAAACCATAGAGATAGAACTTGGAACTACTTTATTGTGCCATGTTTCAAAGAGCTAGCACAAACCGTGTTTGATTTAGAGTTCCAACTACATGTACCCATATAGGAGAAAACAGAGTGAAACCTAAAAATGGAAAGGGTTACTGCAAACGAACGGTTTAACATAAAAGAACGAAATTGGGTGAGCCAAGTGGGATTGGTGTCCTGATCATTACCTGCAAGTATCATCAAGATTGGGTGAAAAAATGTTCCTGAGATTTCAGAAAACTCGTAGTTTTTTGGAAGCTTGGCATCCCCTTGCAATGAAAGTGATTCTTGTGAGTCTCAGCTTCGGGCTAATTCAATAGGAAAAAAACCATAAAGATAGAACTTGGAACTACTTTATTGTGCTAAGTTTCATAGAGCTAGTACAAACCCTGTTTGATTTAGAGTTCGAACTACATGTATCCATATAGGAGAAAACAGAGTGAAATCTAAAATGAAAACGGTTACTGCAAATTTACGGTTTAACCTGGAAGAACGAAATTTGGTGGGCCAAGTGGGATTGGTGTCCTGATCATTACCTGCAAGTATCATCAAGATTGGGTGAAAAAATGTTTGCTGAGATTTCAGGAAACTCGTAGTTTTTTGGAAGATTGGCAACCCCTTTCAATGAAAGTTTCCTTCGTCAGTCTCTCCTTGGGGCTACTTCAATAGGAAACAAACAATAGAGATAGAACTTGGAACTACTTTATTGTGCCAAGTTTCAAAGAGCTAGCACAAACCGAGTTTGATTTAGAGTTCCAACTACATGTATCCATATAGGAGAAAACAGAGTGAAACCTAAAAATGATAACAGTTACTGCAAACGATCAAGTGAACCTAGTAGAACGAAGTTGGTTGAGACAAGTGGGATTGGTGTACTGATCATTACCTGCAATTATCATCAATTGGGTGAAAAAAAGTTTGCTGAGATTTCAGGAAACTCGTAGTTTTTTGGAAGCTTAGCAACCCCTTTCAATGAAAGTGATTCTCGTCAGTCTCTGCTTGGGGCTACTTTAATAGGACACAAACCATAGAGAAAGAACTTTGAAATACTTTATTGTGCCACGTTTCAATGAGCTAGCACAAACCGTGTTTGATTTAGAGTTCCAACTACATGTATCCATATAGGAGAAAACAGAGTGAAACCTAAAAATGAAAACGGTTACTGCAAACGAACGGGTGAACCTAGAAGAACAAAATTTAGTGAGCCATGTGGGATTGGTGTACTGATCATTACCTGCAAGTATCATCAATTGGGTGAAAAAAAGTTTGCTGAAATTTCAGGAAACTCGTTGTTTTTTGGAAGCTTGGCAAACCCTTTCAATGAAAGTGATTCTCGTCAATCTCTGATTGGGGCTACTTACATAGGAAAAAAACCATAGAGATAGAACTTGGAACTAATTTATTGTGCCACGTTTCAAAGAGCCAGCACAAACCGTGTTTGATTTAGATTTCCAACTACATGTATCCATATAGGAGAAAACAGAGTGAAACCTTAAAATGAAAACGGTTACTGCAAACGAACTGTTTAACCCAGAAGAACGAAACTTGGTGAGCCAAGTGGGATTGGTGTACTGATCATTACCTGCAAGTATCATCAAGATTGGGTGAAAAAATGTTTGCTGAGATTTCAGGAAACTCATAGTTTTTTGGGGCTTGGCAACCCCTTTCAATGAAAGTGATTCTCATCAGTCTCTGCTTGGGGCTACTTCAATAGGAAACAAACCATAGAGACAGAACTTGGAACCAATTTATTGTGCCACGTTTCAAAGAGCTAGCACAATCCGTGTTTGATTTAGAGTTCCAACTGCATGTATCATTATAGGAGAAAACAGAGGGAAAATAAAAATGAAAAAGGTTACTGCAAACGAACGGTTTAACCCAGAAGAACGATATTCAGTTAGCCAAATGGGGTTGGTGTACTGATCATTACCTGCAAGTATCATCAAGATTGGGTGCAAAAATGTTTCCTGAGATTTCAGGAAACTGGTAGTTTTTTGGAAGCTTGGCAACCCCTTTCAATGAAAGTGATTCTCGTCAGTCTCTGCTTGGGGCTACTTCAATAGGAAACAAACCATAGATACAGAAGTTGGAACTACTTTATTGTTCCAAGTTTCAATGACCTAGCACAAACCATGTTTGTTTTAGAGTTCCAAATACATGTGTCCATATAGGAGAAAACAGAGTGAAACCTAAAAATGAAAACGGTTACTGCAAAGGAACTGTTTAACCCAGAAGGACGAAACTTGGTGAGCCAAGTGAGATTGGTGTACTGATCATTATCTGCAAGTATCATCAAGATTGGATGAAAAAATGTGTGCTGAGATTTCAGGAAACTCGAGGTTTTTTGGAAGCTTGGCAACCGCTTTCAATGAAATTGATTTTCATCAGTCTCTGCTTTGGGTTACTTCAATTGGAAAGAAACCATAGAGATAGAACTTGGAAGTACTTTATTGTGCCAAGTTTCAATGAGCTAGCACAAACAGTGTTTGATTTAGAGATCAAACTACATGTATCCATATGAGGAGAAAAGAGAGTGAAACCTAAAAATGAAAATGGTTACTGCAAACGAACAGGTGAACCTAGAAGAACGAAATTTTGTGAGCCAAGTGGAATTGGTGTAATGATCATTACCTGCAAGTATCATGAAGATTGGGTGAAAAAATGTTTGCTGAGATTTCAGGAAACTCGTAGTGTTTTGGAAGCTTTGCAACCCATTTCAATGAAAATGACTCTAGTCAGTCTCTGCATGGGGCTACTTCAATAGCAAAGAAACCATAGAGACAGAACTTGGAACTACTTTATTGTGCCACGTTTCAAAGAGCTAGCACAAACCGTGTTTGATTTCGAGTTCCAACTACATGTATACATATAGGAGAAAACAGAGTGAAACCTAAAAATGAAAAGGGTTACTGCAAACGAACGGTTTAACCCAGAAGAACGATATTCAGTGAGCCAAGTGGGATTGGTGTACTGAACATTACCTGCAAGTATCATCAAGATTGGGTTTAAAAAAGTTTGCTGAGATTTCAGGAAACTCGTAGTTTTTTGGAAGCTTGGCAACCCATTTCAATGAAAGTGATTCTCGTCAGTCTCTGCATGGGGCTACTTCAATAGGAATCAAACCATAGAGACAGAACTTGGAACTACTTTATTGTGGCACGTTTCAAAGAGCTAGCACAAACCGTGTTTGATTTAGAGTTCCAAATAGATGTGTCCATAAAGGTGAAAACAGAGTGAAACTTAAAAGTGAAAACGGTTACTGCAAACGAACGGGTGAACCTAGAAGAACGAAATTCGGTGAGCTAAGTGCGATTGGTGCATTGATCATTACCTGCAAGTATCATCAAGATTGGGTGAAAAAAAATGTATTCTGAGATTTCAGTAAACTCGTATTTTTTTAGAAGCTTGGCAACCCCTTTCAATGAAAGTGATTCTTGTCAGTCTCTGATTGGGGCTACTTAAATAGGAAAAAAACCATAGAGATAGAACTTGGAACTAATTTATTGTGCCACGTTTCAAAGAGCCAGCACAAACCGTGTTTGATTTAGAGTTCCAACTAAATGTATCCATATAGGAGAAAACAGAGTGAAACCTAAAAATGAAAACGGTTACTGCAAACGAACTGTTTAACCCAGAAGAACGAAACTTGGTGAGTCAAGTGGGATTGGTGTACTGATCATTACCTACAATTATCATCAAGATTGGGTGAAAAAATGTTTGCTGAGATTTCAGGAAACTCGTAGTTTTTTGGAAGATTGGCAACCCCTTTCAATGAAAGTGATTCTCGTCTGTCTCTCCTTGGGGCTACTTCAATGGGAAACAAACAATAGAGATAGAACTTGGAACTACTTTATTGTGCCAAGTTTCAAAGAGCTAGCACAAACCGAGTTTGATTTAGAGTTCCAACTACATGTATCCATATAGGAGTAAACAGAGTGAAACCTAAAAATGAAAACGGTTACTGCAAACGATCAGGTGAACCTAGTAGAACGAAGTTGGGTGAGACAAGTGGGATTGGTGTACTGATCATTACCTGCAATTATCATCAATTGGGTGAAAAAAAGTTTGCTGAGATTTCAGGAAACTCGTAGTTTTTTGGAAGCTTAGCAACCCCTTTCAATGAAAGTGATTCTCGTCAGTCTCTGCTTGGGGCTACTTCAATAGGAATCAAACCATAGAGACAGAACTTGGAACTACTTTATTGTGGCATGTTTCAAAGAGCTAGCACAAACCGCGTTTGATTTAGAGTTCCAAATAGATGTGTCCATAAAGGTGAAAACAGAGTGAAACTTAAAAATTAAAAGGGTTACTGCGAACGAACGCTTTAACCAAGAAGAACGAAATTTGGTGGGCCTAGTGGGTTTGGTGTACTGATCAGTACCTGCAAGTATCATCAAGATTGGATGAAAAAATGTGTGCTGAGATTTCAGGAAACTCGAGGTTTTTTGGAAGCTTGGCAACCGCTTTCAATGAAATTGATTTTCATCAGTCTCTGCTTTGGGTTACTTCAATTGGAAAGAAACCATAGAGATAGAACTTGGAAGTACTTTATTGTGCCAAGTTTCAAAGAGCTAGCACAAACAGTGATTGATTTTGAGTTCAAACTACATGTATCCATATGAGGAGAAAAGAGAGTGAAACCTAAAAATGAAAACGGTTACTGCAAACGAACGGGTGAACCTAGAAGAACGAAATTTTGTGAGCCAAGTGGAATTGGTGTACTGATCATTACCTGCAAGTATCATGAAGATTGGGTGAAAAAATGTTTGCTGAGATTTCAGGAAACTCGTAGTGTTTTGGAAGCTTTGCAACCCATTTCAATGAAAATGACTCTAGTCAGTCTCTGCATGGGGCTACTTCAATAGCAAAGAAACCATAGAGACAGAACTTGGAACTACTTTATTGTGCCACGTTTCAAAGAGCTAGCACAAACCGTGTTTGATTTCGAGTTCCAACTACATGTATACATATAGGAGAAAACAGAGTGAAACCTAAAAATGAAAAGGGTTACTGCAAACGAACGGTTTAACCCAGAAGAACGATATTCAGTGAGCCAAGTGGGATTGGTGTACTGAACATTACCTGCAAGTATCATCAAGATTGGGTTAAAAATGTTTGCTGAGATTTCAGGAAACTCGTAGTTTTTTGGAAGCTTGGCAACCCATTTCAATGAAAGTGATTCTCGTCAGTCTCTGCTTGGGGCTACTTCAATAGGAATCAAACCATAGAGACAGAACTTGGAACTACTTTATTGTGGCACGTTTCAAAGAGCTAGCACAAACCGTGTTTGATTTAGAGTTCCAAATAGATGTGTCCATAAAGGTGAAAACAGAAGTGAAACTTAAAAATGAAAACGGTTACTGCGAACGAACGCTTTAACCAAGAAGAACGAAATTTGGTGGGCCTAGTGGGTTTGGTGTACTGATCAGTACCTGCAAGTGTCATCAAGATTGGGTGAAAAAATGTTTGCTGAGATTTCAGGAAACTCATAGTTTTTTGGAAGCTCACAACCCCTTGCAATGAAAGTGATTCTCGTCAGTCTCTGCTTGGGGCTACTTCAATAGGAAACAAACCATAGAGATAGAACTTGGAACTACTTTATTGTGCCAAGTTTCAAATAGCTAGCACAAACCGTGTTTGATTTAGAGTTCCAACAACATGTAACCATATAGGAGAAAACAGAGTGAAACCTAAAATTGAAAACCGTTACTGCAAGCGAACGGTTTAACCTAAGAGAACGAAATTGGGTGAGCCAAGTGGGATTGGTGTCCTGATCATTACCTGCAAGTATCATCAAGATTGGGTGAAAAAAATGTTTCCTGAGATTTCAGGAAACTCATAGTTTTTTGGAAGCTCACAATCCCTTGCAATGAAAGTGATTCTCGTCAGTCTCTGCTTGGGGCTACTTCAATAGGAAACAAACCATAGAGATAGAACTTGGAACTACTTTATTGTGCCAAGTTTCAAAGAGCTAGCACAAACCGTGTTTGATTTAGAGTTCCAAATACATGTAACCAAATAGGAGAAAACAGAGTAAAACCTAAAAATGAAAACGGTTACTGCAAGCGAACGGTTTAACCTAGAAGAACGAAATTGGGTGAGCCAAGTGGGATTCCTGTCCTGATCCTTACCTGCAAGTATCATCTAGATTGGGTGAAAAAAAATGTTTGCTGAGATTTCAGGAAACTCGTAGTTTTTTGGAAGCATCTCAACCCCTTTCAATGAAAGTGATTCTCGTCAGTCTCTGCTAGCGGCTACCTCTTAGGAAGAAAACCGTAGAGATAGAACTTGGAACTTCTTTATTTTGCCAAGTTTCCAAGAGCTGTCACAAACCGTGTTTGATTTAGAGTTCCAACTACATGTATCCATATAGGAGAAAACAGAGTGAAACCTAAAACATGAAAACGGTTACTGCAAACGTACGGTTTAACCTAGAAAAACGGAATTGGGTGAGCCAAGTGGGATTGGTGTCCTGATCATTCCTGCAAGTATCATCAAGATTGGGTGAAAAAATGTTGCTGAGATTTCAGGAAACTCGTAGTTTTTTGGAAGCTTGGAACCAATTGCAATGAAAGTGATTCTCGTCAGTCTCTGCTTGGGGCTACTTCAATAGTAAAGAAATCATAAAGATTGAACTTGGAACTACTTTATTGTGCCACGTTTCAAGAGCTAGCACAAACCGTGTTTGATTTAGAGTTTCCAACTACATGTATCCATATAGGAGAAAACAGAGTGAAACCTAAGAATGAAAACGGTTACTGCAAACGAACGGTTTAACCTAGAAGAACGAAATTTGGCGAGCCAAGTGGGATCAGTGTCCTGATCATGACCTGCAAGTATCATCAAGATTGGGTGAAAAAATATTTGCTGAGATTTCAGGAAACTCGTATTTTTTTGGAAGCTTGGCAACCCCTTTCAATAAAAGTGATTCTCGTACGTCTCTTCTTGGGGCTACTTCAATAGGAAACAAACCATAGAGATAGAACTTGGAACTACTTTATTGTGCCAAGTGCAAAGAGCTAGCACAACCGTGTTTGATTTAGAGTTCCAAATAAATGTATCCATATAGGAGAAAACAGAGTGAAACCTAAAAATGGAAACGGATACTGCAAAGGAACGGTTTAACCTAGATGAACGAAATTTGGTGAGCCAAGTGGGATTGGTGTACTGATCATTACCTGCAAGTATCATCAAGATTGGGTGAAAAAATGTTTGCTGAGATTTCAGGAAACTCGTAGTTTTTTGGAAGCTCACAACCCCTTGCAATGAAAGTGATTCTCGTCAGTCCCTGATTGCGGCTACTTCAATAGGAAAAAAAACATAGAGATAGAACTTGGAACTACTTTATTGTGCCAAGTTTCAAAGAGCTAGCACAAACCATGTTTGATTTAGAGTTCCAACTACATGTATCCATATAGGAGAAAACAGAGTGAAACCTAAAAATGAAAACGGTTACTGAAAGCGAACGGTTTACCCTAAGCGAACGAAATTTGGTGAGCCAAGTGGGAATGGTTTCCTGATCATTACCTGCCAGTATCATCAAGATTGGGTGAAAAAATATTTGCTGAGATTTCAGGAAACTCGTAGTTTTTTGGAAGCTCACAACCCCTTGCAATGAAGGTGATTCTCGTCAGTCTCTGCTTGGGGCTACTTCAATAGTAAACAAACCATAGAGATAGAACTTGGAACTACTTTATTTTGCCAAGTTTCAAAGAGCTAGCACAAACCATGTTTGATTTAGAGTTCCAACTACATGTATCCATATAGGAGAAATCAGAGTGAAACCGAAAAATGAAAACGGTTACTGCAAACGAACGGTTTGACCTAGAAGAACGAAATTTGGTGAGCCAAGTGTGATTGGTGTACTCATCATTACCTGCAAGTATCATCCAGATTGGGTGAAAAAATGTTTGCTGAGATTTCAAGAAACTCATAGTTTTTTGGAAGCTTGGCTACCCCTTTCATAAAAGTGATTCTCGTCAGCCTCTGCTTGCGGCTACTTCAATGAGAAACCAACCATAGAGATAGAAAATGGAAGTACTTTATTGTGCCAAGTTTCAAAGAGCTAGCACAAACCGTGTTTGATATGGAGTTCCAACTACATGTATCCATATAGGATAAAACAGAGTGAAACCTAAAAATGAAAACGGTTACTGCAAGCGAATGGTTTAACCTAAGAGAACGAAATTTGGTGAGCCAAGTGGGATTGGTGTCCTGATCATTACCTGCAAGTATCATCAAGATTGGGTGAAAAAATGTTTGCTGTGATTTCAGGAAACTCGTAGTTTTTTGGAAGCTTGGCAACCCCTTTCAATGTAAGTGACTCTCGTCAATCTCTGCTTGGGGCTACTTCAATAGGAAGCAAACCATAGAGATAGAACTTGGAACTACTTTATTGTGCTAAGTTTCAAAGAGCTAGTACAAACCCTGTTTTGATTTAGAGTTCAAAGTACATGTATCCATATAAGAGAAAAAGAGTGAAATCTAAAAATGAAAACGGTTACTGCAAACGAACGGTTTAACCTGGAAGAACGAAATTTGGTGGGCCAAGTGGGATTGGTGTCAGGATCATTACCTGCAACTATCATCAAGATTGGGTGAAAAAATGTTTCCTGAGATTTCAGTAAACTCGTAGTTTTTTGGAAGCATCTCAAACCCTTGCAATGAAAGTGATTCTCGTTAGTCTCTGGTTGGCCTACTTCAATAGGAAACAAACAATAGAGATAGAACTTGGAACTTGATTGTGCTAAGTTTCAAAGAGCTAGCACAAACCGTGTTTGATTTAGAGTTCCAACTACATGTATCCATATAGGAGAAAACAGAGTGAAACCTAAAAATGAAAACGGTTACTGCAAACGAACGGTTTAATCTAGAAAAACGAAATTCGGTGAGCCAAGTGGGATTGGTGTCCTGATCATTACCTGCAAGTATCATCAAGATTCGGTGAAAAAAAGTATGCTGAGATTTCAGGAAACTCGTAGTTTTTTGGAAGCTCACAACCCCTTGAAATGAAAGTGATTCTCGTCAGTCTCTGCTTGGGGCTACTTCAATAGGAAACAAACCATAGAGATAGAACTTGGAACTACTTTATTGTGCCATGTTTCAAAGAGCTAGCACAAACCGTGTTTGATTTAGAGTTCCAACTACATGTACCCATATAGGAGAAAACAGAGTGAAACCTAAAAATGGAAAGGGTTACTGCAAACGAACGGTTTAACATAAAAGAACGAAATTGGGTGAGCCAAGTGGGATTGGTGTCCTGATCATTACCTGCAAGTATCATCAAGATTGGGTGAAAAAATGTTCCTGAGATTTCAGAAAACTCGTAGTTTTTTGGAAGCTTGGCATCCCCTTGCAATGAAAGTGATTCTTGTGAGTCTCAGCTTCGGGCTAATTCAATAGGAAAAAAAACCATAAAGATAGAACTTGGAACTACTTTATTGTGCTAAGTTTCATAGAGCTAGTACAAACCCTGTTTGATTTAGAGTTCGAACTACATGTATCCATATAGGAGAAAACAGAGTGAAATCTAAAATGAAAACGGTTACTGCAAATTTACGGTTTAACCTGGAAGAACGAAATTTGGTGGGCCAAGTGGGATTGGTGTCCTGATCATTACCTGCAAGTATCATCAAGATTGGGTGAAAAAATGTTTGCTGAGATTTCAGGAAACTCGTAGTTTTTGGAAGATTGGCAACCCCTTTCAATGAAAGTTTCCTTCGTCAGTCTCTCCTTGGGGCTACTTCAATAGGAAACAAACAATAGAGATAGAACTTGGAACTACTTTATTGTGCCAAGTTTCAAAGAGCTAGCACAAACCGAGTTTGATTTAGAGTTCCAACTACATGTATCCATATAGGAGAAAACAGAGTGAAACCTAAAAATGATAACAGTTACTGCAAACGATCAAGTGAACCTAGTAGAACGAAGTTGGTTGAGACAAGTGGGATTGGTGTACTGAATCATTACCTGCAATTATCATCAATTGGGTGAAAAAAAAGTTTGCTGAGATTTCAGGAAACTCGTAGTTTTTTGGAAGCTTAGCAACCCCTTTCAATGAAAGTGATTCTCGTCAGTCTCTGCTTGGGGCTACTTTAATAGGACACAAACCATAGAGAAAGAACTTTGAAATACTTTATTGTGCCACGTTTCAATGAGCTAGCACAAACCGTGTTGATTTAGAGTTCCAACTACATGTATCCATATAGGAGAAAACAGAGTGAAACCTAAAAATGAAAACGGTTACTGCAAACGAACGGGTGAACCTAGAAGAACAAAATTTAGTGAGCCATGTGGGATTGGTGTACTGATCATTACCTGCAAGTATCATCAATTGGGTGAAAAAAAGTTTGCTGAAATTTCAGGAAACTCGTTGTTTTTTGGAAGCTTGGCAAACCCTTTCAATGAAAGTGATTCTCGTCAATCTCTGATTGGGGCTACTTACATAGGAAAAAAACCATAGAGATAGAACTTGGAACTAATTTATTGTGCCACGTTTCAAAGAGCCAGCACAAACCGTGTTTGATTTAGATTTCCAACTACATGTATCCATATAGGAGAAAACAGAGTGAAACCTTAAAATGAAAACGTTACTGCAAACGAACTGTTTAACCCAGAAGAACGAAACTTGGTGAGCCAAGTGGGATTGGTGTACTGATCATTACCTGCAAGTATCATCAAGATTGGGTGAAAAAATGTTTGCTGAGATTTCAGGAAACTCATAGTTTTTGGGCTTGGCAACCCCTTTCAATGAAAGTGATTCTCATCAGTCTCTGCTTGGGGCTACTTCAATAGGAAACAAACCTTAGAGACAGAACTTGGAACCAATTTATTGTGCCACGTTTCAAAGAGCTAGCACAATCCGTGTTTGATTTAGAGTTCCAACCTGCATGTATCATTATAGGGAGAAAAACAGAGGGAAAATAAAAATGAAAAGGTTACTGCAAACGAACGGTTTAACCCAGAAGAACGATATTCAGTTAGCCAAATGGGGTGGTGTACTGTCATTACCTGCAAGTATCATCAAGATTGGGTGCAAAAATGTTTGCTGAGATTTCAGGAAACTGGTAGTTTTTTGGAAGCTTGGCAACCCCTTTCAATGAAAGTGATTCTCGTCAGTCTCTGCTTGGGCTACTTCAATAGGAAACAAACCATAGATACAGAAGTTGGAACTACTTTATTGTTCCAAGTTTCAATGACCTAGCACAAACCATGTTTGTTTTAGAGTTCCAAATACATGTATCCATATAGGAGAAAACAGAGTGAAACCTAAAAATGAAAACGGTTACTGCAAAGGAACTGTTTAACCCAGAAGGACGAAACTTGGTGAGCCAAGTGAGATTGGTGTACTGATCATTATCTGCAAGTATCATCAAGATTGGATGAAAAAATGTGTGCTGAGATTTCAGGAAACTCGAGGTTTTTGGAAGCTGGCAACCGCTTTCAATGAAATTGATTTTCATCAGTCTCTGCTTTGGGTTACTTCAATTGGAAAGAAACCATAGAGATAGAACTTGGAAGTACTTTATTGTGCCAAGTTTCAATGAGCTAGCACAAACAGTGTTTGATTTAGAGATCAAACTACATGTATCCATATGAGGAGAAAGAGAGTGAAACCTAAAAATGAAAATGGTTACTGCAAACGAACAGGTGAACCTAGAAGAACGAAATTTTGTGAGCCAAGTGGAATTGGTGTAATGATCATTACCTGCAAGTATCATGAAGATTGGGTGAAAAAATGTTTGCTAGATTTCAGGAAACTCGTAGTGTTTTGGAAGCTTTGCAACCCATTTCAATGAAAATGACT
Source organism: Urocitellus parryii (assembly GCF_045843805.1). Classification (NCBI taxonomy): domain Eukaryota; kingdom Metazoa; phylum Chordata; class Mammalia; order Rodentia; family Sciuridae; genus Urocitellus; species Urocitellus parryii. Next base: position 171,626,505 of record NC_135531.1, on the reverse strand, counting down.
CTAGTCAGTCTCTGCATGGGGCTACTTCAATAGCAAGAAACCATAGAGACAGAACTTGGAACTACTTTATTGTGCCACGTTTCAAAGAGCTAGCACAAACCGTGTTTGATTTCGAGTTCCCAACTACATGAATACATATAGGAGAAAACAGAGTGAAACCTAAAAATGAAAAGGGTTACTGCAAACGAACGGTTTAACCCAGAAGAACGATATTCAGTGAGCCAAGTGGGATTGGTGTACTGAACATTACCTGCAAGTATCATCAAGATTGGGTTTAAAAAAGTTTGCTGAGATTTCAGGAAACTCGTAGTTTTTTGGAAGCTTGGCAACCCATTTCATGAAAGTGATTCTCGTCAGTCTCTGCATGGGGCTACTTCAATAGAATCAAACCATAGAGACAGAACTTGGAACTACTTTATTGTGGCACGTTTCAAAGAGCTAGCACAAACCGTGTTTGATTTAGAGTTCCAAATAGATGTGTCCATAAAGTGAAAACAGAGTGAAACTTAAAAGTGAAAACGGTTACTGCAAACTAACGGGTGAACCTAGAAGAACGAAATTCGGTGAGCTAAGTGCGATTGGTGCAATGATCATTACCTGCAAGTATCATCAAGATTGGGTGAAAAAAATGTATTCTGAGATTTCAGTAAACTCGTATTTTTTTAGAAGCTTGGCAACCCCTTTCAATGAAAGTGATTCTTGTCAGTCTCTGATTGGGGCTACTTAAATAGGAAAAAAAACCATAGAGATAGAACTTGGAACTAATTTATTGTGCCACGTTTCAAAGAGCCAGCACAAACCGTGTTTGATTTAGAGTTCCAACTAAATGTATCCATATAGGAGAAAACAGAGTGAAACCTAAAAATGAAAAACGGTTACTGCAAACGAACCTGTTTAACCCAGAAGAACGAAACTTGGTGAGTCAAGTGGGATTGGTGTACTGATCATTACCTACAATTATCATCAAGATTGGGTGAAAAAATGTTTGCTGAGATTTCAGGAACTCGTAGTTTTTGGAAGATTGGCAACCCCTTTCAATGAAAGTGATTCTCGTCTGTCTCTCCTTGGGCTACTTCAATGGGAAACAAACAATAAGAGATAGAACTTGGAACTACTTTATTGTGCCAAGTTTCAAAGAGCTAGCACAAACCGAGTTTGATTTAGAGTTCCAACTACATGTATCCATATAGGAGTAAACAGAGTGAAACCTAAAAATGAAAACGGTTACTGCAAACAAGATCAGGTGAACCTAGTAGAACGAAGTTGGGTGAGACAAGTGGATTGGTGTACTGATCATTACCTGCAATTATCATCAATTGGGTGAAAAAAAGTTTGCTGAGATTTCAGGAAACTCGTAGTTTTTTGGAAGCTTAGCAACCCCTTTCAATGAAAGTGATTCTCGTCAGTCTCTGCTTGGGGCTACTTCAATAGGAATCAAACCATAGAGACAGAACTTGGAACTACTTTATTGTGGCACGTTTCAAAGAGCTAGCACAAACCGCGTTTGATTTAGAGTTCCAAATAGATGTGTCCATAAAGGTGAAAACAGAGTGAAACTTAAAAATTAAAAGGGTTACTGCGAACGAACGCTTTAACCAAGAAGAACGAAATTTGGTGGGCCTAGTGGGTTTGGTGTACTGATCAGTACCTGCAAGTATCATCAAGATTGGATGAAAAAATGTGTGCTGAGATTTCAGGAAACTCGAGGTTTTTGGAAGCTTGGCAACCGCTTTCAATGAAATTGATTTTCATCAGTCTCTGCTTTGGGTTACTTCAATTGGAAAGAAACCATAGAGATAGAACTTGGAAGTACTTTATTGTGCCAAGTTTCAAAGAGCTAGCACAAACAGTGATTGATTTTGAGTTCAAACTACATGTATCCATATGAGGAGAAAAGAGAGTGAAACCTAAAAATGAAAACGGTTACTGCAAACGAACGGGTGAACCTAGAAGAACGAAATTTTGTGAGCCAAGTGGAATTGGTGTACTGATCATTACCTGCAAGTATCATGAAGATTGGGTGAAAAAATGTTTGCTGAGATTTCAGGAAACTCGTAGTGTTTTGGAAGCTTTGCAACCCATTTCAAATGAAAATGACTCTAGTCAGTCTCTGCATGGGGCTACTTCAATAGCAAAGAAACCATAGAGACAGAACTTGGAACTACTTTATTGTGCCACGTTTCAAAGAGCTAGCACAAACCGTGTTTGATTTCGAGTTCCAACTACATGTATACATATAGGAGAAAACAGAGTGAAACCTAAAAATGAAAAGGGTTACTGCAAACGAACGGTTTAA